>NW_020799097.1:51846166-51853733 GCF_003259725.1 Athene cunicularia | reverse complement strand
GGGATGTGGCTGGTGTGTGTTAAACTGGGACTGCATGCATTCCCGGTCTAAATGAGAGGAAGGTGGGCAGAGGCTAAAATGCTGTTGGCCCCTGGTGAATTCTTCACTCTTTCATTGCAGAAATGTGTGCAAGAGAAAATACCTGCAAGCTCACCTAGTTCACACCATGCCTGTGGGAACACAATAAATAGAATGGGAAGTGATGGACCTCTGAAGTGACATACTGTTATGTAGTGTTCTTTTTTTTAAAAAAAAAAATAGACTCAGTCTCTGAAGTACCATCAGAATTTTCCCCATCCAGTTGCAGTATTATAATATATTCCTCGTGTTCACTAGAATATCATATACAACCTGTCATATAGTAAATTACTTCCATATATTATAAAAAATAATAGCCTTATAGAGAGAATGATTGCTGATGGCAGGAGGATTCTGCTTAAGCCACACAGAGCATCAGTTTTGCTATCTTATTAAAAAATCCCTACCAGCTTAAATCTTTGCAGTAAATCCTTCCTCTCCCCATTTAAAATAGGTAACAAATTACTGTTCATGAAAACCTGTAGGTACGACACATCAATATATACAGTTTCTGCTGTAGCTGTTACCGTCCTCTCTCCCTGCTAAGTACATACAAACATGCTGTGGAAGCAATAGAATGGAGGACCAGTCATTTCATCTAAAGATTCATTCTGTATTGAAGCTAGCATTGTTGTGTGAAATGGGAACACTGAAAGGTACCAACCTCGAGAGGCTGAAAACCTCTGCCACCAAGAACCTAGTTTTTGAATGAAGACAACTGCTGAGGAGAGCAGGCTGGGTCACTGAGAAGCCTCCATGAGGAATAAAAATTATGCCCTGTGGACTGCTGTCTGTATGCTTTAACAGCACTGCCTGTCCAAATTGTCAGGGCAACACTCCTGGTTCCTCTTTGTATTCTGGGTCACATCACATGGGGGCACCTCAGACCTCCAAGAGGACACTTGATCACACTATTACTGCTGCTCCAGACCCAGTCCACCTTGTAGGCATTGCTGTATAACCAAGTTAGCAACCCCACACTTCCTCAGTACATGAGGCAACGTCTCTTCAACAAGTTCCTCTGATTAGTCCAAGACAAGGAATGCCATGAACAGTAATATCTTCTTGGAAAATAGTTTTGGCAATGAAACTCTGAAAATTGCATCGAGGAAGCACTATGTTAAAGAAGGAAAGAACCATAAAATTCAATTGTATTGTCTATTCCCTCACAAAAAAAAGTGAAATCAACTAATTCACATAAACGAGCATTTTACATTATTAAAGGCATTTCTGGCTCCCAGAGCTTCACAGCATCTAAAAGTATGAATGTGATATAAATGTGTTACTCTGCTCAGCAATCTACAGAGTTTCTAGTAAGTTTGTTGTGCCCTGCTGAATATCAAGGTCAATGAAAAAAGCCTTGTGTTTGCTGATGACTTATTCCTGCGAAGCGTGCACCAGAACATTGCTCTGTCTCTTCAGAGTCAGATTTTTTTTAATACAGACTTGAATCCTCAGTTTAGCAGGAAAGAAAGTGGAAAGATAAGTTCCTTTTTCTCTATGCTGTTATCAACGATGCAACAGTAGAGCTTTCCAAAACATCAGGAAATACAGATCTTGTCCTTTAGAAAGTAACCTTTCTCACACCTTTTGCATTTGAGATTTCCACATTCCTTTTATCAGAAGGTTATTTATTAAAAGCTAATTACAAAGGTCATAGTTTACACTTCATGAAAGAGATCTATCTGAAAACTGCTGTGGTCACAATAAAGATAAACTTTTAATCACACTAAAAAAGTCAGCTGGATTTTTCTTGTCTTGTTATCCACATAAAGGTTACGTTGCAGGCCTGCTGAAATAACAAACTGAATTCTGAGTGTTAAACTGCAACTTAGTTAAAACTCAGGTGTCAGTTATGAACAGACGCATCCATTTGTTTTTCTCCAAATTATTAGCCAAGAATGTTACTAGTGTTAGAGATCATAAAAGACATACCATGACACATTTAAATGGTTCTTTCGGTTCACTTTCCCATTAAACTAAATGTGATTTTTTTTTTTTTAATTTTTTTTTTTAATGAGGCAGAAAACGCAATTTTAACCAAAGAATCTTTGAACAACAAGATGAGAATGTCTACTGCCCCTTATTGTGATGGTCAAATGAATGTCTCAACCATCGGATGAAGAACTTTGGCAAATTAAATTATTTCTATGGAAACGCCAAGGCTGTGTAGGTAATGACAGGGAGGTGTGGCAAGAGGAGGGGGTCCTGCAGAGGTGGGACCACACTTTTCTGAAGCTGAACTTTCCTATCTTGAGCGACTCTGTGAAAAGCCAATAGAGAAGCTGTTTTCATGACACATGTGCCAAAAGGAAAGGTCAAACAACAGTCACACCTGCAGAGAGGGGGGGACTAACTCCCCAGTGATCCCCCAAGCCCACCAACTCATTTCCAGAAGAATCTGAAGGTACAAACTGTGCATGTATCAAAAGCAAGGAGAATACTAGAAGTATAAATTGTGCATGATGCCTGGTTAGCCTAATGAGTCCAAGTACCCACCCAGAGGAAGGGCAAGAAATTATAAACAGACACAAGTCAAAGTCCTGGGGGGCTGCACTTCTCTGGAACTGGACCTGTAGGCTGGCTGGACCAATGATGGAACCAGCACTGGTGAAATCTTCCTTTCTGTCTTTCTCTTTTGCTCTTTCATTTTTTGGTTGGGTTGTTTTTTGTTTGGTTTTTTTTTCTGTCTCCCCTTTTCTCTCCCATTCTTATGCTATATCCCCACATATAAGGCAAGGCTTGTTTGGGTATATTTAAGGCTTATCAGGGTATAAGATCTGTCATTAGTCTGTGTAAGCTTAATGCCTGTTGCAGAGGCTGCAAAGATTACTGACAAAATTTCATGCCAATTACCTGTTGTGAGTGAACAAAAAATTGAGTTTTATGAATTGAAGAATCCTTGGAGTCATTTCACCTTAATTGTGACCAGGGAATTGGTAAATCTGAGTCATCGTACCAAGAGATTGGGACATGACACTTATACAACTAAAAAAATGCTTCAGTTGCTATCTTCTGGATAGTTTAAGACCATGGACAAAAAAAAACAAGTCTTGGTGCTACCCTTTGGACATTGTCCATGTATCCTCAGAATACAGATCTACTGCTTAGCATACCCTTTTCAGGCAGCTGAACTAGATGATTATTGTAGGTCCCTTCCTATTGAAATACTATATGTGTCTATGTGGTTTTCTACATTTAAATTCACTGTCCAGATTAGTGTTCCCAGGGACTAACTGAATCCACAGTCTGTCAGAAAATCTAGCAAAATCATCTCTCTAAGTTCCACAGAGACTCTGAATTACCTCCTTTCATAGATCACATGAAGTTTTGTTTAAGAGACTTCTTGTGTGTGGTGCAGATGGGTAAATAGAGGACAGTGGATGCTGTAAACATTGCTTTGTTTACAGCTGGGAAAACACAAATAGCTGGGAATACTTTGCACTGCTTTGCAATGATGTTCAGGCACTGACTTACCTGGGAACAGCACTCTACCACAGTATCACATCAGCTGAAACACCTTTCCACACTTCTCAACTGTCCGTCATCTCATTTTTTCAGAGATTGCAATGGTCTTAGTTTTCCACTAATTGAGTTATAACCTTGAATAGACCCTATCCACTAATTAAATTGGAGATTAGAGCCAAGGCTTTAAGCTAACAGTGCAAGTTGAGTGTGGGAGAGCTGTCAGAACAGTGAAGAGGCAGCCAACCACATTTCGCGTTAGCTGAAGCTGTGGCTTTGGCTTGGTGGTCCAATGCAAATATAATGAGATACAGTAATTCAGTTGGAAGTAGCCAAGGTGTCACTAACAACCCTGTCTTCCATGCCCCGGCAACTCATCACTGACTTGAAAGTAAAGGGTATTTTATCTATTGATGATATTTGGCTGTCCAGGTTCCCCTAGTCAGCAAGTTGCCTGGGAAGTCTATCTTCAAAAGGAGGCAAGGGAGGTCTTTTAAAGACCTTCCATTCACACATCTGCATCACTTCAATTTTGCCCGTGGTGAATTTTATCCAGCTTTCTTCACCAGAAAAGGATCTCATGTTATGTGACACCTTAGCAATGGCAGTTATCACTTCAATGGACAATGAGACATAGAGTCTGCTAATGGTCAGCTATCAGAGCAACTTTCTTTTCTTATTTCATAGACTCTCTTACCAGAGAAAAATGTAGTTTATTATTTGTATGTTTCACAAATGGGAGAAATGCCAATGCAAATGAAAAATTTACTTTTATGTTACCTTTGTATCCTTTGAAAACCTTGAGTAATAACACTCATAATGACCAACAAGTTGTAAGACTCAATGTTACGTGTTTTCTAAGAGGAGGAAGCCTCAAGTTGCTCTTCAAAGGTGGTAACATATGCTCTGAGAAGTCTCTGTATCAGCATAAATACCATGCACACTGCATGGTCAAAGACAAAGCATACAGTGTTGTATCAAGGACTTACCCAGCAGAGGTATCAAATGCAAGAAATTCACTTAAGTTCCACATTTCAGGCTTGTTCAAATCAGCTTTTTCCTTCTCAGCCCTCTTTGGAACCAGTCCACACAGAGAACTGTACTTTCTGTCTGGAACAAAAACAATAAATAAAAAGTAATTGCATGGGGAGAAGAGAATATCTAAATTAGAAATTCTTGTCTTAAAGGGACACTTATTTTGGTTTGACAGTTTAATGGTCACAGACCTTAGTCTTTTCTCTGAAGACTTGATCCACCCTAAGTCTAAACACACTTCAAAATTGCTCTCTAACTGAAAAACTAGTCCACTTAGAGATTTGGGCAAAAAATAACACTTTCCAGGAATTTTTTGAAGTGAATTCTAGAAGAACCGTTCTTTAAAAAATATATATTTATTTACTTGCACTCAGACTTTCTCTGTGGTTTTCTTTTTTGTATTTCTATTAACTTACATTTTAAAAGCAATAAAATTATTTTATAGTTATATATATCACTGGGTTTTAAATGTAATATTATATATCAAGTATTTATGTATAATACATGTCAGAAGTAGCAGAATATATTAAAGTGTCACTGCAAGTAGCATGCATTGAAACAATATCAAAAGAATTTTTATAGTTCTAAAAGAATAAAAAATAAAAATATCACATTTTCCAGAATTTTTTTTTTAAATAAACAAAATTGAAAAAAAAAAAAAAAAAAAAAAAAGTTTGCATTTTTAATTCTATTATTTTTTTGTGAGGGAACATTTTTAACTTTCACAAGTCCACACTAGTAATGATGGAGTGAAATAAGTGTCAGAATGTAAAGAAAAACATTTTTTACATTTTATGATAGTGAAACATTACAGTGTCTATCTTCAAGTGGGTTTTCATTGGTGTAATGACAGATTTACTTACCTCAAAATGTTCAAAACCCAAAACCCATAGCAATGGAAGATTCAGATATTCTCCTTTCATAGAGGAAGATCACTAGAGAAAATGGCAGCTACTGTCGTTGGCCCAGGGTCACACTGATGTCTTCAAAGAAGCTAAACCTGTGAGAGTAGGTGCTTTCCCTGGGGAGCAAAGGGGTTTGCTGTTTGGAGAAGATTGTGCTTGCACTGCTGTAAGAGACAAGAAGAGTAATCACCAGGCAGGAATTCACCAAACTGCCAGTGCTGAATAGGTCAAGGAAGAAACCAGAATCCGAGACCTAAATGGACCCAATACTTTAGTAGAGAAAAGTCAGATATATGGGGAAAAAAAAAAAAAAAAAGTGCTTTGTTGTTGATATTTTTCTTCTGTGCTGAGTGAAACAGGCACTTGTGAACATTTCTGGTTAATAATCTGGATTCCACCCAAGAAATACCTGGCATATCAATGTCATCTCCTAAATGATACAGCCTCTGATGCCCAGAATATTTACTCACTGCTGAGGAAGAAACAATAATTATACTTTATTATAGCTTTCCCACTTCATAAAAGGGGTAGAGGGAGAGAATATGAAAGTAGAATGTCCTCTCTGAAGCAAACAAACAAACAAAAAAAAAAGAAATCCAAAAGTTTTTAACATTTACAATAATTATATTAAACTTTTATCAAAACAAGATATTTTGATTCTTTAATATTATAAGATTTCTTCTTATAATTTAATATTATAAGAATTATGAGTGAAGGTAACATATAAATTATTCCATGGCCCTATAGGTAACTTTTCTGTTTGGAAACTGTTTATTTTCATTATTATTTCAGAGTTAACTTCTGGCATCCTTACAGTTTTCCCTTCTTTTTTGGGTCTTTACTGTATATGTGTCAATGTTAAGAGACACTGTTCACAGATACTTGTAGTATTCTTGCAATAAAATGAGACCACTTCTAACCACAAGTCTCTCAACTGCAAATCTCACCTGTCAAACAAAGTTCAAAGTTTCCACTCATTTCCAGTCACTGGAGTTTCTTTGTCACTCACTTGTGACTATGTCTTAGCAGTTGTCCAAGAGCAATTATGTGACAGCAATTATGAACATCACCAGGTATTAGTTGGCAACATTCAACAGACTTTTATAACCTATGGGCAATAGCAGTGCACTCTCATAATTTGTATTTAGCAAGTCCCCGTGAAACATTTTCATGATAAGTATTGCCCTGGTGCTTTTACAACGATACTAATTGATCCAAATGATCACATGGGCCCTGTTTCAGCAGTGTGTTTAAGCAAGGCACCTAACTTTAAGATTAAAGGTAAGCTTGTGCTTAGATACCTTGCTGCCCTTGGGTCACAATGAAGGAACTTATTACAAAGTTACAATAGACTCTTAACTCTGTATTTCCTGCCTCTTATACTACAAAAGCTCACCCTTAACCTTTCTGTAACAGGGATTTTTCATTTAATGCCCCACGGGGTTAAAAGACAGATGAGTTGACGGTAAGAAGAGGTATATAAATGCTTTGCACATTGACAGCGCCTACGCTGGAATGTAGTTTGCAGTAAAAATGCTGCCATATGTTGAAAAAAAGTCTTCATATCTGCTTTTATTTCTTTAATACCTTCCAGACAACAGAACGGGACACAGCTCCTACCAGAGCAGCAGTTTAAGTAGCCAATACAACCACTGATATTTGGGAGACATACTGTAATGCTGGCCTTGAACCACCACAGTAACTCAGGCTCCCAGGCTCCAACATGCACGAAATCTGAGACCTATTACCCCTCCCCGTTGCTTTTATTATTGCAGTGCACACTGAATGCAAGCATCTAATCTAGGTGAAACTTCAACCAGTTTCCAGTGTGTACAGAGCACTGGCAACCTCTCCTGGCAAAACCATTGCCGGGTTGAAATGTGTAGACTGTTGAGCAGATGTAGTGTTTTACCAGTCAGGATTAAATACCTGCTAACCTTCCAAGGTTCAGTGCTAAAAAGCAAACACACAGATAAAGATTCAGACAAATCAGACAGAATTTAGAAATCTTTGGACCTGGCTTTAGAATTAATCAGAGCCTAACAACAGAAATATTTGCCATTATAAAATAAACTGGGGGGGGG
>NW_020799097.1:51840903-51846116 GCF_003259725.1 Athene cunicularia | reverse complement strand
GGGGGGGTGTCCCCTAAAAATAAGCTTTCTGAGTTAGCTATTATGGTAAAAATGAATATCTTGTGAAAAAGGAAACTGGATTAATTTGGAATCAGTGACCATTAGTAGATTAGAAAAATGTACAAAGCAATTAGAGATATTTTTCTGTGCTCTTCTAATTAAGCAAAATTAAAGTAAGAGAACATTTGCCAATTACCAGAAGTGATGTGCTGAAATAGAGAAGTGTGAAAGGCTTTCTTGAAGTCTCAAACTGAGAGGACACAATGTCCAAGATGTATTTAAATCCTTCTTTGAAGGGGATATTATTTAGGGCTTGTGTCCAGAATGGGTGAACAGAGAACTGCAGATAGTCTATGATTTTCTCTACCCTCTTTATAGTGTAGACATACTTAAATCTAGTGCAGGCCTGTGGCTTGCAAATCCATTTTGAATGGTGATTCAGCACACCAGTTCTCATCTCTCAGAAGAAAGCACAAAATATCGACTAGGTTGGGCAAAGGCCTCTGTGCTGTTTGCAGGTGGATCACCACACGACTAACATAAAAGAGGTGTGCTACCAGCAGCATCTAACTGAATGGTAGTGGTTAGAGCACACACTTTGGAAGAGGTGACAAAAGTTTTGATCCTAAATCAATTTTAAAATCATTGTCTATTGTAAAAGTCATAGCTATTCCCTGCAATAGGACCAAAAGTGACATGTATCCACTAAGGTATTAGCACCTCTAGCACCTCTAGCATTGTTTTAAAATGTAAGGCTAACACTGTCTGTGGTCAGAGCATTGTGAGTGCTGTGAGAGAACTGCTGGGTTATACGTCCTACATGCTTTATCAGAATGTGGGTATTTTTCACAATTAGGGCATCTGAGTGCCCAAGGAATGGTTTGTAGCCAATTACCTCTAGACTTCATGATCAGGAAATATGCTGAACAGCATCTCAGCCTCAGGATCCCAGAGACTGTCTGTATCCCAAGAGTGGGTGTGCATCTGCTGTGCATCTTCTGGCTGACGCCTGCTTGCCCACCTCCACGTGCATCATGTGATTACATACCACAGCTCCTCCTATTGCTGAGAGACTTTTGTTATCGTGAACTTAGGAACAGCTTTGATGCAATGTGAATGGCAGCTCAGCTCAAGCGCCAAACTCATGACAGCTCTCATATTACCACTCCAGGGATGTGCTGAGATAGTTCTCTCATCAAACTGAGTTTTCATTTTTCCTTTGAGAAAGTTATAAAACAAATAAATGAAGAGGTCATAATCACAGCTTCTGTTTCCTGAGATCAGCCAGCTTTAACCTAATAAGAAATGAAAATCACTTTTTACAAGTTCAGCTGATAACCATTTCAATATTCAACAACATACAACAATGTTCAGCTCCAGTCTAACCCTACTGTACTAAATTACGATGTTTCAATGTAAAATGTCATAATGCTTTTATCAGTCTTTATTATCTCTGTTAGAGATATTTTGCATTTTGTTCACAATTAGAAGTAATATTGTCGGCATAAATTTCATACATGTTTTAATAAGATTTGTATGATTGATTACTACCCTGACTGTTAAGAGCTGCAACACCCGGGCTAACTGGTATTCATAACCTCTAGAAATGAGTCTTCTTGAATGCCAACCAAGAACAGCACAGACTGTGTGTTGGACTGCTCTTTGCTGAATTTTGTGGGATAAGTAGATCACTTTCTGCCAGTTCTGTCAACAGTTTTCATGGTAACATTATGAAAACCAACATCTCTCAGGCCAAAAGCAAACTTCACACATTTTGAAATAAACATTCTTGGCAGCTTGTATCACATGATGATGGAAAAAGCTGTGGGAGTTCAACCCTTCCTGATTTTATCTGGAGTCCTGTTGTCTGATTAAATGCCCCACATAGATGATTCAGTAGACTGCTCACTTTTTAAGTCCAATGGGCAAGATTGATGTCTGGAGTCAGGTTATAGTTTCAGAGAACCAAACTAAAATGTTACTTTGACTTTCTGAAATGGTGAGATTCACCTACTGATGTTAACTAAGTTGTTTGATCCTCCCCTTATTCATTATTTCACATCATCATAACAGCTAGGCTGTGTTGTCACAAAGACTCATTATACATCATACAAGGCCAAATCCAGGGTGAATCCTTTTCTGTGTCCAAGCACAGAAATGTTTAGAGCAAAGACACAAAACACAATTTTGATCACTCTGCTGAATAGTGATGCAAAGAGGCAAGTCTGAAGGTGTTTGGGGCTCCATGAAGAAGGAATGGGCCTGTGTTACCTCTTTTGAAAAGGGGTAATTTTTGTTGGTAGTTTAACTGCTATTTCATATTGTTTTGTGATTTATATCACAGGGGCTTACAGTCTGGATAGGAGCCATTTTTATTATTGCAGGAATTTACAGAAATAATCTCAGGACTACAGATCCTTTTAGACAGGCATTTCAGACATGATTAAATGCCCTTGCTGGAAACAAAAATCTCTACTTAATGCAATGGGTTTCACATGGGGCCTGAAGCTATTCTTCTGCTCCCATTTCACTGGCAGAGAGATATCCCATCACCTTCAAACAGCTCCTCTAGACTGTTGTTTTCCCCCAAAGCAGTACAAGATCCAGTTTTACTTAACTCTTTGGATCCCTAAAGAAACACACCGGCACAGAAGGCACAGAAAGTGAGGAACTGCTGGATTTTAATTCTGCAGTGTTAATGCCTTACTCCTAGTACTACTCAAATTGAGCAGTAACCATACGGCAGTATAGTCATGCCCTCTGCTGCAATGGAGTGGAAGTAAGACCAGAGAGAAGATTGAGAGAAAGACATTGCCTTCCTTAAAAAAAAAAAAAAAAAAGACTGTCTACATTGTTGCCAAAAATGTGGTTGGACATTTTTAGTATGACAGCTGACAAACTCATAAAGTGTCTGAGAAAAACCTTGCGTTCAAGCTTCACATCTGAATTTGTAGCTTGTGCCCATCTCACAACTACTCTAACTTGAAGAAAGTTCATCTCCAAACTGGAATTTCAGGTCCTTCATGTTTAGGATCTGGAGGTATTAGACCACTTAAAGATAGGGGTGACTGATCTGATATTTATATCCAAAAGGAAAATGGTTTCAGAGACATATCCAGGTCTCCTGCCAGCTGACAGACCACACTGAACCACCTAGGGAAGTTGCTGTGAGCAATCAGAGGCAGCAAGTGCTGACTTGGAGTGATGCATTATGTGGTGACTGTATGGCTGCATACCAACGTATTTCCCTGCACACTTCCCCGAGGGAAAGGAAAATTTTCCATCAGAAAGCTAATCACTGCCACCACTTCTGGCTTCTTCCAGAAGCCAGCCAAGCTGTGTGATCTGAGTTTAACAGATGACAAAATATAGCTTTCTGCATACAGCAGTTTTCATTTACCATGTATAACCACACAATAACTGAAAGAAATGTGAGGAAAATAAAACCACAGCAAATAAAACAGTTGATATTGAACTTGGAGTGGAGTTGTCAATGAGTATAGTGAGAGTGCTCTGGTGCTCTGTGGTATGCAGCAGTGCCAAATCCTCTTTCAGCTTGTAGATGAGGTAGATCTGTGAGACCTGAGGGGTACCAGGGGTACCAGAGAGATGTTTCACGTCAGTGGCCAGTCAGGAAATTAGAAGTGGAAGATCAGGCACTCCACTCAGCCCACACCTGAGAGCAGGAGGACTGCACATTTGCAGCACCATGAGCAACCATGGGTACAATGGTGAGGCGTGACTCTTTCCCCATGCAAAGATCCTTGTTCTGTCAGTGTGCAGAGGTGCACCATCCCATGGCATCACCTCCTCTGGTTGCAGCAGGTGCTCCAAGGTCCTGCTGGGTTCCTGCAGTTGGGCTCTGACTGCAGCAAAACTTCATTCCCAGCTGCAGCAGCCACTGAAGGCTGCTGTCAAGCTAATGCAGGAAAAATCCTAAAAACTGTCAGTCATAACGCAGACATTTCTTCAAAGAAGTGGTGGTGTGATGGTTTTCCAAGCAAAACAAAAGGCATGCTGCCTATTCTGTCCCACTTGGAGCTCTGCAGTCAGGTTGAAAGGGAAGGGATTTGAAGAGGGATTTTCAGAGAAATGAGTAAGTAGAAAGAATGTTGGAGACCAGCCGACAACATCTGGAGAGAGGGGCTGGGATTTGGCTTTGGATTATTTAACCTTTCTGCTTGATCTACATGGTCTTCTATTTTCAGTCAATGGTTTAGCAGAACTAAACTAATTCGAAGAAAATGTTGAAGGGCTTCTTCTAGGACATGACAACACACCTGCTGGTATAAAGTCGTTCAACTCATAAAAGTTCCTATTACTTGAGCTTCTGCAACTATAAACATTTATGTCTTTGGTTATCTATAAACATCTATATCCTTTCAGTGTAAATATCTCATTGAAAAAGTTGTCACAGATTTTTTTTTGCAGCCTTGCTGGCTGGGGAACAGATTGGGACTTGAAGAACTGCTCTTTGAGGCAGCGTAAGAAAGGCTGGCAAAGGAACCAGCTCTGTGTTTACACAGAAGCTTAAAGCACTGGCACTGTCATGGCTGCAATGGCATGAAGGCTTTGAAGGCCAAAAATTCCAGGGTAAAGTAGCGAAAATTAAGAAACATTTAGAGATTATAGGTGTCCCACACATAGGAAGAGAAGAGAAGAGAAGAGAAGAGAAGAGAAGAGAAGAGAAGAGAAGAGAAGAGAAGAGAAGAGAAGAGAAGAGAAGAGAAGAGAAGAGAAGAGAAGAGAAGAGAAGAGAAGAGAAGAGAAGAGAAGAGAAGAGAAGAGAAGAGAAGAGAAGAGAAGAGAAGAGAAGAGAAGAGAAGAGAAGAGAAGAGAAGAGAAGAGAAGAGAAGAGAAGAGAAGAGAAGAGAAGAGAAGAGAAGAGAAGAGAAGAGAAGAGAAGAGAAGAGAAGAGAAGAGAAGAGAAGAGAAGAGAAGAGAAGAGAAGAGAAGAGAAGAGAAGAGAAGAGAAGAGAAGAGAAGAGAAGAGAAGAGAAGAGAAGAGAAGAGAAGAGAAGAGAAGAGAAGAGAAGAGAAGAGAAGAGAAGAGAAGAGAAGAGAAGAGAAGAGAAGAGAAGAGAAGAGAAGAGAAGAGAAGAGAAGAGAAGAGAAGAGAAGAGAAGAGAAGAGAAGAGAAGAGAAGAGAAGAGAAGAGAAGAGAAGAGAAGAGAAGAGAAGAGAAGAGAAGAGAAGAGAAGAGAAGAGAAGAG
>NW_020799097.1:51743934-51840853 GCF_003259725.1 Athene cunicularia | reverse complement strand
AAAAGAAAAGAAAAGAAAAGAAAAGAAAAGAAAAGAAAAGAAAAGAAAAGAAAAGAAAAGAAAAGAAAAGAAAAGAAAAGAAAAGAAAAGAAAAGAAAAGAAAAGAAAAGAAAAGAAAAGAAAAGAAAAGAAAAGAAAAGAAAAGAAAAGAAAAGAAAAGAAAAGAAAAGAAAAGAAAAGAAAAGAAAAGAAAAGAAAAGAAAAGAAAAGAAAAGAAAAGAAAAGAAAAGAAAAGAAAAGAAAAGAAAAGAAAAGAAAAGAAAAGAAAAGAAAAGAAAAGAAAAGAAAAGAAAAGAAAAGAAAAGAAAAGAAAAGAAAAGAAAAGAAAAGAAAAGAAAAGAAAAGAAAAGAAAAGAAAAGAAAAGAAAAGAAAAGAAAAGAAAAGAAAAGAAAAGAAAAGAAAAGAAAAGAAAAGAAAAGAAAAGAAAAGAAAAGAAAAGAAAAGAAAAGAAAAGAAAAGAAAAGAAAAGAAAAGAAAAGAAAAGAAAAGAAAAGAAAAGAAAAGAAAAGAAAAGAAAAGAAAAGAAAAGAAAAGAAAAGAAAAGAAAAGAAAAGAAAAGAAAAGAAAAGAAAAGAAAAGAAAAGAAAAGAAAAGACTTGGGGTGAGCAAATGAAAAACTACCAACTGGACCTGAAGTTTTTACATGAAATAGGGCTCTATGATGGCAATTTCAGAGGGAGAGAAAAAAAGAAAGCACTTCAGAGTAGCAAGTGGACCTGTGTGTGTGGTGTATCTTGTGCAATGCAGGGGATTAATTACAGAGTTTAACCTTTCCCATTTTAGGTGGGTTTAAGTCATCTTTAAACTAATAGTGTGTGATGTATCCCTCAGGCCAGCAGGGACAATAACACATGTCCAGTTATGACATGAGTTTGTGTGATGAAATAAAAATTATGGCAGTTTCCCAAAACTTAATATGACAAATGTGAAATTTTCTGACAGAAACTAGAATAAAATCATTCTTCAGTGATTCAGAAAAAAAAAACAAAAAACCACCAAGCAAACAAAAACACAAAAAAAAAACACAATTAATGTTTCAGGTACAACAAACTTCTTTGTGATGTATGACAAGACACAGACTTGGGGTCAAATTCTGGAATTAAAAGGTGCACTCAATTTAAATATAAGTGCCTCTTGCCACCTTCTGTTAGTTTCTCTGGCAGCTGTGCTGTAGGGATGTTTCTGTGTCATGGTCCTTTTTTATTTTCCCCCAAAAATGGCAGTCCATCACCTTTCCTTACAACAATCTAAAAGCTTCAGTCCTTCCTCAGAGATCATTAAAGCCCAAAGCTCTCTCCTTATGGTCAATGTCCAATTTCTGTGTTGGTTAGTCCCCCATGTGACTCTACTAAAGCACTTGGTGCTGGTAGGGGACAGGAGTAGAAATGATGATCAAGCAAAGCATTGGTGATCACTGCAACTGGTATGGTGATGAGGACAGTCTTTGTTTGACTTCTCCATGCCAGGGTAGAAATCAGAGAAGAAGGGAATATGCCATTTAAGCTGTAAAGGATAAGGGGGAAAGAAGGGGGAGACATAGATGAAAAAATTTGGGATTTTTCCCCAGTGAAAATATAAATATAAAGCAACTACACAAGTTACTGGGCTCTCTAGTTCTTCTTTAATACCAATCAATAGAACTGAATATAGAGATAAAATACAAGTTATCTTGCCCTCCAGCAAAAAAAAAAAAAAATACCATTTTGCTTACACACTCCAGTGACTATCAGCAACTCTTTGGGTGTCTTTGATACTCAACACTCCTGCCTTAGACCACCAAATGTTTGTTTGTTCATGTGAATGGTCTTGCTCATTTTCCCATACATATATTTTCTCCAGACTCTTATGAGGTACTTTCTGTCCTACATTCTCAACCTGACTCATCTTTTAGGTGTTAGTGTCTTCCTACCATGTCCTGAAAGATACTTCTCCATTGCTAATCTACTACTCATGCCATAAGACAACTGGTTTTTAGACTTTAACTTTTGGCTGAGAAAAGCTTGTCTACAGTGAAAGAAACATTGTTTGCTGAGATACCTATGTAAAAAAATAAGAACAATATATTGAATGCATGCCAGACACATAGTTCCTATAACACAAGAAGACACGGGTCAGGCTGAATCACCAGTGGACATGCGAGTTGTCTCACCTGATTATCGAAAACACCACAGAGTTCAAAAATACCTCAGATGTGACCTTTACAAATAGAAAATTTCTCCTTTTCTCTCCCACCCTCCCCCACCTTTGCCCTCCAAGACTGCATAAAACATTGCATTATTCTCAAAGGCTTTTGTTAGTGTTGTGAATATGTCCTGTGACATTGGGGTAAATCTTCAGCATACACTGAGCAGAGACAGGGGGCAGGACTCCTATTAATAACGATTTAAGTTGTCTAAATCTCCTGCAAGTGGTGCTGAAAATGAGCCCTACTATGTCATGCTGCATCAATTAAGAGACATTATGTGACCTGAAGCAATGGTTCCAATGCAAAAAATTCAGTGTCAGACTGTTTCAGTTTGAGAAAAAACAAGGCACAGGCAAGTGATTGTGAAAGACTTTTTTTACTTAAAGACTAAGTGTAATCCTGAAGATTACAGATCCTTCTTAAATCTTGTTACTTCTACTATAATTACTGCTATGTTTACAGTTATGCAATGCAAGAACACTATACTGCTTTAGCATGACTGTTTCTTATACAGTCATTTTGTCAAATTATTGCATATTACTCCAACTCATTTCAGGTTGCATATTATATCACGGTATTACTGTTTTCAAATAACCCCTGTAAAGACAAATAACCCCCGTAAATCCTTTGTCAGAAAGAAGCATCTGTTCTTTTGGCTACAAGAGCAGTTTTCATTTCTAAATATTTGCCCAACTTTTTACAGTTTTCTCTGTCTACTTCTAAAATTGCACTTCAGATATCTTGATAGCTAAGTACAAGGTAGTCAGGCTTTCATCAAAGTTTTGTGATTTCTTTTATCAAAGTTTTGTGATTTCTTTCATCAAAGTTTTTCCATTTCTTGGTTGGTTTTTTTTACACTGCATGGAACGCCAAAAGGTAGAAGTATGTGTAAAGATCTCTTTCCATAAAAAAGAATATATTTAGCACTGCATTGCCACTTTCCACATAAAACATGAAGAGAGCCACTGTTGTGGATGCATGTCAAAGCCATGTTTCAACCTCTCTCTTTGACAACAATCAAATGAGAAGGCTGCATGGATTTGCCCAGTCATCTGACATTTTGTTCTCTCTAAAACAAAGTGATGATAAAGACTTGTGCTCTTTACTTTTAGGTGGAACTATTTGTACCTTAACCGCAGGAAACCAACCAGCAAGATACATTAATACTCTAACCTACTCTAGGCAGTAGGACTTTTGGCGGTTTTAACATTCTGGTCACTTTTACTGATATGTGTAATGCACAGGAATAATCCATCTATGTGTTTTCCATATGTGGCATTGCTCAAGCTCAGGCCAAACAAAAACGCTGCTTGTGAAGACCCACAAGTTTTAGACAAACTCAGTATGCAGGATCACATCTTTCTCTCATTCATACCAACACCTTTTACAAGCTGAGTGACTGAACTTCACTATACCTAGACATTTAAATGAGGGAAGTTAACACTTCCAGGAAATCCTGTTTTCTAGGAAAATGTGAGCAACAGAATACATTTTGCCATCCCTTAATCCTTATATAGGGAGAGAGTTAAAAACAAATAAAAGCAGATCATCAAAGACTTTGTAGCCCTGAATATCAAATCACACTTTACAAGACAACTAAATGAGATGAAGATCACAGAACAAACTATCAAATAAATAAAGACCACCCAGAGAAAGAGAAGTATAGCAAGCCAAATTGAGACATAACTAACAACTCCACACAGCAAATGAACACAAATTAAATTAAGCAAGAGTGAAAATCAAAGTAAATTACATGCAATCAAGGGATCAGAAAAAAAAGACAGGTCCTAAAAGTATTGCTGGCTTCTTTCCACTGTCCCTTTGTCTATCTGATAATAGCCAATACCATTAAGCATCTCACCATGACTGAATTAAATCTACCTGATTAGAGGAATTTCAGTATTTGGAAGGATGTGTCTTACATGTCCAGGACTGTTGTGCTTTAGTTTTAATGATCACTAGAAATAAAATTACCCTATCTGTTTGCGACCAACAAATGACATGTCATAACATAGATCTTTACCAAGGATATTTTCAGTAATTGTTTTCTTTTCCCTCTGACAGCCAGCAGCAAGAACATGAGAGAAAAGACAAACCATTGGAAAGGCTAAGGAAACTTTATGAAAGCAGAAAATTTTTTGAAAACAGAAATCACACAGGAAAACCAAGTCATGGAATCTAATTATAAATATTAGACTAATATTACTTTAAGTCAGGATTTCAAATTAGATTTAACTTGCGTAAACTTACACCCATCCCCAACAGTCTGCAGTCAGAGTGAATAGTAGAAGCCCTACTCCTGAAAGCTTGCCCAGGTGAGCGGCTTAGCAACTTCAATAGAGATTACTCTGAAATGAAGCACACACTTATAGAATGGATAACCAGGAATGTTTTCATCTTTTTCTACTCAGCTGGACTACACCCACTTTAACCTTGATTCAGCAAATGCCAAACAACTGCTCCTTTCCATGGGTGATCAAGCCTCGTGCTTCTGAGAGCATAAACTAAGCAAAGCAATTAGATATGTAAAACAGGAGTGGGAGCTCGAAGTGGAGGAAGGGGAAGCCGAACAACTCACTATGGACTTTTGTGATGTGGATTCCATTTCCTCAGACCTGCTATAGGGTTTTCAGCAACTTTTGTTCTTTGTTTGCCCAAATTTGAGGGTAATTCCTGCTGTAATTCCATAGGTGAATTTTCTGGGACAGGTATTCTCTACAGGTATGTCTGATACATCTGCAATGCCCTTATCTCTTCCATGATTTGTGGGCCCTAGCATGACTAATGGGGTAGGAAGCACCATCTGCTTTACCATTTGCTGTTTTATTCACTCCTGAAATGACCTTAAATCTGCATACTGCCAACATGTGCTTCTTTTCTCAAATGTTTTGAGAACTGACAGATTCCTACCAGATGCAACCCATATTTGCTTCTAGCTATTACAGGGGCAAGTACAATAATCCTTGTAATAAAATACTTATGGCCATACCCATCCATATTGTTCTCATCTTTCACTCTAGGCTTCAATTTATCAAGTTATGGTATGGGGGACAAAGCATTTTCAATAAAGCGGTTTTCTACCATCAGAAAATGGAGTGCCACCAAAATGGAGTTTCCATGTAAACAGATTGATATGGGGAAAATGTTTGATTAGAAAATATTCTGTCTTACGTAAGGCTGGCATTAACCTCTGTCTCTGCCTTATATATAGACCAATGAAAATTTATGTTGATTTACATATTCATCATAAAGCCATACCTTATTGCTTTAGTTTAATAGTCCTACATCACCAAGGTTCCTCAAATAGGAATAAGAGGGTCCATGTGTAACTTTCTATAATCATTCAAAATTCTGCTTGGTTACCAGTAAAAAAAGGCTATTGAGAAAAATCAAAATGACACTTCATTGTAAAGTGGATATGGTATAAATCAAAAACAGGTCCTCATGAATGATTCTGCAGTTATACAGAAGTGTGTATAAAGACACAAATACTATAGCAGTGATGGTTTATTTTATTAGTTTATACAGAGATACCAGTCCAAGAAAACAAAGTAAAAAATAAAGGAAAAAAAGATGTAGACCTTTTTTTTCACAATTTATCTAGACATTTAGCCTTTATAGCTTGAATAAGGCCTTTAAAAGTCTCAGGAGAGATTTTGTGAGGCTCTCATAAGTCAAACAAGAGCATAAATTATTTTGGTAGTAATTCTGGGAAGATAATATGGTAGCAAAGAATAAGGCCTCATGGGCTTGTGGTTTAAATGCAGGTTAATAGGCTCTTTTTGCTGTCAGATTAGGATAATGTTCCAATGTTTATAACAAAATATAACATAACTATATTCTTGCAATTTAGAGAAGCATATAATTTAGGTTTGGTACAATACCAGTTAAAGCACTTACAAAACCAAAGTCAATGTTAATCTTAGATTAGTGTCATAATCCTTGAAAGACTGACTGCAAAACCTGTGAATTAAAATGACACATGACAGAAAGTGAGAATGGTTTCTTTATCCCCTGCAGCAGAACAAAACAGACACTTATTTCAGCGTCACCTAATATTTCTATTAATTAAAAAAACAACAAAATAACCCTACTGTATATCATGTTCTATTCATGTAGGCATGTATTTTGGCCTTTACTCTACCTGCTCTACAAATAAAATGTAGTTATATTTATACTGATTTGTTTCCATAGCAATGTAAAAGCTCCTCTTTGGTTTCCAAGGCAATATACAGCAGAGTAACAAATCAGAAAATTATGTGAAGTGTTCAGCAAGCAATGGGTTTAGGCAGTGCCCCAGGCCTCCAAGCAGAAATGTATTCTTCATTATAGCAATCTGAAAAAAATTGTTTGAAATTAAAACAGAAAATCTCATCTACCAGGTTCACATTTTCTTTTGTCATTAAACACACTCTGTAGAAATATGCTTTTAATTGTGACATTTCCCATACAAGTTAGTCCCAGTGAAAGGAGCAAGGGATACTTATCTTAATGGTTTTTTTAAATGTGGAGCTGTCTAGAAAGGTTTTAGAAGCTCTGACAAAACCTGCTGGAGGAAAGGTGTCTCCAAGAGAAAACCCCAGATAATGGAATTAAAGAATTTTACTCCTCTTTCTTTTTAACCATATAGAGATGCCCCTAATCATTTGGGTAAAAGAAGATCTAGTCTAAACTGTTATTCTGATCTTACCAAACCTTCTTGGAATATCCGTAAGATTCTTGGTCTATATACTGAAGAGATCTGTCATGAGGGACTATTTTGTCCATGTACAAAAGCTGAAAGGAAAAAAACCTCTTAGTTATAATACTACTGTTACATCCATAGCTCTATGATACATCAATCTTCAAAAACTTTTTTGTCCCCTTCTAAATTAAGGCTCAGAATCTGAAAAAACTCCATCTTGTCCTAAGAGCCATCCCAAGAATGAACTAAGTCAATATAAATTAATTAAGCCTGTAAATATCTGAAGTAAATTTGGACTTAAATCTTGGCCTTGTTCAGACAAAATGCACATTTGAGAGCCAAATTTATCACTTTTTCCTTGATATTCAGGAAAAAAAAAAAACAAACCTTATTGTCTTGAAATAGTTCTAGATTCAGGTAAAGGAAAGAAAAGTTACACTAAAAGATTGTCTCTGTTGTCACACATCATCTCTGGAACTGAAGTTGCTTAAGTACTTTAAGTGACAACACTTTTAAATTTAGAGTTGCACAAATAACTTTGGTGCTCAGGAAAGATTTGATTTACTCCACATGAGGTGAGATGCCTTACCTGAACAGATACTGCAAACATCCTCATCACTGCTAACTGCTTCAGCCAACCTTTCATGGCTTAGAAACAAAACCAATAAAGCATATATATAGCATCTAACTTCTCTAAACTTTCAGTATTGATTGTTCCTCTCATCTTGGTCATCTAAAGTGACAGGTATTGCTATATTTTAAGAGAGCTATGCTTTATTTCTTTGCTTTGTATGCAACAATTGATCATACTCTGGTTTTGAGTATATAAATTTTCATTAATTTTTCAAATGAATGAAGGAATATGGAAACAAGTGAAAAACCCTTTGCTAAGTAACAATAGGCAGCATAATTGTTGATTGAATTTTCTTTTCAGAGCAGAATTCAGCCCAATGAAACCTAATAATTTAGCAAAATCTATCGAGTTCAAAGAGAAGTTTCCTTTTGTATTACCCAAAGATTGCTCTAAATTACACACCTGCAATGAAATTCAGAAATGTTGCTTCCTATTTGAGGCTTCTCTAATTAAAATATGATCTGACCCCTGGTTTGGTTTTGCACTCAAAAGAAACATTCAAGAAAGAAAACTTCTAAAAAGCTTGACTATAAACCTTGTTATATAAAAGTCATTGGTTTGGGTCTGGGGTTTTTAACTCCAGAGTAGGGCTTTAAAACATGGCAAAAAGCTAGTTTATTCAATAAATTTGGAAGTTTTTAACTATACACCTTCCCAAAGCTCTCTGACAATTTCCATCTAACCTCACTCACCTGTGACTCATGGAGACAGAAAGCCTCAATACCAAGTCATGAAACACCAAAAAAAATCTGGGGTCTGTTTGAGCTTAAGACAGGGTGAGAGTTTCAAGGGAGACCTGTAACTTCCTTAGCACCTGAAAATTAACATTCCTGTGGGAAGTTAAGTCACATCTCTCAAATGGGATGGATGGTTGCTATCTGGATGGTGACAGGTGTCTCCACTGCAAGGGACACTTCAGTTTTATTGTTATATCTCACTTCTAACTGTATTTCCATAGTTCTTGCCACAAATGGAGATTCCTTCAGGTCTTTTATTTGTGAGTACTGTTTGAAGCATGAAAACTTAAACCAGGAAGAAGAAAACCTGTGGGAAGGACTGTGAGAAGTACTGTAATATTCACTGCCATGGAGAGAACATTTACAAGCGAACAGGAAATGGTAACAAATATTTACATCCAGTTAATTTCCCATATCACATGCTGAATAAAGCAAAATACCATAGTTTAGTCTTTCTCTGTATAACAAATTTCTCTATCATTTTTCTTCATTTGTGAAAGCATTTCAGCCGCGTGGGTGATAATTCCTTTTCTCAGACTCAGAATGTGGAAATGCTGAGGCCTGCTCCAAGATGTTTATCTCTACATTTTGCCATCATAACATTACTAAAAGTTTTCCATCAACTAGAATTTACTTCTGTTCCTTAGGTCTGCAATATCCATGTAGGAATCTCAATTTCACTAAAGGTGGTAAAGACTGAACATTAAGAAGTTTCTCATGACTGAATTCCACTTATCTTTCTTTTGCAATTCAGCTAAAAGGTTTTCTGATACAATCTTATATTTGGAAAATCTGACCTGAACATGCTGAAGTTAATAACAAAATGGGCCTAACAATGGTTAAATTAAAACACATTGTTGACATGAATGTAAGTTTTGAATAAAAGCACAAAAACCTTAGAAGTTGCAGCATCATTTCTGGAAGAGAACAAAAATGAAATATGCATGTAGAAGGTTAGAAAGATGAAAAGCAGGTATATGTATATATTGGTTTTCTATGAATATTTTATAGAGTGATTCTCTAAGGCATTTGTGTATGCCATATTAGTCTTATTGGAGCACCACATTGTTTTAATATTCACATTCTTTTTTCTGTGATATTTTTAACTATGTAGTTTATTCAGTCTCATTCAAACTTAATGAAAAGCAACAATTAAAATAACCCTTTTCTTTCTGTAAAAGGATTTGGGCAGATGAAAATCAATATTAACAGACTTCCTTGTTAAAGCTAAGCTCCAAATTATGTGCTAATTTCAATTGCAAACATAAAGTGTTAAATTAACTAGTATAGATGAAAAGATGTGTTGAAATGTTTTAAAGGTACCATTTAAAAAAAGAAATGGAAGCTTATAAAGATACAGCTGTATGTCAAATGACAGAAGAAATGCAGACTTGGAAAAAAATACATTATATACTTTTATCCTAAACTGACCCTTTAAATAAATGTCATCCCTAACTTTTAGATAGTTCTCTCTTATTTCTATTCCCTTCTGTCCCACTTTGCATTAACCCACCTCTGTATTCTTTGCCACCCTATTACCATGTCATGTTATTATAGCAGCTACATTAACTGGTCTCCTTCTCATCCACCATGTATTCACAGGAATCTGCCCAGTACTTATTTTTTTACTCAAACTAATGGCAGAAAATATCAAGAAGAAGTAGCTATTGCCTTACACTCATACACCAGAGTCCAGCTGAGTGCAGAGGCTGTATTTATTTATTGTTTTCTTTGTTTATATTCTTAGAGCCACATTTCCACCATAAAAGAGTAACACACAGCTTGGGAGATGCATATTGGCCTGACCTATATTCAGAGGTTGCAACTACATGACCATTTTATAATGCCAATATTTGTTTATTTCTTATAACAAACAGGAAGAAGCCCCCCCTTCCATACTGATCCAAAATTAAGTGTTTGGGGTTACGTAAATTTTCTCTCTTCAATGCAGTTTAATCTACACTTCAGATGGATCTTCCTGCCTTTCTGGTTTGAAATATGGAGGCTACACTGCAGCACAAAACCTGGAAAGCTTCATTTGTTTCCTTCTGCTCCAGAAATCATCATTCAAAAGCTATGCACTGTTGAATTACTTGATCAAATTCTTTCAGAATCATTTGCAATTGCTAAGGAAAAGCATTTAAAGCACTGTCTGTGAGGTCTATCAAGTGTGTTTGAAGAAATGACAAGTTTTTTAATGCAGGAGACTCACACTTCAGTAATCTGGGACATCTATCTCTTTATTTTTAAAACCCTTATTCTTTGCTCATACCCCAAAACCACTGTTTTTAATATGACAAATAAACAAGGGAAAATCTTCTCATCTTGGGGAGATGTATACCTATTTATGTTAATTAATGAAAACAAAGTCTCATCTGGTACCTTCTACTTGAAACTGACTAAGGATCAGCTCAAAGTTGCAAGGGAGTTGAAAGAGTTTTGCTAATGATATGTACATATTTTCAAACAGTTGAAAATCACAAGCTAGTACAGTGTATGCTGGAAACTGCTAATTATAATAGGCAGAAATGTTGATCTATGTGTGTTCACAAGCAAAGGCTTCTAAACATAATCCTACCATACCCCATCAGAAAACCATTTAAGACTGGAGCTCATGTAGTTATATTGGCTGTGGAGAAGTTAACAGTCTCATTCATTTCCACGTAGATTAATTTACAAGATCAGTAGGTTTCTTTGTGCAAAGAATGTCACTGAGTACTGTCTAGTTGTTGTCTGCTATACATGTATTTGAAGACCAAGCCTTTCTTATTCTCTGTTAGGTTCCTCTACAGAACTAAAACATGCTCTTAGGCAGCAAGTCTACTGTAGGTAGATGTGTGACCTCACTCAGACTGGCTGCATATTTTGAACACTAACTTCAAATTATGTTCACTCATTCCCTGATATACATGTCTTTAGCTATTACTCTGAAATAATGGAGGATTAGTTCCAGCTGCAGTTTGTAATTAACCTACAGGCCTGGATTTATTGTGGACTGAGAAGGCAAAATTATTACCACATAAAAACCAGTCATAAGACATGCTAATTGATAGATACCTGTGTAGGATACCATTCTCCATACCCATTGACTAGGATACCAGTACATGGGGTATGTCCAAAAGAGTGTCTATTACTTATTCATGGATAAACTCCATCACATGGGAGGTGCTAAAGCTCTGCATCAAGGAAACAGATGTGATATGTCTCAGTGAGGTTAAATTTGTTTGTCCACCAGATAACGCCTACATAATTAGTTCCTATACCTGCAGATATGCAGGATTTCCTGCACCTGTACCTTCGGTGAGGACAGTAAATCCAAAAGACTTAGAACCTAACATACATATAATGCATGTGCAGGTCCTCACAAAACCTACGTTGAAACTACACACAGACTTCTTTGAGGAAAACTCAGGCAGAAATATGGGAGCATTTGTTCATCTGTCATGTTGAGTTAGAACCTTCATTTTGAAAAAGGCAGCTAATGATAAATAGTCAAAACCTTCTGTGAACAATAGCAAAATGTACAAGATGTGATCTCCACTGTCAACATGCAAGCATCTGCTCTGAAAAGACAATCTGCATTTGCCTTTCCTGAGCTCATAAGTAAATGAAGATTTACTTCAACTTAATGATACTGTTCACAGTTTACAAGGAATGTTTTTATCTGATGGATAAGGCTCACTTTTTCTTCTGTTCCAGGATCCTTCAGCCTAAATCTATTTTTATTCCATTTAATTAGAGTAATTCAGAGAAACTTGGAAAGGAACAAATCATATAAAGAACGAAGAAAAAAGAATCTGGTAATCACACTGTTCCAGAATGATAAGGTCAAGATATAAGGAATTAATA
Source organism: Athene cunicularia (assembly GCF_003259725.1). Classification (NCBI taxonomy): domain Eukaryota; kingdom Metazoa; phylum Chordata; class Aves; order Strigiformes; family Strigidae; genus Athene; species Athene cunicularia. The sequence goes on along the minus strand of NW_020799097.1, from coordinate 51,828,763 downwards.
TCCTTTTAAAACTGCATATGGTGTTTTACACAAAAATAACAAAGATGAACTCTGGGCCTGCTCATTCGTAATAGAAATAAACCAGATGATAGGTGTTCATCTAGTGACCAGAGTCACCCACCACTAGCTACAAGACCTGATGGAGTTACAGTGCTGGTGCTGTTCTCTGCATGTTATCGACAGCCTTTTCAGGAACATACAGACCATAGACATGTCAAGCTTGTAGGAACAAATCCTGATGCACTCAAGACAAGATGAAATAAACATTAAATATCCCCAATGGATGTTTGTTCAACCTGTTTTTCAACACTTCTAGGAAGGAAACTCCATAATCTCCTGAAGAAGTTTTATAACCCTTACATGTATCATCTTAGCTAACTCTTCCTGGTTGACAGTTACTTCTTTTTCTTTTATCAACAGGGAAGAAAATATGCATTACTATCCTATTCATTATGACTTTCTACGCCATAGAAAACTGTTACCAGATCTCCCCTTTTTATTTAGTCTTCTATTTCCTAGACTTAAAAAAATATATAATTCCTTTAGTTATTCCTTGTAAATTATGTTTCCCAAACCTCTTTTCATTCATACCACTATTCTATAGATCCTCTCTAATCTGCAGTGGTAGCACTTCCAAGAAGCAGTACTCAGGTGAAGCTTTCCAAGCACCACATTGACTAATCAAGCCTCTCACCTTCTTTAATAGATTCCAAGCAATACACAACAGAACAAGTTTTGCCTTTCTTCACCAGCATTACACTGCTAAAAGCTATTTATTCTCTGATCTACTGTTGATTTCTGATTATTCTTCCCATTTGTTCAGATAATTTTTAATCATGATTCTGTCTTGTGACATATTTGTCAGATCTGCATTTGCTGGCTGGTTGGCCAGTCAGTTTGTCCATTGATTTACTTCTTTATTGCCTCATTATATTCTAAGTAGTTGTAAATGTATTTAGTACGGTTTGTCCTGGTGTCCTGTTGGCTGAACAGGAGCCAGCAGTGTGCCCAGGGGCACAAGAAGGCCAATGGCATCCTGGCTTGTGTCAGCAATAGCGTGGCCAGCAGGGACAGGGAAGGGATCTCACCCCTGTACTCGGCACTGGTGAGGCCGCCCCTCGATTCCCGTGTTCAGTTTTGGGCCCCTCACTACAAAAAGGACATTGAATGACTCGAGCGTGTCCAGAGAAGGGCAACGAAGCTGGTGCAGGGTCTGGAGCACAGGTCGTACGAGGAGCGGCTGAGGGAACTGGGGGTGTTTAGTCTGGAGAAGAGGAGGCTGAGGGGGACCTCATCGCCCTCTACAGCTCCCTGAAAGGAGGTTGCAGAGAGCTGGGGATGAGTCTCTTTAACCAAGTAACAAGCGATAGGACAAGAGGTAATGGCTTCAAGTTGTGCCAGGGAAGGTTTAGACTGGATATTAGGAAGCATTTTTTTCCAGAAGGGGTTGTTAGGGGTTGGAATGGGCTGCCCAGGGAGGTGGTGGAGTCCCCATCCCTGGAGGTGTTTAAGAGTTTGGTTGACATAGCGCTGAGGGATCTGGTGTAGTTGGGAACTGTCAGTGTTAGGTTAATGGTTGGACTGGATGATCTTCAAGGTCTTTTCCAACCGAGATGATTCTGTGATATCTTAAAAGAAGCAACATCCACTCAAATTGAAGGGAGTATTGTCCTGTTGCTGTTGTATCAGATATATTGCCTGTTTTGAGTATGACGAGATCCTGAGGTCACAGATATTTGGTTTCTGAAACTTGACTTTATCTGTGCAGGAGAGGAATTACAGTGTACACAGAAGTAACTGTTGACAGGTACAGTAGGAGATTGGAAAGATGTGCCGTTCTTCCTACAGTGTAATAGGCAAGTTAACCGTGTACAATGCCTCAAAATATTAGCATGCAAGCAATGAGATACAAAAAAGTAATTAAATTAAAAAAAAAAAAAAAAAAAAAAAAAAAAGCGCCAAGCATTAAAGTCTGAGATGTAAGAAATCAGATTTTCATAGTGGAAATAACAATAGCATGGGGTATACCCTGGAATTAACTTGCTCATACTCCTGAACTGTGTATGACTCAAATATTTATTGCTACTGAAAGCAGCAAAAATGCAGAAAACATTCACATCTATTTTCCCTTCTTGAAATGAGATGTTTGATTTAATTAACTCATTTAATTGATTGACTAATTCCATTCTACAGAGTAAAATTTCAGTGCACACTTTGGAGATTCATGTTAAAAATACAGACTATGAAGAACAACTGAAAGGAGGAAAACTATTTAATCATAATAAGTGTAAGATGCCAGTCTGGTTTGTAATATCACTACAACCACTTTCACACTGTCCCTATAATTTATACACAATTCAAATAATTAGATATTTAATAAAATTCAACCAGCATTTTTATTAATGTTAAATTTTAATCAGCTGATAATTAAAAGCTTAGCTTATTGTTCTGTAACACCGAGGCATCCATTTTCTCCTCACTTATAGAAGATAATGATTTCGAGTTTTCAAAAAATTTGGAGATCCATATATAACATTACCATGAATTACTGTACAGAATAAAAAGTATAACAAAAAAAAAGGAACCTTAGAGGTGCTCAGATGGCCAGAAACATACAATGATGAAAAAGACCATTACATTTAGTTTTCCATAAAACTTTGGCACTGTGATATCTAAAATATCCAATCTTAATAAGAGTAATAACCCCGATCATTAAACGTACAACATTGATAGCTTAGTAAAAGTTAGTTCAGACCACTGTATTTGCCCAGCACTTTGTAGGGAAATGTAAGCAGATTGGCATAGTTAAAAAAAGGATACACAGTAAAATTAATCGAACAAGAAATCTTCAGCTAATTCTTCATTTGCTGTATATAAATTAGAACATTTTGCATAACATGGAACTAAAGGATTTTGCTGAATTAAATTAATTCCACCTACAAAATGTCTATTAAGCAAGCAAACTGCAAAGACGCTGTGGAAATTAAATCTTCCTTAAGAGCCATAGTTAGGGTACAGCACATTCCCCCCCCAGGCTGAGATTGTATTACAGTCAAGGTATCTTGAGTCCATTTGGTCTATGTAAAGAAAGTTTAAAACATTTCTCCTAATCTAATGATAGAAATAAAAGTTTTGTTACTTAGTTGTCTAACTTTGCCACACAAAATGTCACACCTGAGAGTCTGAAATACTCACGACTGTCATACCTAAATGTTGGAATGCCCTATGTTCACCTTAGTCTGAGGAAAAAACTGCACAGAAAAGAGAGAATGAATTACCTAATTTTGAGCCTCTTACTACCCTCCTTCTATGCATCTCACTGTCCCTCCAGCATGACATGGTCTTTTGTTTCTTCTTGTTTCTAGGCAACTTTACCTACACCCATGGTGAAAGGTAATAGTAGCCATTCACTATAAATGTGAGAAACAAAATTTCTCTCTTAGTGGGAGATATCCTTCTAATCTAAAATAAACTCTTTGAGGTGGACAGGTGGTCCAGCAAAATCATAGATCAAACAAGCCGGGTGGACTGATCATGAGCAGCTTAATAACCTCCAAATAATTGCAATATGACTGTTACTAAAATAACAAGAGAAGTGTAAGGGGAATATTCACACCACATAAGAGGTTGTCATAGCCTATACATTTTTAAAAGTATGTTTGTACTTTCGGACATTTTTATGTTGAAATATATGTGAAGATAGGAATCCACCTGTCGAATTTTCCTTCATGAGCTGAATTTTTTTACCATATATTAGAAAATTCTTATCAGTATGCATGCATTTTTTTAAGAACAGAAGACTGCTTTGCTTTCTATTTAGCTTTTATTTCTGCTTTTCCTCCTTGCTATTATGCCTAACTCTATCTTGAGATAGGCAGAAGCAGAGGTAAGTAGCACCATTTTATATATTATACTAACGTATTTAGATTTTAAAAGGTTATTCTGAATCACTTAGTGAAGGAAAACATTTAGGTTAGAACTTACCTGACTGAAAGTAGGTACACAATTGAAGGATTCTATACATAATAGGAAGATCCTGACCACAAACAAGAAATAGAGGTCAGATTTCCTCACCTTTTAATATTGTTCCCAGCCTCTAATGTAAGAAAGAGGACCAAATAAAATTCTTATTTATTGCTAATAGTGAGCATAAGTAAGAGCGATCTGAAAATAGATGTACAGACAGTATAGTCTCAGAGTCTGAAGGGTTTCTATATTGAGCCTTAAGAATGGTATGAAGACATTGAAACTGCAAACTCACCTTTTGTAATTTCTCTTTAAATTCTTATTTCTTAGGTTTGGCATTATAGAAAATTTGTAGTCTTAGTTTAAAGAAAGGCTAAAGTAATTAACATGAGAGTGAGCAGGCAAACAGTACGGTGGAAGATATCATGTGAGAAAGCAGATGGTTGCTGAAATTCTTGTGCAACATCACAAATGTCATACAGGCTCCCTGGGCTGTTGATAAGACATCTTTTAACTAATTAGATGCATAGAACTAGTTAAAACCTAGGTTTTTCAACTATACAGCTACATTATATAAGGCACAGAGTTCACTCATTTTATCCTGTCTCTGCTGAGACATTTCTATAATGCTTAATGATATGCGTTTTAGTGTTAACTCAGAGCAATATATTGGAGAAAGTCTTCATGAAATAGAAAAGAAAAAAAGAGAGTAAAAGTAAATTAATGTGTGCACCACACAGTGCTCAGACATCAAGCAGCTGAAGGTTAAACCAAGCACGCAATTTTTCTTCATGACTGAAAGGAGTAACCTATAGATCCCTCTCACTCCAGTGTCTCCTTGGAAGAGGTAACTGCTTACTGACTTGGGATAAGAACAACAGAAAAGCTGTCACCACATATCCCGACCAGTCTTCCTTAAGCTGGGGGAAGATGCTAGTCCTGCCTAGGTCCACTTTATTTCCCTCTCTGGTTCATTGTCTTGCCTCACAAGGCAGCATTTCTACTCACTATGTTACTTGTATTAAATGGACAGAGAGACTTCCTTCCTACAGTTTACTGGCCTCGCATGCTCCCTTTGGATAACTTGGGTACATCAGACTTCAAAATGCAGTTCTAAAAATCCATAACCTTTTTACAGTTGAAATCTTTTATAGGAGTCTGTGTACAGTTTATTCAGATCACAGGTGTTAGAAATCGAGTTTGCTTAGAGAGGAAGGAAGTGAGAGTATAATGCATTTTTCATACCAGATGATGACATGGAATGTAGTCATGCAGAAATCACTCAGCTTCTTCTTAGAGACTTGATTTCAAAGCACCATTAAGTAAAGCTGATTGTTTTGCCCAAACACTAACTTCATTACTTAAAAGTAATCTGCAAGGGAAATGCATGCTTTCTTTAATTCACTAAATGATTCGCCTTGTCAAAGTGTCAGATAAGACAAAGAACCTTTAAATCCCAGAAGAGCTTGCTCACAGAATGAAAGACAAGCCACTTTTTGTTTTACTGATTTATTTGATCAAGAATGCCTGAGTCATGAGTAACTTGCCTCTGTTATAAACTTCAATATAAAACTCAAATTAAGCATTCGATTCTAATTTCACTGAATATTACAGTATCACCAACAATTGGTCGGATGTAATGAAAAATTAAAGTGAACAGTCAGTATGCATCTACCAGGACAAAATAATTCCCCACGATAGTAGAGCTAGACCTGACTCCCAGAAGCTTGCAGCAGTGCCATGTGGAATTTGGGAGGAGCTCTACTTTCATATTAAGACTAACAGGCAAATCCTAGCTGCATATGTCACCTTCTATCTGTAAATCAGCTGGGAAATCTCAGCTGTGGAATTATCTGTGAAAATTCTTTCCTTCTTACTGTAGCAGAAAACTTCACCAAGTACTGTTATTTTCCCACCCACCAAAAAAGACTAGTTTTTTCTAGGTTTTTTCCCTTTTTATAGGCTCCATTAACTTACAATTACTGATATCATTATAAATAAAGCATCCATATTTTATGCATTTCATGCTAATTTTACAGTTCTGCATGATGTCAATTCCATCTTTATCCTGTGTAGAGTATGTAGGAATAAATAATAAGTGCTCTCTTAAGTGTGCAGTCACGTGTGTGCATGCAAATATATCTCCTCATTCCAGGAAATCTATAAATTCACCAGAGTCTATAGCAAGCATAGGTACAAAAATGGAAAAAGACTGTAGTACTCGCTTCCTGTGACCTCAGAAGCAATGAGACAGGTGAAACTTTCACTGTTCTTTTTGACCTGCGACAAGCATTTTTCTTCAGAGACCTTGATTACCTTCAGCCTAGTGTGGTTCTGTAGATAAAGATGATGCCTTCGTACTGTCGCCTTATAGGTATGTATTTCGTATCACAGTTCAATAGTCGGTGACACTGTATATGAGCTGCCAATCCCTCATCTTCGGTTTAAGTTCAACAAGGCTTTCATAAACCAGCATGTCACCAACTGATGGCGACATAATATAATGGTTTTCGGGGGGGAGCTGGTGATGGAGAAATCCAGGTCGTTTCAGTAACCCTGTCAGGTCTTGAGCAGGATTCTCAGACAGCTCTTATTGCTGGGGCCTGCTCTACTAATGGTATTCTTTTGCATGGATATAAGCAAAAATAATGTGGTAGGAACAAGTTTAATCAACCACACAAACATAAAATGGGGAAACGCTGATTAGATAGCAGTTGGTACAATAAAGTCTGGGAATTGCAGTGGGTCAGAAATATAAAGTTTGGGCCAATCTATGCAGAATTAGAAATGTCTTCTCTGAAATACATCATCCAGTTTGGAGCACCACACTTCAAGGAAAATGTGAATAAGTCAAAGAAGTTGTGTGAAGAAAAGGAAGGGTCCAAAGTTTAGGAAGCAAACTATGATGCAAGACTGAAAGGAGCAGAGTTGTTCTTAAAATGTCTAGAGGACCACTGCTTTCAACAATTAAAAAGAAGGGTGCAAATTAGAAGGGAATAAACAATTTCCTGTGTCCACCAAGGCAAGAAAAAAATCTGTTGCACCTATAAATTTTTTAAAAAAAAAAAAAAAAAAAAAAAAAAGTGTTCACTTTCTAAAAGTGGGTAAATACTCAAATAGATTGATGTTTTTTGAAACACAGTGTTGGAGAGACATCTGTCAGGAAAGACTTACATTTAGCTGATTCTACCGTGAAACAGTGAATGAAATGAATGGTGTCTTACAACCTCATCCAGACTAATTTTCTGTGATGTCATAAGTCTAATATCTTAATTCAGCATCTTGAAAAAATAGGGTCAGTCACTGCAAGGAAATAGAGAAAAAGGGGGCCAGAAACATGCCAACTCTCCACAAGTATACGAAAGATATGAAAAAGAAGAGAAGAGGACACCCTGTGGTAGGATCTGGTGCCCTGGCATGCTGGGCACTCAGAGCCATGGCAGTGACTGGAGGTAACAACCTCCCCCAGTGGAGGAGGGGAGGTCTATGCCTGGTGCAGCTTGACTTGTGAAGCAGGGCATCTCATATACTGTTAAACAGATTTAACAGGAAAGTGGGCTGAGTGTAGAGGAGGTTTCATGCCTGCTTCAGACACAAAAGGCTCAGATGCAACTGTCAGGTATTTTAGTTATAATCTTTACACCCCAGATCCATGTCCAAGGCACAGGAGACTTAATCCACTGAAGTCAATAAAAAAAAACCCAACTAACTTCAAAGTAACTTGTAACATTTGCAGCATCCACTGGATATATGCCTGCTGTATTTGCAGAAGAGTGAATACAAGTACAGATTTTAAATTATTTAGTGCCAAATATACTGAGAAAAACACTGACACTGCTACATGTTGTTCTATTTTTAATATATCCTATGACCACATGTCTAACAGTTTAAATGCATTTTTCTCTTAGGGGCTAATTCTTGAGTCACCTGTTACTGATGCAATAAACTTCTTAAAAAAGTTGTACCTGCAAATACCACTAAAATTATTGTTCTTCAGTTACATTGTTACCAATGCAGACAAAACAAGTTTCTCCTAAAAATGCTTAGCCCAAGCTTTTTCCCCTAAGGAAAAAGAGATCCTACATATATAAATGACAGTTACTTTTAGGCAAAGACAGTGCACTGAAAATAGAAATTAGGAGAAAATGAGGTATCAAATAAATAGTTAAAAATTTATTTCTTTTTATTTTAACCAGTTGAAGTTTAGACAGAAGGTTACCACACTGAGAAATGAACACTAAATGCTGCGCACAAGCATTGCTTGGGGAAACTGAAAAACTGATATACATAAAACTATTTAATCATTAAAGACAAAAACTGCATGTTCCACAAACAGCAAGTGGACAGATGGATGGAAGGCTTGGACGAGCTGTTTCATGCCCTCCCACCATTTGTTCTGGTATGCCAACTGGTAATTATTCTACAGAAAACTATGTAGGTCCAGGCTGTGTTTTGTCACATAAAATCTATACAATGACACGGATCATAAACAATACGTAGGCATATCTACATTGGGTTTACAAAAGAAATGGTGTAATGATAACTCATTGTAATTCTGAAGATAACAAAAGCATAATTGCGTATAGTAATGAGGTCGAATCTGGACAAACTGCCACATGTGCAAAATCAAAAACTCACCAGGCCAGCTAAAAAAATAATTTTGAAATATATCAATAGACTATTACTTTACCCCAAATGTTCTTGCAGTTATAGTCTCAGCTATGGCCCTTTTGTGTCACAGTTAAAATTCACAGTCCTGATACTGAACTGTTTTCAATCAGTCAGTAATTTTTAGCTACATTTTCTTCTGACAGAAGAAACGAGTACACCAGTTGGGTTTAGCTATAGGTCAGCTACAGTTCAGTGCTGCAGTCCTATCTATGCAATCTGTTGAATCATTATCATGATTTCCTTTGCTGATATTGTTTCCAGCTCATCTGAAATCATATGGAGGTAGTGAAGAGTGCCGACTACCAGTTCAGTTACGAACAAATGATCCACACTGTCACTGGATATTATTTCTGATGAGATACATGGGATCCGCAGTGCACATTTTAAAGTGATAGGTAAGTTTTCAGAGTAAATTAGGATGACATGAGGATGCCTGGTTTTAACAATAGCAAATTATTTCTCTTATTATAAACTGGAATAAGTGATATGCAATTTTTCTGCTTATTAAGAGTTCTTCTTATTTTAGCTTTGGTGCCAGTTTTCACTGAAATATTAAATAAGATCATACCTAAGGCTGATCCTTGATAGATTCCATCCATAGCTTACATCCACTTTGATACTTCCCCTTTCAACACACTCTGAACACCTACTTAGATGTTCATTGATATGACATACCCAAGCTTAAAATCCTATTAGCCTCACATTAGTCCAGGAATAGTCCAAACATTTTTCTACTGCTCAGAACTGTACTTGAAGGACTTTTTAAAAAACACATTATTTAATATGTCATACATATAAAGAATATATTTCTGCTTGTTAGCCATTGATCTATCTTCAGATACACAACGGAGAATAGAAACTGCAAAACCACATATTTTAAAGCAAATGTAAGGATGTTGCAGAAAATATCTGGAATGTCCTTTTATTCTAAAGGCCAAGGTTAATTTTTATGTCATCCAGGATCCTTGCCTTTCTATTCACTTTCTACAAAAACACATGGAAAACAACATCTGGGAAAACATGCTTGTGAGAAAACTCAATGGCAGTGGGATAGTTGTGTAAATAAATGACTGACCTTAACAAAAATTCTTCAGTGGCCACTTTGACAACTCTTTGTGGAATAGAAATTAAAAATAAAATTATAAGTAGAAATAGAATTATAGATTTATAGAATTATAGAAATTAGAAATAGAATTATAAATAGATAATATATAAATATAAATAGAAAAATAGAATTCACCCTGAAGAAGCAGGAGTGATAGGATTTCACACCTGCTGTATTCAGTCATATTGATAGCCCTTCTTTAACTAGGTAAAGAAGTGAACAGATAACAAATTGTCACATTTCCAAATGCTAAATACCCAAACATGAGTGCTTAGATCTACGTCTATACATCTAAACAAAGTGACTTCTTCAAAATGCAGAGGTAAAACCAGGTTCACAACACAGAGCAAACTATTCCAGGCCTGGTGCTGGAGAGACATAAGTGCACAAATGAGTTTAATTTTTGTTTTAGACAGGTAATGGTATGGACAGAGCTAATTTTCTGGTCTGCTCCAGTTTTGAGATAGATGATTATTATAAAATGTCTGTATTTCATACAAATAAATATCAAAGATAGGAGGGTTGAGTCACACTCATAAGGCACCTATTCTCTCACTAAAATACAGGAAAGGAATAGATTATTAGCTTAGACTAGATATTTAAACATCAGAAGGAAAAAAATCCTGCCCAGAGAGATCTAATGTTCCTGAATTCATTGTAAGACCCCTCTTTGCCTACATAAACCAAAGTTTCACTGCCCTTTTTTGTTACCATATTGCATTTCAGATGCTTATCTATTCACGTTGTCTGCTGCACACCAGCATCTAGTCTGGCACTGTAGCTGATGTCCAGGTTTTAAATTTTGATGACAAAATCACATTTCATTACTATTGTCCACATGGACATCTGTCATACTAAATTGCATCTTGCATGCAGGATTTCATACGGGGTTTTGATGTGAAAAACATGTCCCCAGAGATTTACTGGAGTTGACAGAAAAACAGAGGTCTGTAATTTTTTAAAAATTTACTTGGTTAAACTGGTTATGACTCTGAAAAAAACCCCAGCAATGTGGGTTGAAAGCAAATAGAAGTAATTTTAACCCAAAACTGTATTATCTTCAGAAATTAAGAACTGCAGATTGATTTTTTTTAGAGTCATTTGCATATTGACTTTCACCTCCACTTCAATTTAAGGGCTATTCACCATGTAGTCAGTTTAAAAATATTGCCCTTTCTGAAATTTTCTGCTAAATATATTTTTGTTGGTTTGAGGCTTCAGCTGTCAAAAGCCCATCATAAAAACTACAGAATTTGAATCTAATCTGATTTGATGGTATAAATGGGTCATCTTACAGGTTTTCATCCCTATTGGACAGTCTTAATTCCTACTTAAAATGTTCCTAGTACAATATTTTCAGGAAGCACCTAAGCCATTATTATCAACTGCTAGAGGCTTCTATTCGATGACCAATTTTCTACAATATTTTTTGTCAGAAATTAGAAAGATTATAGAATGAGTCAAAGGAAACTAATTTCATATCTGAATATTCCTGAATCGTATTTTCTCAGTTCTTGCCATGGTTGTCTGAAAAATTAGACTTCCAATGAAAGTTCCTTAGCTATAGTCTAATAGAATTCAATCTTTGAATAAGGAGCTGGTAGAACTGTTGTCTCCAGCCACTAAGTAAGTCCCATGAACCTTAAATATATTACTTATCAGAAGCAAACTGAGGATGTGAGTGTCTTCAGGCATGGGATGGAAAGACCTTAGCCTGGATCAGACACATCTTACAGGAATATTCAGTGCCAGAAGATATTTTAATCTATTAAAATGCAGTAAATCAGACTAGTTATAAGGTATAGCATGATGTAAATATTTTTTTTTAAATCTCCTGCTGTACTATCATACTTCAAATATTTTTTAACAGGTCAAGCCAAAAAAGGTATTTATTTGCTGTCAAGAAGATTGAATACAATAATTTAATAGCAGTAATTTAAAAAAAAAAAAATAGCATTTCTTCAAGGAGAATTATAGTCCTACAGCAACACAGAAAACAATGCCCATAGATACAGAGGAGCAGGAATTGCAGGCATTACTGCCTTTATGTACATTAAAGAAAGAGTAGTATGAGATAACCATGTGAACTCCAGAAGTGACCAAAACTAGCTCTAAGTTTTTGATTGAAGAGAGGGAAGTTGGGAGGAGCAAAGGAATGATGAAAGACAGAGCTATTTAAAGTGTTGAAAACCTTGTTTTAAACTTGTTTGGAGGGACTAAAATAGATGAGCCCTGTAATATAAATGGAGTAATTCATACACATTTGACATTTTAAACCACAACACAAAACAGGGATTATTGATACATCAGTAAGAGTAGTTCCTTTGTTGCTTGCACAAGAATTGAGATCTGCATTATTATTCCTTAGATTTTTTTATATAGCTGATATAGTTGAATTATTTCAGACATAATCAGAAGACACAATCTTTCTAGGATCTCAAAAGATGATTAGATATTTCTGTCTGCCAAGAATGTTGTTAAAACATATTGGACCTTCAAAAATAACGAGAGCTAATTTTTTTTTTTCAAACCTGAATTTTTCCTATATTTCCTGAAAGACTAGCAAAATTTTTACTTATGATTTATTACATTTCCTACAACTTACAATACTGTGCTCAGCCACTTGTCCAACATACTCTCCATATCTTCAGACATTCATTATTAGTCAAAGAAATCCTTTAAATGCCTCAAAAATCTGTAGAATAGTCAGAAGTTCAGATAGTCACTCACGCCTTTGTTCTCTTTTCCTTTATTTATATACTGTGTGTGCTCCAGAGGGTACTGGGGATCTTTTGATTGCCTTCAAAGGAGACTGGCAGCAATACCCTTACAACCAGGCAGACCCTCCCTGTTTGCCAGGGTATCTTTCCCACACACACACCTGCTGATCCATCCTGGGTTTTCCTGACTTCTACAAGACACACATATGTGGCAACTGATGCTTTCCCTCACACTGCTTCTCTGTTCTCCCTGAATCATTATTGATGACAAGCTCTCTGTGAGGTCTCCACACACTTAGCAGCCTCAGCTGGACCACATCTGTACCAAAACTTACACTAGAGAGTGTTTTCCCTGGACTGAATTTACCATAAAGTACATTTCCCCTCTCTAGCTATATGGAAAGCTGCAAAAGTTACTCCAAGCCTCAAAAAAGAGTGGGAAGATCTTTGTGGAAGTGAATGGGAGCTGGAGTAGGTGTGGTTTGTGAATTAAATGAAGTCATCAGCCAGCTCAGCTGAAAATCAGCTGGAACCTATAGACAAGGCACCAACAGGAGAGTAACAGTGTGAGTAAGAAACTTGCAGTGACTTCACCTGATCTCACTTTCTAATGACAGCTGCCACCTGTCCTTCTCTCTGAGTGGGATTTGCAGTCCTCACTGCAATGTAAAAGAGATAATTTAGAGAAGCCTTTAAAAAGTGAGTGTTGCTGATGATGTAGAAAGAGTATTCTGACTGTACTTGTACAGTTTCTTTCAACAAGTACAGATTAAACTGCATGGTAAATACTTCATGGTTATCTCTTAGAGATAAATAGTACAGGAGTTGATAATTCTGACTCAAAGCATAATTATTTTAAAAACTAAAAGGAGAAAACTTCAGTTTGAGCATACCTATATTTTGATTTATTATGGAATCCTGAATTTTATGTTCTTTCTTCTCCATGTAACAGAGTGAACTCAACATCATTCCTTAAAATAAAAATTTTCTATAACATTAGGTATGTCTGAAAATGCGGGAAAGGTGTGACATCTTTTATAAAATTGTTTTTCTTCCATTTGACAAAATTACAACTGGTCTTAGAGCTGGTCAGATAACACAAAGAGGGGATAGGAGTTTAAAAATTGATATTACTTTTTAATTTATGTTTTCCTAAACCAATTCAAAGTTTAAAAGCTTTCATCATACACTGAAGCATTATAGCCATTTCTTTTTAATGGCAAAGTCCCAGATGTAGCCTGGATCTTGCAGCAAACTCCAGCAACATGTTCTTTATGTTGCTTTGCACTTGTTTCCTCAGTAGCCACATGATCACTTCTTGTAAGCAAGAACTGTGTGATAAAGAATGCTTTATCTGTGTCTTGTTATCCTCCTCTTCTCAGCATCCCCTCTGGCCTGGCCACATACCGAGGAGGACAGTATACCCGGTTTCCACTTCCCAGGGAGCTGGTGGGGTTGGCAGGAGCCCATGCAGAGGTGGCTGCACCTTTTCTCTGCAGCTCAGCAATGCTTGTTGGGGCATGCATGCCTGCCAGTTATAGCCCTTAGGCAAAGATGGAGGCCTAATTTATTAATCCTAAACAAGTTTAGGAGAAAGCTATTCTCTATAATGCTTAGCTCAGACAAGTAGTATTTCATATACAGTATATACAATAATATGTAAGAGTTCCTGAGACAACAGCCTGGGCAGATATTTGACTGGCTAAACCAGGGGGATCATTGCAAATTAGTGTTGCATAGCTAAAATCCATTTAAGAAGAAATGCAAGTACAGGGTCCTCCTGCAAAAGCAGAACAAACTAACAGGGACCTTTTAGCTCCAGACCTGGCCCTGTGGATGATTCCTTGCATATGCTTCATCCTCAAAAACCTAAAGAAATTTACTTATCTCCATTGCCTACAGTTAGTTTTCAGTCTGCTGCCAGTCTGCCTGGAGCCATCTCTACCCCAGACAGAGCAAGCCCATCCCTCAGACTCTCCTCATAGGGCAACTGCTCCAGCCCAGACTGGCTTGGAGCCCTTGCTCAACTTGTACCAGTTTGTCCATGTCTTGTATTGAGGGGGCCCAAAGCCAGGCACAGTATCTGGCCAGTCTCATGAGTGTGAAGTAGAAGGGGATAATCCCATCCCTTGAAGGATGGGCTGTGCTCCTGCTGCCTGGGCACTGGTGGCTCCTGCATGGCTCATGGTGCTCGAGGGCACCAGCACCTCCCACAGAGGAGCAGCTCCCCAGCATGGCAACCCCCAGTCTGCACCCCTGCAGGGTTAGCTACCTTCCCAGGGGCAGGAGCCTGCACTGTGTAGGAGCTTAAGTCATGTGATATATTGTAAAATCAGGTTGCTTATAAGTGACCAAAGACAGTACAGCAGGTAGCTATTTCCTTTAGGGATTTCAATAGGGAAGAAATGACTGCAAGCATATGCTTTTAAGGGGGATATGCAACGATGTAAAAATCAGATGGGAGTCTTGGAGAAAATGTTTTTTCCCCACCACAGAAAGGATGACAGAAATAAACAATATGGTTCCTGCAACTTTTTAATTACAGGATGCCTCCTCATGGTTGCATTCAATTTCCTAACCGGCAAGGTTTTCTTGAGCAGAGCAGCTGAAGTGAGGGACAGTATCCCCATAAGGCAGTGTTTGCAGCTTAGACTTTCCTATTTAACATACAGTTTGTCTTCCACCCACTGTGTTTTCTATAAACACTAAACAGTTTGAGCAGAACTGAATTTTCATTTCATAGCTATCAAGGCCCTGCTATATTACAGTAGTTTAGAGGTGAATTTCCATACAAATGTGAGTCTATACCTGAGAAAAAGTTGTTTCTACCTACTTGTATCAAGGACAAAGGACCCCAAACAATCATTTGGTCACAACTCAGCCCCTGCAGTGCTTCTGGGACAGCAAATTATGTGCTGCCCCCTTATGCAGACTTCATTCTGAGGATGTATTTAAGTAAGTCCCAGAAGTAAACAAATGTGCACAATGCCTATTACAGCTATTGGAAGGAATAAGGAGTGCAAGATCAAATCCTGAATTGAACAACACTCATGAAAAAAAAAAAAAAAAAAAAAAAAAAAAAAAAGACAGACCTGAAAAAAGGGAAAGGAAAAAACAAAAGGGGGAAAAAAAAAAAAGGTAGTTATGTGTGCTGTAATTCTCTCCAGATTAGCCCTTAGATTAATCACATTTGATATTAATGTGATTAAAGGAGCAGAGACTCACTAGAAAAACTAGGGAGAAAGAAAAGCTCCTCCATGATGTTTGCTTTTCAATTTATCAAGATTATGAATTTAGGTAAAAATCCCTGGGATAAATTTTCAGTAAACTCTCTGACGCAGTGCAAAAACATGATGCAGTGCTGGAGAAGAAGGTTGCAAAACCAATCAATTTTCTTTCCTCATTAAAAGAATAAATGATTATGCAATGATTCTTCAAACCAGCTGTACATCAGATTTTAGAAAACTAAACTGTAGTCAAGTATAGACTGTAACTACAGTTACCATGGTGATCCACTAAGCAGCTCCCATTTGCCCTGAGAGTCATTATCATTCATATGATATATGTCCTAACATCAGCTTTCTGAAATATTTCATATTGAACTACAGATTATATTTTATTCTTAATTGAAAATGCTTTGGTTACCAATGTATTAAACTTTTCCTTGATATGGAAATAAGCCCATATCAAAATGTGCTATGCTGGTGTACGGCTATGTGGGAACCTGGTCTCTTTCTCACAGGTATCTATCTGTAAGTTGCTTTGCAACTATGAAATGTATTTTTTAGGCTTCATCTTTGCAGGTTGAGAACTCACAACATATGTTTTGCTACCTGCTAGGTCAGGTATCACTGAGGTGACAATACAGAATAATAGAGCTCATCATGATTTTAATACTAAATTGGTGGTTGTGCTGTTTCCTACTGGTTATCTATACAGTTTAATTTAGATGTTAGAACTCCCCACTCAACATCACACCACTCTGCTGCGCTACTTGAGGAAATTTTGTTTCTATGGTAACAGCAGCAGATTTATTCACAGCCATTGATGTCACCCACATACTAAACTTAATTACAATATATACAAACCATTGAACCATTATTTCTTTCATTATATTACCTGGAACTGTAATGTAATAGCTACCAGTTATGATTGCAGTGAATATTTTAGTAATCTAAATAAACATATATGGAGAGAAAACTATAGATATATTTCCTAAAATATATATAAAGAAAAAAGCTTTGAGAGGAACACATTTATTGGCTCCCTTCACTGGCAGATGACCAATTCCATTTTAGGTACACTCTGGAGGCAAATATCACTTCATTAGACATTTGCCAAATTCCTCTGGTGGCTCAGAAAGCACTTGGGGACTGTGGTCATAGCCACCAACTACAACAGCTGAAACCAATCCCATCACTTCTGCATCTGCGAAGTGTCTTAGTACTGTGCTTTCAGTTCTGCTGGGGATTTAAAAAGTGTGCACAGGAGTCCACACCTCCTTCAGCCCCCAGAGGGTGAGATCTGCCAGTGGTTCCTATCCACAGCTGAGGGAGATCTGTATCTGAGACCAAAGCAGGATTAATAGAATTATTTAGGTTGGAAAAGAACTTTAAGATCATTCAGTCCAACTGTAAACCTAACACTGAAAACTTCACCACTGAACCATGTCCCTAAACACCACATCTACCAGTCTTTTAAATACCTCCAAGGATGGCAACTCAGCCACTTCCCTGGGCAGCCTGTTCCAGTGCTTGACAACCCTTTCAGTGAAGAAATTTTTTCTAATATCCCATCTAAACCTCCTATGATGCAACTGGAGGTTGTTTCCTCTCATTCTATCACTTGTTACTTGGAAGAAGAGACCAACACCCACCTATCTACAACCTCCTTTCAGGTAGTTGTAGAGAGCGATAAGGTCACATCACAGCCTCCTTTTCTCCAAACTAAACAAGTGTTCCAGTTTCCAGTTCCCTCAACCACTCTTCACAGGACTTGATCTTTAGACCATTCACCAGCTTCATTGTTCTTCTTTGGATGCTCTCCAGCATCTCATTATATTTCTTGTAGTGAGCAATCCAAAACTGAACACAGTACTCGAGGTGCAGCCTCCCCAGTGCTGAGTACAGAGGGACAGTCACTTTCCTAGTCCTGCTGGCCACACTATTTCTGATACAAGCCAAGATGCTCTTGGCCTCCTTGGCCAGCTGGGCACACTGCTGCCTCATATTCAGCTGGCTGTCAATCAACACCCCCAGGTCCTTTTTCCCTGGGCAGCATGCCACTCTTCCCCAAACCTGTAGTGTTGCACGGTGGTGTTGTGATCCAAGTGCAGGATCTGACACTGAGTCTTGCTGAATCCCATAAAATTGGCTTCAGCCATCGATCCATCCTGTCCAGATCCCTCTGTAGAGCCTCAATCAACCCTCAGGCAGCACTCCCACACAACTTGGTGTCATCTGCAAACTTACTGAGGGTACACTTGATCCCCTCATCCAGATCATTGATAAAGATATTAACGAGAACTGGCCCCAATATTGAGCCCTGGGGAACACCACTTGTGACCGGACACCACCAAGTGGATTTAACTCCATTTACCACCACTCTTTGGTCTCAGCCATACAACTATTTTTTTTACCCAGTGAACAGTACTCCTGTCCAAGACATGAGCAGCCATTTTCTCCAGGAGAATGCTGTGGGAAATTCTGTCAAAGGCTTTACTAAAGTCCAGTAAACAACATCCACAGCCTTTCCCTTATCCACTAAGCAGGTCACCTTGTCACAGAAGGAGATTAGGTTTGTCAAGCAGGACCTGCCTTTCATAAACCCGTGCTGACTGGGCCTGATCACCTGGTTGTCCTGTACATGTTACAAAATATCACCTAAGATGATCTGCGCCATAACTTTCCCCGAGACCGAGGTCAGACTGACAGGCCTGTAGTTCCCCAGATCCTCCTTCTGGCCTTTCTTGTAGATGGGCATCACACTTGCTAACCTCCAGTCAACAGTCAACTGGGACCTCCCCATTTAGCCAGAACTGCTGATAAATTATTTAAGCCCTCAGCCATTCCCCATGAGGTGATAAGAGACAGTCAGATGAGCAGAGCTGACATATCATCAGGCTGTAGGAGCACTCACAGAGAAATTCTTCCACCACCTCTGAGCCAGCAATGAGATGAAGATGGGGAACTTCAGAGACTTACAGGCCTGTTTAGAGCAGCTCCCTTTACAACTGTTCTCTATACAGTCTAACTTAGAAATGTGCACCATGAGAAACATTTTGACAATAAACTGGAAGAAACAAATATTTACAATCTGTAAAAGTCAGAGACCATAGGTCTGAGGGATTTTTACAAGCTTTAGATTCTTTTAGTCTGCTTGTGACAAGCAAGATGCTACATCAAGGATCATTTCTCCACCTGAAAATTAGAACCTAGAGGCCATTGCTCTTCCTGTAAGACAGTTTCTAGAGAAGCTAGAAAGATAAAAGCTCTAAAGGCTTTACCTTTGAGCTATTTTCTTAGTTCTGGCCGTAGCCCACTAAGAATTTCCCTCTCTTATATGGAGACAGGTGCCTCACCACATTCAGACTCTGAGCTTAGGTCATAGGTTCAAGGGCCCTTTGACTGACATGATGTCTTTTAAAACTTTAACCACAGTTATAGGACCATAGATCAGATATTATTTTTTCCATTTGCAACAGCTCCAAAGTTGTCATTTTTGTGGGGAGCTCACCAGCACAGTTTCCCAAATTAAAGTTTTGCAGTAGTAACCAATGATATCATTATCATTTCCAGATTATTTCATTTCCATATCACAGTCTAGAAAAAGGAATGCTAGAAAAAAAAAAGGTGCATTTCCCATGTCAGTACCTTCTGTTTCTTGTGGTTGCTCAACCTCCTGTTACAGGGAACGATAGCATGAATAACCTCCTATATCAGGAGAGCAGGGACTTTCCCGTATCAACAGAAACTATACCTCGCCTAACAATGATTCTTCAAGTAAATTATTAAGTGAAGCTATGATCACAAGAGATGTTTAGAAATACATTCACCAAACATTGACTATGGATTCTTTGATTCCCTCTCTGATCTTACAGAAACTTGCATGTAATTATTAGAACGTCCAAATGCCATGAAAACATTTCACTTTCCTGAAACAAATGCAGCAATTCCCAAATAAAAGCTACAGTCAAGTTATAATATCGAGTGGGCTAACTGTGCAAATATGAACAATACTTACCTTAACCTGGAGCCTTTATGTTTAATTCTTCTCACTTTCTCTCTTTTATATATTGACATTTATTCTTGGAAATCTTCCCACTCTGCTGAATTCTTGCTGTATCTTACAACATCTATAGTACTCAAAATAGAACACAGGTTGCAGCAGAGTACTGATTTTGAGAAGGATCCCTGAAGTAAGGCTATGTGCAGTGCTACAACACTTGCTGAAGCACCTTTTAATAAAGAGCAAATATTTATAAACATAATGTCCTCTCCTGTTGCCCAGAATGAAGTACCTGCAATATCTCAAATGATATGAATGGTTAGACTAGAGTGACTCACACTGAAGAGATTAAAAGGTGTAAACACAGCAGAACCAGAGCAAACAAACCTACAGAGATGATTCCTGAGGAATCTGCATGTACACAAAGTATTTTGTAGAAGAAGTGAAAGTCTTAATTCTGTATACAGAGCTGACCATGAGAGATAATGAGATAATAAACATGGAACTATTTTGTTGCTGTTACACCAGCTTGCTAAGGATTTTTTTTCTTGCTTATTTTCACTATCACATTGAGGGGAAAAGGATGGCAAGGGAGCAAAATGTATTTTCAGGAACATGGCTAATGTATTACAGGGGAGTTTTGCCAGGGAAACAACTAATGAAACAAATCTCAGGATAGCATTAGAGAAAGTGAAGCTGCTGCCAATACACTAAACTCTTGGGCATTTAATTTTTAACAAGATAAAGATTTTCACAGCATAAAAAAAATAGAAATGTATAATTACACAGTGCAGCTAGAAACTAGAACTCAGAAAAATCTATGAGATTCCTATTAAGATAGAAGGATGTGTGATTTTTAGCTTCTATGAGAGATGAAGACATAATTTGAGAAATACCTTCAAATAACAGAGAGCTGTAATGTCCAGAGAAAGGGTTAAAGCTATAGCAGTCTCTAAAACTGAGCAAATACACGGGATTGTCCATAGATGAGGACAGAAAGAGAGTAACTGCTAATGCCCAGTCTGTGGTGTGGGAGACTCAAACCTTATGGGCTCCAATGCTTCTATATTTGGCTTACAGGCAAAAGAAAACTACAAACACAAATCTCAGTGAATTCAGTGACAGAGGAGGGGAGGATGTCTTCAGAACAACTTTAGCACACGCACACAGGTTCCCAACATGCACCAAACAAGATGGGCTGCCAGTCATTCTGCTAGCATCACTGTAGTCCTGTGTTACATTAGTGACTCCTTTGATTTCAGCTGCATTGAAGAGCCAGCTGCAATGCAATATTAGAACTGTAACAGGCTGAAGAAATGAAGCCAGGTGCTAATTATACACAAAAAAAAAAAAAAAAAAAAAAAAAAAAAAAAAAAAAAAGTTATCTTAATGCAGTTGATAAGAAACCCAGTGAACCAGATATATTGGGACTTGAAGTTTGCATAGTTTTGTTACAACAGCTATGAAAACAATTAAAAGCAAGAGAGTAGTAACCTCCGAAACTGGAGGAAAGAATTTATGTTGTAAGAAAAGAGCTAGAGGATGTAGCAGAAAGCACACATGGTTTGAAATGTAAACATATTTGCAACACCACTGCAAACACTTCTGGCAGGGCAGCAGGTTAGCCTTTACAACATGGAATTCACCTTCAGTTGCTGCTCAGCACACAATTTTCACAATATATATATTGCAGACAGCTTTGTGTACAGCAGAAGAAACCTTCCTCCAACAGTTGAATAATGTGAATAAAATCTGTGTTCACAGCTATTTTAAAAGAAATCTGAAATAATTTGGCAAAAGACTTTGTAATTATTCCAGGTTTGTGTGGCTGTCAACCAATGATGTATGAGACTTAGATCATTTTTCCTGTCATCAAGGACAAGCCCGAGCTTTTAGAAAAAATTCATTTATCTTTTCTCCATTATGTATGTAAAATAAAGGTTAATTATGTATGTAGATTCATCCTAATTAGCGCTGATTGAGTTCTAATTTATTTTACCACTTTAATAAAGAGTGGGTCAAATTTATCTGCACTTCAGTGAGGTCAGATGGCTATAACTGGAGGCAGAAGCTGGCCCAGCAGGTAACTCAGCCCAATATTTATGACATCCTCATTTGTCCTGCTCATTCTACGGCTGCATTGCAGCTGCTTGAAAGCTTTACCTCTCGTATAATTACAACCCCAAAAAGTCTCTTACTCAGCTAATTTATATGTGCTTTTCCCTATTGGCTTCAACAGTGCCAATAAAATCTTGTTTTCACTGTGCAAAACAGAACAGCATAGAGCTTGGCCTGCTGCCAGGGCAGAGGAGACTCATTAACTAGGCTGCTGCATGAACCCAATACTGCTCTGCGACTCCTGGCCCAGCTTCACATCTCAGAAGATCTTTGCTCTGCACCCCACAGGCAGCCCAACTCATTTAGCACAGTGCAAGATCACCACTGCTGGGGGTCCTGCTCTGGAGTCTCCAGGAGAAGGCTCAGGCTTGTAGCATCTGTAGTATCCAGCTCCTACATTTCAGGCAGGGCTGTGTCTGAACTGATTTATGCCTTGCATATATTTGTTTTCATGTAAAGGCATCTGTGTATTTTCCGTCTTCGATTAAGTATAATTACCAGATGAATTCATGTATGACAATATGATTGTTTAGCTTTGAAGCCTACAATTGTGTCAGTCCTCATATGCATTTAATCTTCAGCACTCTGTAAAGTACGTTAGTAATAGTTAGGAATGGTTTATTTTGCCACAGAAGTCTGTCTTCCAGTGTCTGTTTTTATCTTAGTGTGGAACTGGAAAAAATCTAGGTTATTTATTAATTATAATACTAATTTGTTTAAAGTTAACGTCAGTCTTTTTTCCATGGCTATTTATTTTGTGTATTTTATAAGCAAATCAAAACTTTGGTGGACCCCAAAGCCAGGTTGTCCTCTCGATGCACAAGTGGTCTAACTATGATGTGTTAGGGAAAGAATAGCACCACTGCCACTTGCTAGATTTTCAATGAAAACAGTGACTTTGTCACACATACCTAGATGTGTGGCCTTTATGTTGAGGGAATAGCTTCTAGCTCCAATCCCCATTTTGCCTCAGAGACAGAACTCTGGTCTTTTACC
This sequence comes from Athene cunicularia, assembly GCF_003259725.1. Taxonomy (NCBI): domain Eukaryota; kingdom Metazoa; phylum Chordata; class Aves; order Strigiformes; family Strigidae; genus Athene; species Athene cunicularia. Next base: position 51,805,960 of record NW_020799097.1, on the reverse strand, counting down.
AGCTTTGGTGAGCCTTGTTTCATACCACTAGAGGCACCAAAATCAGGACTTGAAATTCCAGAACCTGGAACAGACACCAACCTTCCTTTGTGGATGTAGGCACTTGCACTTCTCAGGGAAGTTTGCTGCTATTACAGTCAACTCTATTTGTGTCTGTTACTCCAGAAAATGTTGAAATGTGATGAGATCATTTCCTAATCCTCTGCAAAACCCAGCACTCCCTATAACAGTATATTCTCTTGATTTAGCTGCATAAGACTATGAGCCTTAGATGGAGCAATAATACATCTGACTATATAACAAATGCTAATGATTTCTTAAAATCAATATGAACACTGACGACTAATATATTTACGTGAGCACTTTGATTAACTTCACAGTATTTGCTTCAGGTTTCCTCCTTACATCATCTAGAGGAACACATCAAAAACAAGGAGTAAAACTGGCTTGTACTATATTAGACCATGTCACATGCAAGGCATGAGTATCCACAGCGGTGATTATAAGAATGAAAGGAGGAGTGGCAGAGGTCATCTTCATATTGCTTGAGACACTGTCTGGAGTGCAGTGTGAATGGCAAAAAAATTACATATCAAAGAACACTTCGTTTTCTCCCTATAATCATACCATTACCTATCACTTAACTAGCTGCATTTGGCTACATGCTTTATTTTTACTGAGATGCCTTATATTTGAAACTCATCCTTCTACATAATTTTTAAAGATGATGGCTGCTATTGCAGTGAATGATATATGATATATCATATGCTCATGTGATATATCATATGCAATGATATATGCAATGATATATGCTCAAATTTTATAGTGTAGTAATGCTAGATTTCATTAATAAATGAATTTATTGGAAATAACTTCTGCAGTTACAATGAGAATGCAGGCAATGGGATTCTGAGAGATTCGAATCATCAGCTATGCAACAGTTACTGCTGTTCATTGGGAGAGCAGCTGGAAGATGTTACATGTGCAAGCTAGACTGGTAAGGAATTTTCTACAATGATATTAACCATTTCACTGTCATGCAGAATGTGGTCACTGCACACAGTGTAAAGAAGGATATGCTTTGGCCTATAAAAGCTTTTTTTGCCTTGTCTCACAAAGAGTGATTTCCCACATACATGAGGTTAGCCGTGTGGCTAAAAGGGAGCTTTGTCCACCAGAGATGCAGCAGAGCCCATGGACAGTGTTAACACAAGGTTGTTCTTTGGGAACTCAGAAAATGCAGACTAAAGCTGTGTCTATGATCCAGCTGAAGACCATTTCACTCCAGCATCTAAGAAGGACTGCAAACATAACTATGTGTTTGCTAAGAGTAAAGTCAGCCTTTAAAGTATTTTCACTATTTCTTTAGGCATGTATTAATCAGTCATCTATCAAAATACTAAGTTGGTGGCTTTTACAAACTTGTGATCAATCAGCACTGAACATATTTTTTCGGTTTATTTTTCATCCAATTCAAAGACCATCTGTAACTTTGTCCACAGTCCCCCTTGAGGTTATAAACCAAAAGAAACAGGGTTATATAAGCACCTCGGGTCTCAGATGCCCACACATTTGCAAGTAGGGAATTCTGAGATACCACATCCAAAACATCCATATGGGGCTTGCAAAGATGGCCCATGATTCACAGGACACCTGCACCCTCTTGGTATGTTAGATGGAGTCCAGGATATGCATCTCAAAGAGATTTGAACTGACCTCCAGTGACTCAAAGGAGGTGAGCTGGTATGAAACAACACCTGATAGCTATTTTTCTTCTCAGTGGAGCATCCCCATTGTTTAGCAAACAGAGAAATAAAACTACTACCAAATACAGCCAAACCACCATAGAGGAAGAACAGGGTTTCTTTCTGATCTAGAACAAGATACAAATTAAAAGCTCTAGACCTGCTTTTTCATGAGAGTTCTTAGGAGAGGTTGAAGACTTCCTCCTCTGCCAGATCAGTCTGAGAGGAATTCAGCATCTTTGGCTAGTAATACTTTTGAATTATCCTAAGATGTAGCATATGATTCACTGAGTCATCACCAGGGTGGAGATAGGAGACTCTATGGCAAGATTTTATTGGATTTGTGTGGCAAGGTTTTGGTAACAGGGTGGCTACAATGGGTGGCTTCTGTGAGCAACTGCTAGAGGCTTCCCCTATGTCCAATGGAGAAAATGCCAGCCAGCTCCAAGGCAGACCCACTGCTGGCCAAGGCCAAGCCCATCAGCAATGGTGGTAGCACCTCTGTAATAACATATTTAAGAAGGGAGAAAGAAAAAATTTGGGCAACTGCAGTTGGAGAGAGGCGTGAGAATATGTGAGAGAAACAACTCTGCAGCCACCAGTGTCAGTGAAGGAGGGCAGGAGGTGCTCCAGGCGCCAGAGCAGAGGTTCCCCCGCAGCCCGCGGTGCAGCCCATGGGGAGGCAGCTGTGCCCTGCAGCCCACGGGGGTTGGCAGTGGAGCAGATCTCCGCCTGCAGCTCGGGGAGGGCCCCACGCTGGAGCAGGTGGATGTGCCCGGAGGAGCCTGTGACCCCGTGGGAAGCCCACGCTGGAGCAGGCTCCTGGCAGGGCCTGTGGGCACATGGAGAGAGGAGCCCACGCTGGAGCAGGTTTGCTGGCAGGACTTGTGACCCCGTGGAAGGGACCCACACTGGAGCTGTTCATGAAGAACTGCAGCCCATGGGAAGGACTCACTTTGGAGAAGTTCATGGAGGGCTGTCTCCCATGAAAGAGATCCCGCACTGGAGCAGGAGAAGAGTGTGAGGAGTCCTCCCCCTGTAACTGGTGAGTGATGTCTCCCTGTCTTTATCTCAACCCATAAGCCTTTCATTATATATTTTCTCCCCTGTCCAACTGAGGAGGAAAGTGATAGAGTGGCTTTGGTGAACACCTGATGTCCAGCCAGGGTCAACCCACCACAATATAAACAGCAGGTAGACGTGAGTTAGCCTCCAGGGAGGGATTCCCCTAGCAAGTCAGACCTTTGAGCTTTTCTGAGTCATGTGCAGCAATCGCCTGTTTGAAGTGTGGGCTTTGTAAAGTTTCACTTGTTTTTCTTTAACAAGTGAGTGACAACCATTCACCTCATACCCCTAATCTTGTTTTTTTCAGCAGCCCATCCTTTTCAGCTGCACTTCAGTTGCAGAGGCTGGAGATGGAAGGTGCTAATTTGCTGGGCATCTTGTTTACAGCTTCTGTGCAGAAATGCCATTCTACTGCAAATTGGTTCTGAGGGTGGTTTTTTAACTATCACCCATGTGCAGTGATGCTGCAAGCCATCTATTAGAAGAGAAAAACACTGACATATATAATTAGCTGTAGTCTGCATGGCTACCTTGTACAGTACTTCAGAAAAGAGCATCAAAAAACAGCATTCAGTACTCCTCTGTACTTACAGATTGTTTCTTACTATGTGTGACTCTAGTCCCTTTAAATGTTTGTGGAGAATAATTATTACAATAATGAAGAAGATTGATTGTCTTTCTGACTGAAGAGGATTATTTTCTTTTTAAACCACTGTTGTCAGCCTGACTGACTTCAATTTTGCAGCTAATGTGGGTCACAGTGTCTTTTCCTTTCAACACTGCTGCCTTTATTTACACAGTTAATCACTGTTTTCAAACTATTTAATTGTTTTGGAAAGCTTACATTCCACCATGCATATATTTCCTGTACTGCTTTAGCTTTGAAGGAGGCACAAGAGAGGTGTCAGGTCTGGCCTGCCAAAGCTAATGACTGGGCATATCAGGAAATCCCCTGGTACATCCCTCTCCTCCTGCCACATCTCCAAGTATGAGAGTGCTGAGGTAGCTGGAGACAAAAGGGATTCAGAAGGTGGGATCCAGCTCCATATTCAGCCACTCAAATGTAGACATATACAATGTAGGTCTCTGCTCTGAACAAGGTGCCCAAACTTCCATCAGCTTGTGGAAACCTAGAGTTCAATTCAGTTACCTAAACATCAGAGTTTACTTTTGAGATATCCAGGGATAGCTACAATATTTGCATAGTGACAGCTCTTATGAAGCAGAACCTATGGGTGACCTTCTGAAGTGGCATTTAGAAACTGCATGGGATACCCATATCTCAAGTGACAATAGATGCTCTAGAGACCTCCTCTAACTCCTAAAGGAGGCTTAGACATCTTGTCACCACTTAGTGCCCTAGACTGTAAACACACTTAGGTGTTTAAATCTGAAAATCATTCAAACTTACTAGTGAGGGTACAGATAAAAAGGACATTAAAAAAATCTCAGTGCAAACAAGACACAAATTTGCTGTTGACAATTCTTGCCATTTTGTTATTGTTATTACAATACCCAGTGTTTTTTAAAAACTAAGGAAGGAAGTAAGAAAGAAAGAAAAGAAAACATGTTTCCACCAAACGCATGGTGATATGGAAGAGTGAGAGCTCACCAAGTCATCTCCAAAAAATTCGGTAGGTCTCCATGTCACAATGCAGAGCCATGTAGAGATACTAGTTAGTGTCCCAGCATTAGTATAAACATGTCATTCTAGCACCATCATGAACCAGATCTGCTACTGGACATTAATCTGAGGTCCTCTGCATAACAATACCTCTTTTCATGTAGAATAATCCTAAAAAACTCCCTGCATTAAGGTCTATGATGTCACGAGCTAAGAAAGAAATGGAAGCCACTCAATTTTTTATTACTTAGTCTTATCAGTATTTTGAAGATCTGACTGAAAGTCCTTGCATCCATTGTGCCCTTAACTCAATTACTTTGAATTATAACTGTGTAAATCCAGACAGACCTTGACTGAATAAAGAATTAATAAGAATTCAGTACATACTTCCACTTATTAGTGCTTTCCATGCTCTTTCAATTAGTGTTCGAGTGCATGTAGACTTTGAAATGATTTCTACACAAGTTGGGGAATAAGAGAAATAATTGTAAAGAATTGGACAAAGCTTTTAGGCTTTATCCATATAAATGTGAAGCCTGTGTTTACAACTAGGGAAGACATACCACAGACACAGCACAGATTCTACATCCCTCACTGCTAAACATGTATCTTATGCATATAACATCAGTTGGCATACCTTCTATATGTTTACTATTGTATAGCTTCAGATTAGTGCCTTAACATTTTGCTCACTATGCAGGGATATGCAATACACTTCCTTCACAAAATGAAAGACCATATAGGAAAAAGCAGCATCAGATCCCACTGAGTCCTGTTCACTTTACAGTCCCCTGTGGCTTAGGTGGTAAGAACTGTCACTACAAAAAAACATGTGGAACTCCTCTTACAGCACAGCAATGCAGGTTGTGGCCCTAGTGAATTTTATTCTATATTTTAATATATAGAAATACATAGACTAGTGATATTTGCCTTGAAAAAGCAGCGATGGCAAATTCTTCTGACCCCGTGAGACCTGTTAGCCTTCTCTTTAACATCTCTGTAGTGTCTGTTTTTTGGGAGACAGTATGAATAGGATTTGGCTCCTTTCGTAGTCTAAAATATAGGTGTCTCTTTGTAAGTGCCTACTGTATTTGAGGTAGTCAATGGAGACTGGAGAGCAAGGGCACTACCCAGTAACATAATCATAGGTCCTGAGACACCTAGGCACCTACTGCCATTTCAGACATCCTGGAGTATCTGGAACAGCAACGCAGGGATGGCAAATATTACACCGGATATAGACACCTCATCCCCTCAGCCAAAAGAGACAGGCTGGAAAGAAAATCTTATGCATTATTCCCAGCTCTCGGGCTGTGAGCTGATTAACAGCTTCAATATGGCCCATCTGTAAAAATTCCTAGTAATGAGATTTTTATCTTCTGAGAACTTTAGCTTTTGAGTTCACAGCAATAACTAATAGGTCTTGAAATATTAAGATAATTGTTTTCTGTCCTGTTTTTCTTTTTTTTTATAGAAGGAAACCTTCCTTAAGGACTTAGTCATTATACATGTAAATTGCTGACTGTTCTGGACATGGTCCAGAGAAGCACTTAAGCACATGTTTAAGCTTTGCTTTTCCTCCATAGGTATGGCAACACGCCATTAACAATGTTATGTGCTCTATGTACATGGCAGTTACCCTAGAGACTATAAGATCCTTTAAACCCACATTCCTGAGCTGCAGCTAGGGAGCAATCATGACAGCTCCAGGAAGGACATTATAAAGCTAACTTAAGCATTTTTGAATTCTCCTGATTCCAGAGGTGTTTGGGTACCACTGTGTTCCTCAAAGAAAACAGTAAAGATAAAAGGGTGGCACCGTTGTGAACCCACATGTAATCCCATTTTCCATCAATCTCTACAGCAACTAATAATTGCTAAAGAACGACTTAGAACAGAAATATTCTGTTCAACCCAAAGCTTCATCTGTATTGCAAATGCCCTCCAAAGCCTATTTAAAGCTTTAAAGCCACTTTACAGTTACTCGATGCTAAATAGTTTTCTCTTTCATTAGCTTTTCTCTGGGACCCAGATACACTTCAACTCTTGCAGTATCTTTTAGGCAATGAGCTCCACTACAGCTTGCTTGCATGGAGTAACTCCTCTGTTCAACTCTACCTCCTGTTTGATGCCCCTGTCTTTAGACATAGCTCTTCACCCCTTGGCAGCTCAATCCCAATAATACACAGGGCTCTCTATTGATTTCTGGGAAAGGAAGAATGATGCTGCAAGGCTGGCAACATATTAAACTAAATCATACATGTGTATCAGAGGGAAAATATTCATGCCTTTGTTCAGCCCTCAGTTCGGTTGAAATGAAAAAATATAGAGCATTTTCACTGCTTCCCTATGAATCTCATCAACAATTTCATACAACCACTGTCTGAGTCAAATGCCAGCAGAAATAAAAAGGACTCTATGCATGAAAGAAGAGGATCATTCTTTGTTTATTTTGAGGGGAAAGAACTGTGTGATTGCAATTAATATTAGTTTTAGGCAACACAGAAAAGCCTCATGGCCATATAGGCTGAAAAGCAATATCTTCAACTTCTTTGATGTTTTCCCAAGGAGAAGAAGGTGGCCAGAGGAGAAGAAATACGTTTTCTATCTCTAGGTAGTTTCCTTTTATTATTTGAAATATTTTTTAAAGCTGTATGCTCATGGTATGCTAGTAGCTTGCTGATCAGATACTCAGAGACTGAATAGTAAAGTAATGTTTGTAAAGGCACAAGTGCCCAGGTAGATCATGTGATGAACAGTGGGAAATTTAGTATTCCCTTAGAACTAATGTTAGCAGTACTGGCAACGTGCAGAATGCTGTTACAAATTTCCCGGATGGACTGCATTTCAAGATCTGTATCTACAATGTCGTGTATTTACAAGATATGAATTGTGTACTGAAATGCAATTACCTGTAAAAATAGTTTAAATTTGTAGGAAACACTAAGATAAATTCACTGTCCTTCTTCTACCCTAAGAGATCAGCAGAACTGGACAGGTTGGTTAATAACTTAGTCCCCATTTTCATCCAAATCCAAGTTATGGAGTCAAGCTTTTCAAAGGAGAATCGTGGCCTGTATTCATTTTAGTAAAGTTCTGAATCTGATACTTCTAACAGAGAGCTAAACCAGCACAGGAAAACAAATGTCTTCAGAGTCATCAATCCATCTATCACACTAAGTACTGAGAGGAGCTAAAGCTAACCAAGATGCTCTCACAAATATTTGAACTTAGGCCTCACCATGCTATGGGTGCCAGCTGTAAAACACAGTATACGTGAGGGGGACAGGGAAGGTGGGGTGGTATTTAATTCCAAAACCCTCTTGATATGTGATAAAGGCCTTAAAAAACAGAATTTCATTCATTGTGGAAAACACAGTCAAGAGAGATCTCTTAAGTGAAATGAACTGTTTTCTCCAAGATGCTAATATGGGAGGAGTAGCTGTAGATAAGCTATATCAGCTATTGTCATAGCCTCTGACTTGGAAAAGATATTAAAAAATGAGGGGATAGAGACTCAATGCAGATGAAGAAGCAGAGCATGACCTCTTTTGTTGCAGCTTAGTGAAACGATAAACGTAGCAACTGATATACCCATTTTACCTAGCAGAGATTTTTAGAGCTCTTTGCAGATAAAAGTGCTAATTAGGTAACTGGGCCAGACAGAATTATTCCCAAACCTCTTTCTGTTTTATTAATGTTTCTATGTTGATACTTTTCTATTCTCTTTATGGAGATGCTATAAAGTGCAGCAGATGCTTTGCATGCTCATTGTTGTTAATGAGCACTGAGAGACATACTTTCCAGTTCCTTTCCTTCTTCACTTTAACATTCCTCAGTGACAATGTTTTCGTTCAGCAATTTGTGTGATTGATGTTTGTATTAGTATCTTAATTCATTAAGACATTTTCGTAATGAAAATACATGTATTCTTTTCTTGACATCGTAAAATGACAACTGAAATGTTGTCACTTCTAGAATGTAAGGCAAGGTAGTTAGGTATAACTGACCACCAAATTATTTTAGCAAAATATATGTTCTGATAGGACTAACTACTGAAGAAAAGAGTAACTAAAACATGTGTATACATGAAGGTGTAAAAAGGGCTGTGTAAATTATTTGATAGAGTAGATAGCATTTGATGCTTGGCAGGAAATTAATTTCCACACAGGCGCTTGCTGTGACAGCAACGTGATAGAACAGCCCCTGGAGAACTTCCAGCTAATTACTGTATCTTCCTTTGCCTTGGTTTTGGTTGTTTTTTTTTTTCTCTACTGTAAACCATGGACGGAAAGATGAAAATCCATACTCCAGCTGTTGTGAGAAATATCTGAGCAAAACAAATGTAAAAATGCTTCATACAGTGGTGAAAAATGTTTTGACCCTGAGAAATGCAAAATTTCAAATCATGGACTAAGATCAGTGCAATTACTGAAACATTTCCTTGATGTTAGTATCACAATTAAAAATTAGGTTTTCAGGTTGAAAGTCTCTTTCATTTGCACCTTTGTCAAACTGTACTTCTTTAATGCCAGCAGGCCACTACATGCTGTTCACTATATGTTGTTCAAATGCAATGTAATAGGCAGCCTCTCCTCCACCAGGTTAATGCATGCACATTCCGAAACGCACGTTCAGGAGCTGGGCTTATGAAAGCTGGGAGATTTCTGCTGGTCTCAGGAGCTACAGTGGGCAAAATGCTGGGTCTGTGCATTCCCATCACATGTGTACAGAGGCCCTCAGATGAAGTCCTTGCCGGACATCAGCCTAGCAGACACCTCTTCAAGAAAGAATGGAAGAGATCTTCCTTCAACTGGAAGTTTTATTAGAACCACACTTTATATGCTGTGACTTCAGGAAGTCCATGACCACTGCTGATTTGGGCTGGTTCCTTCTAGATCTCACAGCAGAAGTGCACATCAGGGGGTCACACAGAGGAAAGGCAAGGGCCTTGACTAAGAAATCTGATACACATCACTGTGTTCTGCATTGAAAGGGAAGTATGAAAGGAAACACGAAGACAGTTAAGGTAAGAAAAGAATATGACATACAAACCTGGATACATTTTCCTACCCTAATAAAGCTTCATTCTGCCTGACCAGAGAAAGTAATCCCATCAGCTGTGATTTTGTTTGTCTAAAATTACCTTTTTTTCCCCTTGTATTGATTTTGCTTTCTTTCAGTTCTCATTGTGGAATATAATAATTTTGGTGTATTGCACATACCTTGAAAGGAGAGTTTTCTAACAAAGGCTGGGATTTGGGGTGAGGTGGAGGAGGGGTAGCACAGGGAATTATTTTAAAAAAGCTCTGGTAAAAATCAATTAAAAACTAACAAAAAAATGTAATTATGCCAAGCCAGCCATTTTCTGATGGAACACCTTCAAGAAGTATAAAAGGAAGTATAAAATAGTAGGGAAGAGTAAGGAAATACAGGATAGGGGAAAAAAGTAAAGAAAATATAAAATAAAGCAAATACGGGGAAATCTTACCTATACTTTTTGCATCAAGGGATGAGCAATCTATTCAGGTCTATCAGACAAATGAATGCAGATTCATATGTAGCCTATCTGAGTAACAGATTAATCCTGATTCTGCTAGACATCTCTCAGCTGTCAACCCAATGCAATGGTGAGATCCACTGCAACCCCACACCCTCTCCTGCAACACTTGGGGGATGCAGAGCAGCACTGCCTTGCAGGCAGATGGAGGATACCCAGGGTGCGTGTGTATTGGCACAGTGCAGGGCAGGCTCACCCCGCAGCCGACAAGGGGGTGCTCAGCTTTGTATGGAGCCTGAAATCTGTAACTCTCTAGAGGTGTGCTTGACACATGGAAGCAAGTGCAACACCTTTTCCCTTTTATTTGGAGAGACTAAGCTTGGTGATTACAAGTGTGCCAGGAGAACCAGCTTTGCCTGCAAGGACCTCAGATCCAGTTCTTTGTGCTGATGTTACAAGCGATTAAAGGCTACATATGAACAAAGTCAAACAATTTACACACATACTCTCAGATCTATTCATTCCCTCTTGCTATCTACATCCTCTGCAGTTATTCCACTTTCTTCACCTTTTCTCCATCATAAATCACTTTCAGCTTCCTTTCAGTTCCCACCAAGCCAGACACTTCAATCATTTTCTGCACCGGGGTGAGCTTTGCAGGAACATCAGAGTAGGATATAGCCTCTGCTCCTGAGATGTGGGCAGAAAGTCTCTGAAGGAAAGTTTACAGCTATTCATGAAAATGGAAGATCACAAAATTTCTCAAACTTTTTGCCTGGTGGAAGTTAACAGGAAATCACGACAGATCCAACTTCCTTGCTTCAGGGGTTACTGAAAAAGCTGAAATTCAGGCCCTGCCACAGATCTCGGTTTGACAACTACTAAGCTCAGGACTTTCAAAAGAGAAACCCCACTGCAGCTCTTTGGAGATATCTCAGCAATGACTTCTCCTAACATTGCTTGCGCATCCTGACGAAGAGGAATGGGAGGCTCATTAAGCATCCCCAGGCTTACAGCAAGGAGTCCAGGTTTCTCAATTCCATGATATATTTACTCTGAAAGCACAAAAGTCTAGAAAAAGAGAAATTTGCTGTTAGATTGTTTAATTTGCTGTTACAACTGGGTCAGCAGCTACCACTTGCTTTTACTGACAGAACATACTGTTTTCCAATCACTGAAGGACAACTGTAGCACATAAGATTTGGTTATAGATATGAAGCAGTGTATTTAAACCAAAAATAGAACATAGAACTAAAATCAAAGAGGAGTGAGAATTTAAATTAATCTTGAGACAAGAAAAACTGTTAGTCTGGCAGGTATCTAAGGTGAATTGAAAGTCAGGTCCCCAGAAGGAAAATCTAGATGCAAATAGAAGTTCCCCATCCAAAAGTACTCTCCCAATTCTTTCCCTGGAGCGTTCTGCAGCCTTTAGACATCTTGCTTCCTGATCCAAAATGTCTCTGAATCCTGCTTGACTAAAAATGGCCCAGGGTAGCTGGGCAGCTGTCAGGCACTCCTGCTAAACTCCTTGAGGAATCAGAAACTAAACAAAGTGATACCTAAGCCCACTGGAGGAAACCAATCCAATAAAGGATGCTTTGTTCACATGCACACATGAAAGGATTAAACTCCTCACAAGCACAGTGAAAGCTGCTTTCATTTTAAATGCATTCTGAAAGAAGTCCTGACTGATAGTAATGTCCACCCTTATTCTCATTTGAGCTCATGAGCTGAAACGGTAGAGCACCTGCACAGGGACGGGAAGATGTGGTCTTCAGGTCTGGTCATCTTGGAGAATGAAACAATCTCCTTCTCTAAATTTCCTTTGACTGGAAAAGTCACAGTTCAAATTCCCTAAAACTGCAGAAAAAGGGAAGCTGAGCTCCCTACTTCCTAGATCACTGAACAAAATCAGTGGTGTGGTGGCCAGGGGCTGTCTCATCTCTCCCCACAAAGCCAACAACTGCCAGGGATACCACTTCAGGGTATCTCATTCTCCATGCTCCTCCAACCCTTGGACTTGGAGTCCATTTTCAGATCTAGCACCCAAAAACTAAGTGGGGCACCACCTAAGAGGCTGTGTGCCCATGAACCAAGGAGGTGTTGGCTTGGTCCTTGGGAAAATTCCCTCAGTGGTTGTTTTCAGTTATTATATCTATTCTGGCTTTACATGCTCACTATCCTAACATGTAAATTATTTTCTACTATGTATTAACTTGATAAGTAATTAGACAACAACTATGAGTGCCATCCAGGCAAGCTAAAAGCAAAGCAAGCAAATATTTTTTCTGCATTAATTTGGAAAGTTTTATTTTAATGTCTAAGGACTGTCAGACTGTAGGTACTACCCAAAGCTGTTCATTATACAATTTTTCAATAGGTGAAAAGTTTCTGAAGACCTGAAATATGACAGGCATAAAGACACCTGGTTGGATGGATAAAATGATAGTGCTGGTTATTTAACAATCTATAATCAAAGTGCTGAAGACAGATTTTAGCTCAGCTGAGAACAGCTAAATTGAAAGCTAAGCGAAGATAAATTTCCCTGCCCAGTTCTCTGTAATTCTTGTAAATCCATATCCATATTGGATTTGTGTAGTAAAGTGGGGCGGGGGGGGCACAAGGGTGGCTTCTTTGAGAAGCTGCTAGAAGCTTCCTCAAGGCCAAGCCCATCAGCAACCATGGTAACACCTCTGGGATGACATGTTTAAGAAGGGGAAAAAAATACTGCACAACACCAGCAACTACGGCTGGCTAGAGGAGTGAGAATATGTGAGAGAAACAACTCTGCAGCCACCAGTGTGAGTGCAGAAGGAGGGCAGGAGGTGCTCCAGGCGCCAGAGCAGAGGTTCCCCCGCAGCCCGCGGTGCAGCCCATGGGGAGGCAGCTGTGCCCTGCAGCCCACGGGGGTTGGCAGTGGAGCAGATCTCCGCCTGCAGCCCGGGGAGGGCCCCACGCTGGAGCAGGTGGATGTGCCCGGAGGAGCCTGTGACCCCGTGGGAAGCCCACGCTGGAGCAGGCTCCTGGCAGGGCCTGTGGGCACATGGAGAGAGGAGCCCACGCTGGAGCAGGTTTGCTGGCAGGACTTGTGACCCCATGGGGGACCCACGCTGGAGCAGTCTGTTCCTGAGGGACTGCACCCCATGGGAGGGACCCACGCTGGAGCAGATCATGAGGAACTGCAGCCCGTGGGAAGGACTCACGTTGGAGAAGTTCATGGAGGACTGTCTCCTGTGGGAGGGACCCCACACAGGAGCAGGGGAAGAGTGTGACGAGTCCTCTCCCTGAGGAGGAAGGAACAGCAGAGGCAGTGTGTGATGAACTGACCACAGCTCCTTCCCTGTCCCCCCATGCTTCTACAGGAGAGGAGGTAGAGAAATCAGGAGTAAAGTTGAGCCCAGGAAGAAAGGAGGAGTGGAGAGAAGGTGCTTTAAGATTTGGTTTTATTTCTCATTACCTTACTCTGATTTGATTGGTAATAAATTAATCTAATTTCCCCAAGTCAAGTCTGTTTTGCTCATGACGGTAATTGGTGAGTGATCTCTTTCTGTCGTTATCTCAACCCATGAACCTTTCGTTTTATTTTGTCTCCCCTATCCAGCTGAAGAGGCGAGTGATAGAATGGCTTTGGTGGGCACCTGGTGTCCAGCCAGAGTCAACCCACCACACTTGTTATACCACTATTGTGACCGACTGTTTCTATACAGCTATATTCTTTTTTGCATGCTGATTCTAATTACTGTGGATGAAGTACAATCAGTTCTGAGCTGCTTTTTCAAATCTGTTGCAGACCTTCAAAACATCATTCAGCCAGCTGACAGGTCCACTTAATACTCCACTTATAGGCTTCCTATTCCACTACATTCTAAGAAGTGTTCGATTATTATATATTTCATTAATATGATTAGTAACATAATGATGTTAGAACAAATTGTCCTTCATCAAATGTGCCAACTAATGAACAATGATGTTACAGTCACATTTTTCGTTAAGGTTATTCCACTGTTACCTCTGTTTTTTAGAGTAGAATGGAAGTTGTTTGGTCAGCCAGTTCATGCCCTGCTCGTTTTTCTGTAAATCACATAACGCCTGTTTGCCCTCAAAAAAAAAAAAAAAATCTGTGTTCCCATATTACCACAAAGCCTCTATTAACACTGGGGTCTCTTTGCCCTGGGCTGCATGCAAACCTATCACAAGAAGCTCTCAGGGCTTGATCCAGCAGGTACTGTGTCTGTTCCTGGGAAAGGAATAATTTGAAATGTGTGGGCTATGAGAGAAGAGCAGGAGCACAGCAGTACCATTAGGAACTCTCCATCCTTGTTTCCGAAACTGATCCTGTGTTTCCTCTGGCAAAGGCTGGATGCCTTCAGGGATTCCTCTCTGGAAGGTGGTATTTCAGGTATCCCAGTCCTTTTTGGATCCAACACAAGGTCTTTGCTGCAAAGAACATATAGTATAAAATAATAACACATATAAAAGAAAAATGGAGTTATTCACATAAGGTCACAGAGCCAGTCATCAAACCAGTACTAAAGCCCTTCTTACCTGACTCCCAGCCCAATTTAAGATTCTTGACACACATTTCCCAGGTAGTTAGAATTGGTATAGATCAGCCATAGCACCATGCAATGAATTCTGTATGCATAATTCTACTTAATATGATTATTTTGGTCCTCAAAACATCCTCCAGCCTCCTCATCCACCCAGGAAATCAGCTTCTCTGTATGTCCCAGGCTTTCCCATGTAATCAGCATAGCACATTGATTGTTGATTTACAACATGGTTGTAAACAGACAATTTGACCCCTACATACAACAAATTCCTGCAATCTGCTCTTTATGGGTGTTGCCAGTAAAGCAGCTTAAATCTTTAGTAGGAGAAATTAACACAAAAGTGCTGATGAATGAAATCAAATTAGATTTAGTTTAAATTGAATTATCTTTGAATAGATACTCACAAGTAACTGCTTTTTCTGTTTTGCCCGTTGTCAGTACTTCACATGTTGCTATTTCTTTAGGAAGTCAACAGAGTGCAGAAAGGGATATAAATAGACTGTCAGACTCAGTGCATGCAGGCCAAAGGAGCATAAAAATCTTTCTCTTTGCCACACTCATACAAATCTTTTCACTATTCTAAATGTCACTGATGCTGTACTGAGAAATGATTTAATACTGTGGAACATCCTATTTCATGCTGTTTGATTTCTGCTATGTGGTACTTTTTACTACTTACTTGGAAAAGTGACTGGAGTTGTGTGGTTTGTTAGTTCAACCCCATTCTACACTGTGCTTAAAAATGTGCATTATCCAGCTATTGTTTACTGGATAACAAATCAAATCACCTTCTATTTGCATAATCTTTGCAGATAAGTATATGATGGGCTACTAAGTAAGAGGTCTAAGATCAATACACTGACCAAACAGCAGGTATTACTCAAGAGGAGAGGAGATCTCCAAAAGGTAAAGTTATGTCATAGTTATACACCTCTGCACATGAGCACTAATGACTAGGTTAACAGCAGTGGTGCTCACTGCTTCATTAAAACATCTTTTGCATCTGTCTTTTGGCTGATAGGGGATTAGGGAGATTTGTGGGTTCCTAGCAATCGTTTTTTGAGCACAGTTCATCTTTTCTGAAGGACCTCTCATAACCTTGGTTGAAAGAAGCCAAGCCTGCTACTGTCTTTTCTGTACCACCACATACTTATTACAAGATTGAATTTGTATTCACTTTTCTGCACAACTTCAGCTTATATAGGCACTCATTTCGGCCCTCAAGAGAGTGGCTGCTTTCCACTGAGGCTGAAAGGTCCCACACTCCAAGTAAAGCAAGCCACTTGGCCTAACTCTCCATGGGCCTCCAGTTTGTCTCACTCTTCTGGTTTACTGCCTACTTCAGAGCTGCTAGATCTCTTGCGGACACCTGACCTTATTCAGCTCCTTGTCCTTGAGAGAGACACTATCCTCAGCTAATAGGAACTACTCTGGAGAAGCAGTATAGCTAGGGACTGTCTCAGTTTGGGACCATCAGTCCATTACAATCCCAAACAGTTTCCTGGAGAGATTTGTGTTTATAATATCCCAACTTGTCCTCATGTTATATATCTCAGGACATGAGAAACATTTCCTGATTAAAAAAACCACATTTTTGCTGGACTGCAACATATTTTATTTGTTTGGATACTTTGAACTGAAAAGAAAAATGGCCACCCTATGGGTCCTGACCCTCAAGAAGGATGATGTGAATGTCGCCAGTATGTCTCAGAGGGGTCAGCAGTGTATGTGCAAGCCACACTCCATACCTACACACCTACGAAGGAGTTCTCAAAATGTCTATTTCAAAAATTTTAGTAATGTAATGCCTAGAGTTTTCCCTTGTGTCATGCTGAAAGACAATATAGATGAGGCATTTACACAGAGAGAAGGTAAGTCACCTTAGAAAAGCCTACATGAGGATGCAGAAAGTATATTTAAGCTACAGTAATTTGGGGATTCCTTGAGAAAAATCCAGTTGTCATTTAAATTATGGAAACCGTTGCATTTTTAGATGTTAACAGACCATCACTGCTGGTGTCTAAATATGGATTTATTAAAAAAGATGTGCCTTGACTGGCTAACTCATAGATAAAAAGATGCAGTAGGCAAGATGACTCAGTTTCGTTCTGGGTATAAAATTGGCCTTGTTACCCAGACTGTCCCTCATCTGCAATAAACATAAATTCACTACAAATCAAAATTCAGTATTTTTACCCAGTAAATTCAAGTTTGTCTCATAACCCTTTATTTCTGAACCAAGCAGAACAGTCCCACAGAGAAATGGTTCCATATGAGTATTTAAAAAAAATATTACAAAACCAGCTTAATGTGTTAGAAAGCTTGAGGAGTCTGTGGCATCACCACTGTTACACAGATGCCCCTTCGTGCTGCAAAATAGTTTCAGTATCTTTCCCAGCACCTAGTACAAACAGTCACGGTTATAGTGCTGTTCACAGCCCTCACATACCCTTATCTGAAGCATTTTCTCTGCAGGAGGGTTGTGATGCTCATTAGGGTACAATGGATACTTGTGGAGGGCTCATCATGTTGTAATTGAGCATCTGGACAGACGTGGGGAGAGGGGTGCATTCTTGCTGCATGCGGGCAGCAATGGGGGGAAGGTTATATTTCAAGTTGTTGGCACTGCTGTTGATACTGTTGATAGCATTTTCAGTGGAAACACTGTTATTAACAAAATATTTTCTCCACCCTTTATTTCTTATGACTCAAGAGAGCTGGCAGTGAAACAGGGGAATTCCATTGCTCACATATTTTAAATGATAAGAGAGATGACGTTTTCAAATGACCTTTTTGCAATACATTTTGAGAAGCTTGCCTTATGCTTCACTGCAGAGTTTGCATTTTTTAAAGCCTGTATCCATGTTTGCTGGATTGTTGAGGAAATTTTTTCCTAGTGGAATAGCTTCAAAAGACTTGTTTTTTGCAAGTCTATGTACCAATATTGGTCAATATTTTCCTTCAGTACTAAGAAGTTAAAACTTGATTGATCTACCAACTTAGTATTAAGCAAATTGAGCTGGGACATGGGGAGGGGGAGCAGAATGAGGTCAGCACAGTTGGAGAGGAGGTGGTCAAAGACCTGCTACACTGCTTGGATGCACACAAGTCTGTGGGACCAGACGGGTTACACCCAAGGGTGCTGAGGGAGTTGGCAGATGTGCTTGCCAAGTCACTGTCCATGATTTACCTGAAGTCATGACTAACTGGGGAGGTCCCGATGGACTGGAGGGTGGCAAATGTGACACCCATCTACAAGAGAGGCAGAAAGGAGGATCCAGGGAACTGTAGATCTCTCAGTCTGATGTCGGTGCCAGGGAAGGTGATGGAGCAGGTCATCTCGGGTGCCATTAAAAGTCATATAATGGACAACCAGGGGATCAGGCCCAGTCAGCATGGGTTTATGAAAGGCAGGTCCTGCTTGACAAACCTGATCTCCTTCTATGACAAAATGGCTCGACTATTGGATGAGGGAAAAACTGTGGATATTATCTACCTGGATTTTCGAAAAGCATTCAACATAGTTCCCCATAGGATTCTCATAGGAAAACTGGCTGCCCATGGCCTGGATGAGCGAAGGTTCTGCTGGGTCAAGCACTGGCTGGATGGACGGTCCCAGAGGGTGGTGGTCAATGGAGCTAAATCCAGCTGGCAGCCAGTCACAAGTGGTGTTCCTCAGGGCTCGGTGTTGGGACCATTTCT
The DNA here is from genome assembly GCF_003259725.1 of Athene cunicularia. NCBI lineage: Eukaryota > Metazoa > Chordata > Aves > Strigiformes > Strigidae > Athene > Athene cunicularia. Next base: position 51,787,771 of record NW_020799097.1, on the reverse strand, counting down.
GTTGAACATCTTTATTGATGATCTTGATAAGGACATAGAGGGTATTATCAGTAAATTTGCAGATGACACCAAGTTAAGCAGGAGTGTCGATCTGCATGAGGATAGGGAGGCTCTACAGAGAGACTTGCATAGATTGGATTGCTGAGCTAACAAGGACATTCTATGGCCTCAAAAAGGACATTCCAGCTCAAGAGAAGTACTAATGAGCCTAACCCAATATTGATAAAAAGATATCGCAAGCAAAAAGAATCATATATTTTTCATAAATTGTAGGTAACTATCCTTTTAAAAGTTAGGAGAGAATCTAGCCATGTGTCATGTCCTTTTCCAGTACAATAATCCCAGGCATTTCTCACTTTTTTAGTGGTCTGCAGTTTATAGACGGCTCCAAGATGGAATTGCAGGGGAAATGCCCCATTACAGTTATATCCAGTCTTCATTTAATCCAGCAGAAAGGTTGTGCACTTGAAATGGCATTCCACAATGCTTCTTGTAAAGGCTATGCCACAATTGTCACATTGCACCCACAGTCATCATTAAAACTTCTTCTCAGACTTGCTGTTAAATGAATACCCAAAATGTTTCTCTGGTTAACTGCACTTAGTCTGCTCATTTCAATAATCACACGGTCCCCTGCAGATGCTCGCAGCCTAATGCTGTATCAGGATGGGATATAACTGTGTGGCTGGTAAACACACAAATCCCTTTTATAAAAAAGGAAAAAAAAAAAAAATCAGTGCTTTTAGAGGCACATTAGCAACTCACCTGGATGCGTTTGTTTTGAAATTCTGCTATCACCCCCTGTTGAAAACAGGATATAAAAATCTAAGCTGGTACTGAAAGTATTTGAAATTGCACAGTCTCTTGGACTGCAATGTTTTAACAGAACAATGTAACAAGTAACTGAGTCCATAGAACTGAAATTAAATGTAACTCATGCCCAGTATAACTCATTATTACAATTTAACCAGAAATAGGAATAGCAATATGTTATTTTTTAGAAGATTTTTCTCATAAAAGAATGGAGTTGCTTGAATTCATTTTAAATCAACTTTACATCGAGTTTTTACAATTTCTATAGCAGAGTGCAAGCCAGGAAAGAAAAAAAAAAAAAAAAGCACAACACTCCCATACACAAGCCAAAGTTGGTGTTGAAATACTCTGATCAAGATATTAAACCATGCCCAAACAGTACTTCTAACTGAATCTCTAAAGATCCTATTTTCTTAGCTCCCCTCCTTCATCATAATGTCAATCTTACCAGTTTAGGATACTAGCAACTGGATCTGATCATGTAATCTCATATAACAAATACCAACATAAAGGAAAGAGGAGAATCTCTGGCATTTTGCTTGGCTCCAACTGCAGTTTGGCAAGAATCTGTAATGCTGTTATTCCTCAAGAATCGTATTACCACACTTACAGCTGTTTGTGAAAGCATTTTTTCTCTCCATTTGCCATCCTTCTGTTTAAATAACCATGTGTGTATATATGTGCATGTATGCATCTATGTATGTTTATATAAAACCATTTGCAGCAATATACATGTCAGAATTAGAAGTATCCTAGCATTTGTAATATTGCCAAGTTTTGCAATACTGACAAAATCACATTCATTCATACAGAAGTTTTTCAAACGAAGCATCTATCTCAAGTTCCTTTATTTACAAAAAAAATATTGCAGCTTTTGCTACAGGGATCTTTCTCTGTTGTTTTGGGGATAATGAAATATGATGAATAAACAGATGAAAAACAAAGCCTTCAAAAATAATCAGAATGCTGCCCTACTTAGCAAAACATAGGGATGTTTGAATGCAGTCCCAGGATAGAGTACAGCTCTTGCTTTTTGTCAGGGAAGATAGAAGAGATGTCTGAGTATTGTGAGCAAAAATAAACTTCAGTTCTGGTCAATGCATGCTATGGGGGCCAGAGCCAAGAACCAAAGCTCACTGATTCTGCTGTCACTGATTCTGCAGGATCCACATGTTCCCTGAAGGGCAGGACCCCCAGCAAACGGGGATTTCCAGATATCTGGCAAAGGCAGCACAAGCTTGAGGGCAAGAGCAGCAGTCTCATTCCATACAGCTTGATGCTCCAGGCAGGTACCTATTTTGTTTATGTTCAGACCAGTTGTTCAGTATAAATGGGAGAAAGAAGGAGATGGATATTTTGACAAATTCTTTAGATCTGATGTGCTCATCAGAACGTGCAGGCAAACAAGCTTTGCCTGAGGTCTAGCACTGAGTGGGAGACAGGGCTATTTACAGTGCTGTATTATGGCAGAAAGATTTTTAAAAGTATAAGGTCATACTAAACTGATTTACCTTTTTTTTGGTTACAGCTATTTATTAGCATAAACATGCAAGGCATAGGATTGCAAGGTAATACTCCCAGTTCTACTGAAAGAATAGAAAAGAAATACAGCAGGACACAGGCAGTCCAGCAACTTCTTGGAAAGAATTACCGACCTTCTTTTTTTCAGAAGGCTGGAAGAACAGTTATACAGGAGTCTTTTCTATATTTGTTTCTTCGTGAGAGAATGAAATGAGTTGAAAATGTAGGTGGCAGAAGGCAACTTGTGTTCTAGGAGACTCTCAGCTTTCCTAGGAGGAGAAAGGGTGGAGGAAGCACCATAGACTTCAAGAAAATGGACTTCCCAGCAATGAAGCGTGTGTTACTACTTGCTTACAAGGAATAGAAAGTAAGGCAGAGAGAAAGGATCTCCCAGTTTTCTGCCAGCTGCAAAGCAGTGAAGCAACCCCATTGATGAAATCATCATCTCTAGCCTCTGCCTGCTGGGCACAGTCTGCTGGGACCAAGCAATGAAGGTGGAGTCTTTCATGTGGAAACCGAGTTGCTTCATGCCATGTGACCCAGAAGACAGCCAAAAGCTGCCTCATATTCAAAGGCTCATCTGTAATTGCAAATCAGAACAAATCTAGTTTGTAATCTTAGAAAATAAGCACTTTTTCTCCTGTCCTGGACAGCAAGTTTTATTCAAGAAAACTTTACAGTCTTGTTTGAAGCTGAACTGGTCTTTCATTTGCAATAAGGGTAATTGAGTAGAAGAAACAAAGGCATCAATTTAATCTTATGCCTCCTGCTATGTTTTTTCTTTGACTAGCCAGTTGTCTAAGTGTTAATGACATACTTGGTCCATCACTACTGCCAAGATTTTTCTAAATATTGTTGACAAGATGAAGGGCAACATGTTGTGTGGATGGTGGGTCAGACTTAGAGAAATCTCAATTCCAGGTTTCCAATGCATATCTGCGTTAACAGCTATCAAGTCTGTAATTCAAGTTTGCCATTTAAGAGTAACAAAATCAGATACATGATTTATCAAAGAAATGATAAATGAAATAATTTTGGATCTTGAATAATGATTATGAAGTAATGGAAATTACACTCCAAGAACCAAAATCAACCACTATTTTTGGCAGAGATTAAAAAAATAAAACCTTCTTTCTGTATTAGAGGGTCAGAAAGTACATGGTCTTCATCCAGTGGGAGAAGAGGCTATGTATTTTAAATATGGCATGCAACCAGCTCTGTTTAATTAAGACTATGCCAGTTTTTTACTTTCAGCTACAGCTTTCACAGATTACCCCTTCTTTCCCAAGTGGAGTTTGTTAGCAGTTGCAATAAAATAACCAGATAATGTAAATCATACACTACCTCAAGAGCTTAAAAATTTTAAATATTTTCCCTTCCTTCCTTCCTTCCTTCCTTCCTTCCTTCCTTCCTTCCTTCCTTCCTTCCTTCCTTCCTTCCTTCCTTCCTTCCTTCCTTCCTTCCTTCCTTCCTTCCTTCCTTCCTTCCTTCCTTCCTTCCTTCCTTCCTTCCTTCCTTCCTTCCTTCCTTCCTTCCTTCCTTCCTTCCTTCCTTCCTTCCTTCCTTCCTTCCTTCCTTCCTTCCTTCCTTCCTTCCTTCCTTCCTTCCTTCCTTCCTTCCTTCCTTCCTTCCTTCCTTCCTTCCTTCCTTCCTTCCTTCCTTCCTTCCTTCCTTCCTTCCTTCCTTCCTTCCTTCCTTCCTTCCTTCCTTCCTTCCTTCCTTCCTTCCTTCCTTCCTTCCTTCCTTCCTTCCTTCCTTCCTTCCTTCCTTCCTTCCTTCCTTCCTTCCTTCCTTCCTTCCTTCCTTCCTTCCTTCCTTCCTTCCTTCCTTCCTTCCTTCCTTCCTTCCTTCCTTCCTTCCTTCCTTCCTTCCTTCCTTCCTTCCTTCCTTCCTTCCTTCCTTCCTTCCTTCCTTCCTTCCTTCCTTCCTTCCTTCCTTCCTTCCTTCCTTCCTTCCTTCCTTCCTTCCTTCCTTCCTTCCTTCCTTCCTTCCTTCCTTCCTTCCTTTCTTCCTTCCTTCCTTCCTTCCTTCCTTCCTTCCTTCCTTCCTCTTCCCCAAAGGAGTCATTCATTTCAACTTAGAAACTGATTATTTTGTTGTTCCCAAACATTGAATGAAATTCAGGAGAAATGACATGAAACCAATATTCTGATCACCTAGGTGTGGGAAAAAAAATGCTTCATTTTTTTGAGGGGACCCATTTGTGAAGAGTTACCTATATATCTGTTAGCAGAGTTGCAAGGCTCTGCTAGCTTTTCCACAAATTCACTGAGTTATAAAATTTGGAACGCAAATATGAGACTGGTACCTACAAATCATTTAGCAACCTCTCAAACTTCACCTTTTCATGAAAGGGTTGTTCATTAGCCTGAACTGTGATCTGAGGCAAAATAAATCTGTCACAGAATATCCCTTGTGAAATACACTCTAAAAATGTCTTAACTGATAGAAACGAGTGCTGATTCTCTCTTACCCCACACTGATGGGAGGAAGAATCATTTTCCTTGGGGACTAAGAGAAAAGAGAATAGTGAGTAATATAACCCGGATATTGAGACAGTCCCAGCAGAAAGTATGAAATAAGATATTGAAGAAATGTGAGAAAGTTAGCACAATGCACTGCTATATTTGGTCAATAAAAGGACTGAGGGAACTCAGAGCACAATGATGAAGTTGTAGATGGAGGAGAGGGGAAGTTTTCATGGCTTATGATTAGAGTAGGAAATGATGAGAACTATCAAAATCTGGCTGCACTGAGCAAGGAGCAATGAAGATACAGATTGGCTGTAGAACCAGAAGTTTATCTGAACTTTACACCAAGCTGGCAGCACACAGCACATAACAGCAGACAACTCTCTCATTTACCCTTACACAGTATTGAGAGTGCAATCCACAGTGGTGCAAATCCACTCTACTGTGAGTGGATGAAGGCTCTTCCTCACTCGGCAAAGCTGCTCCATGTGCCCCCAGAGAGACATTCAACTTCTAGGACATACAGTTGTGGCAGGTGCACCCGCTCAATGCAAATAGGGCTTTTTGGCTGCTGAAGTGTAGCGGCTCCTGACGGCCTTTGCTATCAGGGCTTCATGGTAGTTGGGGCCTTTGGCCAATGGGATCTGCCATTGACGGCAGGACAGATTGGGCCCGGGTATAAATGGAGTTCCCTGGGGGAGCCATTTTGAGCTCGTCCCCTGAAGCAGCACACTGCGGTCAAGGACTCTCTCCTTGGGTTGGGACACCACCCAAGGAAATTCCTTGAGGTGACTTGGGTGGGGACGCTGCCTGAGAAGGTCCTTGAGGTTGAGAGCCCTCACTTGTTGGGTGAGTGATAGAGCGGTTTGGGTTGTTGTTAAACCCTGGGAAGTGGTGCTTTGTTCTGTGTTTTGGGTTGTCGTTAAACCCTAAGAAGTTGTTCTGTTCTCCTCTCACAGACATTCAAACTTGTAATCTGCGGATGGCTAGTTAATTGTGTTGACAATAATTTTTTCATTTTTGGTGGTTAGTTGTTTATTTGAGAGCCTCTGTAACAACAAATAACAGCCTTGAACACTTCCAGGGAGGGGGCAGCCACAGCCTCTCTGAACAACCTGCTCCAGTGCCTCACCACCCTCACATTAAAAGAATTTCTTCCTTACTTCTAATATAAATCTACCCTCTTTCAGTTTCAAACTGTTATCCCTTGTCCTATCACTACATTCCCTGATAAGAGGCCATCTGTCCACTTTTAACCTCATTGTTGCTTATATGAGTGTTTGACATTATAATTTTGCATGTTTTTATATGTTTTTATAACAACTTACAATGAACGCTGTTTACCTGAGCACACCAGGTGAACATGATGTGGTTGAAATTTGACAGAGCTACATCACTTAAGCAAGTCTCGTCATGCCAAACACCTTTTCATGACACCATGTGTTTATGCATACCACATCACCCAGGACATCTCAGCAGATAAAGGCATTTTATGTTGCATTGGCACTACTTTCACTTCCCACTTTGAAAATTCAGGAGGTCCCATAGACTGCCTCTGTTTTCTCCAAGAAAGGACAACATTAAAGAAATCTAAAAGTTATTAAGACTGTTGTGACTTTAATGCCTGGGATCTCCAGTTCAGAAACACAGATTGTCTGTCCCACTTGGAAGGATGCAAACACATATGTGCAAAGAATCACAACTATGATACTAAGCCTAAATCACCAAGAAATCTTGCCAATATGGATATCAAAATTGTGTAGTTGTTCTATGACTATTGAAACAGACTATTTTTCCCACAGATGCCTTTATTGAGAGGGTCGACTTTGTAAATACATGAATGATCACAGTATCATTATATATATTTGTGTCCACTTAAAAATATATGGAGGATTCCCTAGCTTCATGGTGCTTCCATAGACTCCCACAGTCTTAGGAAAAATGTTTTGAGGAAAGAAAAAAGGGGTTCCTCTCTCCTTTTTTAGAGCATAATCTGTAAATGTTTGAAGTCATTCAGGGATTTGATATGTTATGAGTTCTAGCAGAACCAGTTCCCAGTGCCACACTAGTAAAAATAAGATAAAGAGGACCAAGGAGGTAAACCCTGTCACTTAAAATTTTCTTTCCAACAGTACAGCAGACAGGAGTAGACAGATGTATCTTTTACAATGTGTAAGAAAGAGAGTAATGAGTTCCTTCTACTAGTCATATCTTGCCAGAAAATATCCTTCTTTCCCCAGAAAAAAAAAAAAAAAGAAAAAAAGAAAAAAAAAATCCATTCATTTTGTCCATCAACATTTGTATTATACTGTTTTCTTATTGTTGTAGGAATAGAAGAGCTGGTCAAATAATAAGCTGTTTGAACATCATTATAGCTATTTGTCAAATAGGACAGTTGATCCATAATGTTCACCCACTGAAGCTAAAATTCTGTAATTGAAAAATGTACTAAAATCTAATTTAACCGTGAAAAATAATGACGGCGTTATGTCTGTTTACTATTTGAAGCATTGCAACATAAAAATGAAAATCCTTTGAAGAAGCCCATGTTTACAAAACAAGTAGACAGAACACATTATTTTATTGGCCCCAAAACAATCTCATGAACAAGGCTAAGGCTGGTTTTGGCAGTTTCTTATGGCACACAATGACTATGACCAATAAACCCTCCAGGTTTTGGAGGTTTTTTGCATGTTTACATTTTCTGGACTCTAGTGTCTAGTGCTAAGTGACATAAACCAGAAAGATATTCTGACTGGAAGAGGTATCATGAGATCTCTACTATCTTTGACTACTAGGCTGCAATTCATCTGAACTGAACAAGACCAGACTGGATTTGGACTGGACCTGGGCTGACCTGCCAACAATCCACTCTCACCAATGGTCACACCAAACAACTTCCAGCCATTTCTGTGAGACTGTTCTGCCCTAGCACTGGTGTCACATAGGTGACTTGAGGCTCCCCCCTTGGAGTTACTGAACTCCAGCTGTTTTCTGAGAGCTATCCCCTAGAGCTCATGCACTGTCAACATCTAGTCTAACTACCTATCCAACTTTAATGCTCTGAATATATATCCTTCAAGAGGCGGATGCAGGGAGGTAGCCCTCTTGAAGGGCTGTAGCCACTGGAGTTGAGCAAATGCATTAATCTGTGCAGAACTGGTTATGTGACTGTACTTCCACAAGTAGCGGGGCACAGAGAGAGCTCTCTCCCACCAAGGAATCCCACTGAAGGCAGACAAAGTGAAAGTGTGAAAAGCTTCTGGCAGGAGGGAGGCAGCTTTCAAACATCTTTTGTGAAGCCATCTGTTCTTTGCTGATATCTATCAGAGCATTTATATACCTAAAATGAAAGATATTCTTGCAAATAAATCAACAGGGTTCATAACTACTGTACAATAGTGATGTAATTAAGCATGCCTTGAGAAAAATTTGTAAATACATATTTTTATATTTTACATATATCCACACAGAAAAACAAAATTATAAACCCTCTCCTATAAAAAATAGTCCAGTATAAATGAATCCTCTGCAGCCATGCATGATCAGAGGGATGAAAAATGCTTACAAGAAAACTGATGCATTTCTCTTAAAAGTCAAGGTACATTCGTTCTTAGTTTTTTTCTTCTTGTTATTTACTTCATGGATTCAAGGTCTTTACATTTCATATTTTCAAGCCAAGGCCTTTAAAGCGTCTTCTAAAAAAATTTAAAACCGTATTTTCTTGTAATCTCATGATTCCGGTAGACTGGGCCTAAATAAAAGTGTCCAAATATCACAAAATTCAGATGAAATCATCTTGCCTAATATTAAAGAAATAAAATCTTGACGTATTTTGTAGCAGAACCACTGGGTTTGGCTCAGTAAGTCCAGCACATACAGGAAAAATCAGAGTTGAAGGTCTATCACTAAAAAGTCCTGGCAAAGGTGCTCCTAAAGTAGTCACTTCCATTATGAGGTGAAGTTTTGTCTCAGAGGTAAAGGCATTGAACTCTGCCGCTCACATGAACTTGCTCTCTCCCCTGCCTGCAGTCTAGTCTGCATTTTAGGCTCAGAGCAGCCACCCTGACCTTGGGAGTATCTGGGGTGCTATTTAGGCTGTTGTACCCTATGCCCCATTCTTCCAGACTCTGCAAGAAGCTTGGACACACCCTGCCAGACCAAAGTCTGGTCCTGAATGGATGGCAATAGTGGACTAGTAAGCAGTTCTGGACTTCTGACTGGGTTTGGGCACATGTTTAATGGGCAGAGTAAAATTAAAGCCAGAAAGCTGTTTTGAGCATTTTTTTCTTTAATGTTTTAAGGTGATTTCTCACAAAATGATAAATGAATTCTAAAATTAAAATACTTCTCTTAAAATAATCCTCCTCTAAATCACATTAGGAACAAAGACATTCATGAATTCTATATAAAAAATAAATACATTGGTTTTATTTTTAAGGAATTTTGATGTACAAATTTATTATTATTCACTTTTCTCATCGCAGAACTTCAAAACCTTAGGATTAAGGCCCTGTTTGTATGGAGGGCAGTAATAAGCCAAAAGGCAGAAGTCTTACAATCAGACTATATGCACATCCCCTTGGAATGTGTTATGTCAAATGAATTGTCTAAGATACTAAAAGGAACTTTGTTTGCATTTAGACTTCTCTATTTTCTTAAGTGGTTTGTTTAGAAATGGGTCACTTAGTCTAGCAGTTGTTTCCTCAACACAACATATTTGTGTCACAGATGAAGAAAACTTTCCAGCTAACTCCCTTGTTTTACTAATCATAGTTTAATAATCAATTTTATTTCTTTTTAGAGCAGACAGAACAACTAACTAAAAATTCCAGTTGTTTGTCTGTGTTCTTACCCCACCTCAAATTTGTACAGAAAAACTGCTATGGGGAATTTTAGTTCTGTCCTAATAAAAGAATATAAACTCCACATGAATGTGCAGTTTCAGGCCACCAGAAATTATTCAGGAAACATCACTTAGCTGGTTTATGCACCAGAATGTAAATGAGGCCTCCTTTTTTACCCTGCTACCAGTAAAGCTGAGGCATTCACTGCTTTCATTTCACTTCACTCCTTTTTTTTTTTTTTTTTTTTTTTTTTAGGGTGCCAGTCAGTCTGCAGAAGAGGCTGCCATTGCAGGTGGTTTGCAGATAACTGTATTAATAAATGAAGAAATAAATAAATAAATAGGACCCACATTTTCCCCAAAAAGACAGCAGTAAAAAGCACATCACTTTGCATTTATGTTGTTGACGTGTAATTTGGCTACTGAGACTTTATAGAAAACATCTACTGCCTTAGAAAATAAGCATGCATGTATTTCTTGTACCTGGCAAGCCCACTGTGTATATTTACAGCCTTCTCTACAGCAATCAACTAAAATATTGAAACAACATAAACCAATTGAGTTGAAGAGAATGAATCCTAAAAAGAAAGGGAGAATAAGAGAGAGAGTGTACATGTACAAGCATGCAGCTATTGAGTTATTCATGCTCATGTTCAGGTTATGTGCCTGGGATTAATAATAACTTTGAGTCTTATTTGTACAATGATTCCGTTCTTCTGAAGATATTTGAATTAATATAACCTTGATCTAAGAAATTAAAACCAACCACCAAACAAATAAACAAACGGTTGGTTTAGCCTGATTTTTAGCATGAGGAAAATAGTTTAAGGGGATCCCTTTATCAGTCCGCCTGGGAATCCCCCACAACCTTAGAATACTTTTGTTTAAGTTCAGCCAAATCTTATAAATAGGCAGAAATTTCACAGGCAATTATTCATGTAAAATAATTTGTAAACACTAGCAACTGGAGGAGAGATCAGTGCCTCCAAAAAGGAAAGGCAAGATCTCCTCTGTTATCTATTCCATTTGGCACTTTTCATTGAAACAAAAATGCAGCACACAATGGTATCACTTCAGTTCCCTCGATAAAAAATCATATTTTACTATATGCAGGAAGTGGAGAGACTGTATGGCTTGCAGTTGTACCTGTGAAGTACCTTAAGTCTTTCCAGTATAGAGACAGCTCTACAATTATTGCTGATTTAGGTGTTCATAACATTCTGATAAAATAGATACCACTTTTCTATCATGGTCCTGATTCCTCTTATATGTCTCAACAAAATTAGTGTTAGCCTTCTAAGGAATAAATAATCTGTCAGAGTTCTCTCAGTGGACTGTTTGTCTAATCCATAGGTTAAAAACCAGTTTCCACTCTAGCAGATTTAGAAAGATTTAAAACAAAACAAAACAAAAAACAAACAAACAAACAAAAAAAAACAACAAACAAACGAACAAAAAAAAAACATGAATGGCACACATTTCAGACCAGTAGAAGCCTGAGGCTTTGCAAATACTTAAGTTCCAATGAAGAAGATGTCCTTAGGCTTCTCCAGTTCTGTTCTGTTGCTGGTAACCTTGTTATTGTCCAAACCACCATGGGAAGAGTTGCTTTTTATTGTGGTTATTTCTTACATATATAACAGTAGTGAGAGAGGCCTCAGCCTCATTGTTTTAAGGATGCTACAATAGTGGAGGGGAGCAAACATCACTCCTACTTTCAAGAAAGGCAAGAAGGAGGATGCAGGGAACTAGAGTCCTGTCAGCATCATCTAGATCCCTGGGAAGGCATGAACAGCTAATCCTGAAGACAATTTCCAGGTACCTGTAGGACAAAAAAGTCATCAGTAGTAGTCAGCATGGTTTCACCAAGGGGAAGTCATGCTTGACCAACCTGGTAACCTTCTACAATGAAACAACTGGCTTGGTAGATGAGTAGAGCAGTGGATATTGCCTACCTTGACTTAAGTAAAGCTTTTCACATTCTCTCCCATAAGATCCTCATAGGAAAGCTGTTGAACTATGGGCTGGATGAGCAGACAGCAAGGTGGATTGAAATCTGGCTGAACAGTCAGGCCCAGAGCATGGTGATAAGTGGCACAAAGTCTAGTTGGAGGCTAGCAACTAGTAGTGTACCCCAAGAGCCAATATTCAGTACAGTCCTGTTAAACATTTTCATTAATGATCCAGACTATGGGGCTTGATGTAGCCTCAAGAAGTTTGCTGATGACACACAACTGTGAGGAGTGGCTGATACACCGGAGTGTCATGCTGCCAGCCAGAGGGACACCAATAGGCTGGGGAAATAGCTAACAAGAATCTCTTGAAGTTCAGCAAAGAGAATTCCAAAGTCCTGCACCTGGGGAGAAAAAAACCCCATGCACTAGTATATTCTATAGGAGCCACACAACCAGAAAGCAGTTTTGCAGAAAATGACCTTGGTGTCCTGGCAGACACCAAGTCGAAGATAAGCCACCAATGTGCCCATGCAGCAAAGGCAGCCAATGGTATCCTGGGCTACATTAGGCAAATTACTGCCAGCAAGTGGAGGGAGCTGATCCTTCCCCTCTACTAAGCACTGTACTTGCACCCACACTTGGAGTGCTGGGTCCAGTTCTGGGCTCCTCAGCGCAAGATGTGGACATACTGGTGACAATCCTTAACAAAGGACCACAAAAATGATGAAGGGACTGGAGCATCTCTCCTATGAGGAACTGTTCAGCCTGGAAAAGAAAAGGCTCAGGGAGGATCTTATCCATGTATATTCACATCTGAAGGGAGGGTGCAAAAAGGAGGGAGACAGACTCTTTTCAGTGGTGCCCAGTGACAGGACCAAAGCCAGTGGGCACAAACTAAAGCACAGGAGATTCCCTCTGAACATCAGGAAACACTTTTTTACTGTGAAGATCACTGAACCCTGACACAGGTTGCCCGGAGAGGTTATGGAGTCTCCATCCTTGGAGATCTTCAAAATCCATTGTCCTAGGCAGCTGTGACTAGGTGTCCCTGCTTGAGCAGGAGGGTTGGACCAGATGGTCCCTTTCAACATCAACCCTTCTGTGATTTTTTGACTGTAACAATCATAAAATCATCACCTCTCCCTAAAGAGTTTACTATTCCAAGCTTCAATCCCACAAAGTGAAATAGCCGTTGCCATTGGACTCAATAGCATTCAGCATCTCCTATAGAATCAGGCTTATTAAGTAAAAAAATTGAAAAAAGTCTCTCAAATTTTTATTGCTAGAATATGAGACATCTTTGTCACTCCCTGTCACCCAATATATCACCAAATTTATGAAATTGCATCAAATTATTTTTGTGACAATTAAATCAATAAAATTACAGTTACCTCAATCACTTCTTATCCACTATTATTTCAGATATGATCCTGAATTTTACTGCACCATTCTGAGAAGGAGGAAAAGAAATCTTTTCTAGTGTGCTACACGTGAACCAGTTTGAAATCCTGCACCAGCTGATGTAAACAACCCAAACCATAGTAGCTGGAAAACACTGTCATGAGTCTGAAATGGTCACAGCTTTTTGCTCAGTAGATGAATGGAAATTTCTGCAGAAGTATCGTTGAAAAAGGCAACTTCTCTTCCTCTTTCATCACCTTCCAGCTTGTTCCAGTTCATGCTCTTGAGACCTCACTGAAAAACCATTAGCTGAGAAGGTAATCAGGGGAAGGTTTGCTGCACAGTTCTCCTTGTTCTCAGAATTGGTTCATGGTTTATCAATAGCACAAGCATTATATTTTCTTGTCCTGAAGGTTAAAAAAAATAAAGAGTACAAACAAACTAAGAAACCTCTTACTTATCTGCATCCCTGGGGCACAAAGCTGAAGTTTGTGATGACAGCAGAGTGAATTTCAAAGATACACTGGAGAAAGAAGAAGGGAGTAGTGGGAGAAACAGCACGAGTTTTGGAAATCATAGAGTCATGGAATCACAGAATCATAGAATGGTTTGGGTTGGAAGGGACCTCAATGATCACTTAGTTCTAACTCCCCTGCCATGGGCAGGGACACCTTCCACTAGACCAGGCTGCTCAAAGCCCCGTCCAACCTGGCCTTGAACACTGCCAGGGAGGGGGTAGCCGCAGCCTCTCTGAACAACCTGTTCCAGTGTCTCACCACCCTCACATTAAAGAATTTCTTCTTTATATCTAATAAATATTTACCCTCTTTCAGTTTAAAACTGTTACCCCTCAGCCTATCCCTACACTCCCTGATAAAGAGTCCCTCCCCAGCTTGCCTGTAGGCCCCCTTTAAGTACTGGAAGACTGCCATAAGGCCTTCTCTTCTCCAGGCTGAACCACCCCAGGTCTCTCAGCCTGTCCTCATATGGGAGGTGCTCCAGCCCCCTGATCATCTTCATGGCCTCCTCTGGACCTGCTTGAGCTGGTCCATGTCCTTCTTATGTTGGGGGCCCCAGAGCTGGACACAGTACTCCAGGTGGGGTCTCACAAGAGTGGAGTAGAGGGGGAGAATCCCCTCCCTTGACCTGCTGGCCACACTTCTCTTGATGCAGCCCAGGACACAGTTGGCTTTCGGGGCTGCGAACGCACAGTGCTGGCTCACAGTCAGTTTTCTATCCACTACAATTCCAAAGTCTTTCTCCACAGAGTTGCTCTCAATCCACTCATTGACCAGCCTATATTTGTGCTTGAGATTGCCTCAACCTTGCACTTGGCCTTGAACTTCATGAGGTTTGCACAGGCCCACATCTCCAGCCTGTCCAGATCCCTCTGGATGGCATCTCCCTTCCCTCCAGCAAGTTGACTGCACCACACAGCTTGGTATCATTGGCAAACTTGCTGAGGGTGCACTCAATCCCACTGTCCATGTCTTCAACAAAGATGTTAAACAGCACTGGTTCCAACACCGACCCCTGAGGAACACCACTCATCACTGCTCTCCATTTGGACATTGAGTCATTGACTGCAACTCTTTGAGAGTGACCATCCAGCCCGTTCCTTATCCACAGGTAGCTACACTATCAAATCTATGTCTCTCCAATTTAGAGACAAGGATATCATGTGGACCATGTCAAATGTTTTGCATGAATCCAGGTAGATGACATCAGTTAATATTCCTTTATGGATAGGAAGTTTCAGAAAGGAAAGAAACAGCAGGGAGCACTGGAGGAGTTCTGTTCCAGGAAGGGGACCAACAGAGATCAGCATATTGCAAGGGATTATAGGTATCATGGGGCTCTATGCAGGGTTAGGGGATCCCTCCATCTCTTGCTCTTTCATTATTCCCTAAATCCCCAGGAAATACCTTCAGCCTACCTCACTCCTAAAGTGTCCCCTCCTACAGGATCATAGCTACAGGATCACAACTAATTTTTTCTCTCACCACCCTGTCCTTTGGTAGGCAGCTTCCTCCTCTGCTAGTCTGCTGCCATGAGCAACAGCCTATTTGTTTTATGATCATTTCATTGTTTTTTGTATTTACTCCCTAAGCAATTCACTGACAACTGTTAACACAGGATAATGAGTTTGATGAACTTCATTTATGACCTACTATGGCTCCCCTCAAGTCAATAATATATTTATGAGAAAATTTTAGAAGTGCTGGCTTTAGAGTGGGTTTTTTTTAGGAACTTATCAACAGGAAGTTGAATTTCAGATCTCTAGTATAACCTGCTTATCAAAAATAGAGGATATAATAAAAGCAGTGGAAACTATGGAGATTGCTTCCTCTTACATAATTAAATGCACACTACAAGCTGTGTCAATCCATGGATTTTCTACCTCCTTATTCCAGAACTGATCAGGGCTCACTGCTCTTATAAACATCTACAAACTCCTGTGTAGTTGGAGATAGGCTATTCATGAATGCCACATGCCTACACAACTAGTTGAAAAAACAAAATGAACCCTCCATAGATACAGTCTTCTATAACTCCAACCGTTAGAGAAGATTTGACACAACTAGTTGTAAAATACATTCTAAAAAAGGAAATATATATGAGATAGTTAAATAGGTTAGTCATGCTAGCAAATTTCCAGAAATAAGATTTACATTTTAGTGAGGAAAAATAAAATAATTTTGTGAAACAGATCAAATGACAGAAATCAAAATGTTGACCTTGTATTACACTTACAAGAGACATTTTTTTATAAAAAATTATTTCAGAGTTTCCAATGGAGGGCTTCTGGAGAAAGCAAACTGTTGATTCTGTTTTCAGTATTTCTATTTCGTTTCAGTCTGGAATGTCATTTGTATGATGAGATCATTGCACAATATGAATTGTACAGAAACCCCCTAATTTCTGTAAAATAAATGTGCTGTTATATTTTCAAACACTCAAGAACCTACAAAATGTGTACATGTAAATGGAAAAACGCTTATGTTGGTGAGGAAATCTAAATCGCATCTTTTTTTGTACTCTAACCATCTACCCAGTAACAGAGAAGGGTTGTTACAGAAGTATTTTTACTCTGAATGTGTCTGAAATTTCAAAATAGGCTGTTCTTTTTCTCCTCTAATGACCACATATATAAGCATATGTATATATATGTATATATATATATATATATGCAAGCATATATCACATATATAAGCAGAACATAGGAATTTTGGAGTTTTGATTCTCTTTCTGGGCAACAAAGAAAGAAAACTCTACTGTTCACCCCCATTTAGGTACAAGCTGTGTTAAGAGAATGTCACTTTTTCAAAACAATGAGCCCCAGAACATGTAGTAAAAATTGAGACAGTGCTGAGCATCTCTGAAACATATTCACCTCATGATCTACTACTTCTTTGTTAGATGCAAGAAAGGCTTGAGTACTTGGAGCCAGGTAATCCAAACTTCTATTTAATTTAGATTTGGATTCTGTTCACATTCATCCATACTTAATATAAATTTAAAGTGTCCAAAACCAAATATAGATTACAATTGGCAACCCTCATCTGTGCAAAGCTTCCCTGAAATCAGTGTAAATGTGCCACAATTAAGTTTCCAGTCTAGAACTTACTTGGAAATAGAGATCATAAACATCTGCTGCATGTTCTGTAATATTTGTCTGTAAAATTTTCTCAAGAGACAATCTTAAATATGTAGTCCTTGTCTTAATGAGAAGAGAGGAAAACTTGGTTTTGATTTAGCTTTATGATGGCAAGAATACTTATGTCATAGATTAAAATGGAAAAATATATTGTTATGTTATATAGCATTATATTGCATAATTTAAGCTTTTGCTGAGAAGGAGCAGAAGGTACAAAGGGGCCCTTGGTGACAGTTACTTCACTATTGTATTTTCATGGCTTGTTTTCTATGCCTGGTAGAACTCTAGAAAACAGATGGAAGGGGACTGACTGTGCAGTTCTGCAAGTTTCCAGGAAACCCTGATTATGTAATTTATACTAGTCCTTTCACCAAAAGACCAATTACTACTGAAGGCCAAAATAATACATAAGAACCTTCTGAGCGGGTGAAGGCAGGGCAAATACTCAAAGGGAGATGATAGCTAGTCTGAGGTGGGGTAGTAATGGAGAAGTGAGATGACTGAGTAGCAGCCACTGTGGGACTAAAGGCTTTCTACCTTCACTGCCCCACACCTGGAATCTTTAAAAATTAGTTCCAGCAGAGAATCTGCTATTTTGGAAATGCTAAGTCTTGATTTAGAAAGTGATAAACACACATTTCCCTGGGATTTCCACTAGGAGAACATCTGCCCTCTGAGCAAGACCAGTTTAAGGAAGAGATACAGAGAGCACTGGTCCTCCAGTCAGCTTTGGCTCAGCGTTGTGGCTCAGCAGAGGTGTACTGTGGTTTTATTCAACTTCAGAGGTAGTGTTTTGAAACTGTTGGCCTTGTGTTTTGATTGATCTTCTACCAGTTCCTTGCTTGTGTTTTTTAGTGGGCATTTTCAAAGGCAACTTTGGGGCTACTGGGATAACTCCACACCCCCTACTGGAGTAACTCCACACCCCCTTCCTACAGTCTCTGGGAAGAAAGAGGATTCTCCAGACAAAGAGCCAGATCCTACTGTACGCATTCTGAATCACCCTCTGGAGAAGTCTTGCTTTCCCCATGGGCTATCAGGAGACATCAGGGACATTTATCTCATTAGTAGTCTGCAGTGGCCTTTCTGAGAGTTTCCCTTGTGTGTTTCCACGTCTCTCCTGGTTTTATAAGTTAAACAGAAACTGTGGGATAGATTCACTCCTGCTCCAAGCTGGCTGATGCCAGCAGAGTCTTCTTCCAGAGAGAAACTCAATCCCATCCCTTCTGTTTAGTCTAACTCTGGATTAAGTTTTATTTATTTGTTTTCATTACCATGCCATTTAATTAGCTGTATTCTTACAAAACATGCTTGAGGGTGTTTCCTTTCCAAAAGAAAGAGGGGGTGTGATTTTTTCATAAATATCCAAATGACTTAGGAGTTGAAGTCTCTCTGAAAATCAGTGGATGGCTTCTGAAATTCATAATAATGACACCTTGTCCGGTAGTTAACGGGGATATCAAACCTCCACAGCCTTTAAATTCAGTAGGCAGAATGTTGTCAGTCACCACATCACTGAACCTAGCCCTAAGCAAGTAAGATATTCAGGAGTCAGTTGGGGCTGATATTTTAATTACAGACCACATTAATTTATTAAAGCCTAATGTTGGTTTCCTTGAAGAAGCAGGGGAAAACATCAACACAGCAAAACTGGAACACAGTAATCCTGCTTGCTGTGCCTGCCACCTACTTTTACAGCCAGGCGTGTAATATATTTTTGGCAACCTAGCTACACCATTTCACTTACATTTGATGCTCTTAAATATAAGCATTAAATGACTTCAGTATTTCCTGGAAACTGCAGCAGTGAGCACGGATGGCTCCTCAGATGCAGTAGATGGCACAGGACCATGAATATCAGTGGGAGTGGCTACATGGCTTTCCGTAGGCTTTGGATCTTGCCTGAAACAAGAGCATACATTTGGAAAAACTTTTCCATGGCTACCTGGGATTCACATGAAACATAACAGGAACAGAGAGCAAGACACATTTCTGAGCGTGTGTCTGGGGAATGAGGGTAAGTGCCAGCCCTCTGCACTGTGGTGGCCTGGGAAGGCTCCTTCACCCTTCCTTTGGGAATCACCTGAAAGAAAGCAGGGTGCAGAACTTGACTGTGTATCTGGAGTAGAAAAACAGAGAGAGGCTGAAAGAGTACAGCATTATTTTGATGTTTTAGAGGGAAGTAACAGGAATCAGTGTACTTTTTCCTTCCATGAACTCAAGTATGAATGCCTTTTGCACTCTCTGTTGGGGAAGAACCCTGAAAAAGTAAGACTGTTAATTTGAGCATGTACAGAAGGAACAGATTTCTGCAGGCTTTGCTGCCTTGCCCCCAGAACTGATCATTTTTCTTAGTAGCAAATGGGCAGCCACGGCCATACTGACCTTGACTTATTTCTGTGCTGTCTACAGTGGATTGACAACAACTTTGTTTCATTTATTCCTGGATTCCAAACCAAAATAACAATTTCTTCTTCCCACTGGAGCAATTCTTATTCTGCTTCTACAGCTATAAGTAGGGGGGGGAAAAAATGAAACTAAAAGTACGTGAGCCCCATGTGTTACATGTAAAAATATGTTACAAACCAGCTTTGTCACAGAAAAGCTCTATGGAAAAAAATCATCATAAACAAATATAATAAAAAAGATGGGCACTGAATTATAGCAGTAGTTGAACCTCTAAAAGTGGTGCATCAGCCAGGCTCAAAACAAAAACTCACATTCACACTAATTACTTATATTTTGTCATAGTTAACAAGGTTCTTTACCTCCTGGACGTTTTTATGTTCAGCATGAGGCAAGTCTCCCCACACACAAAATGGCACATGCTGCAGAAAAATATTGTTGTCTGCTGTCACTTGCCACAGGGAACGTGCATGCTGCAGGGTCTTAGAGAAGTCCAGTTCATTGAACCAGGCTGGCTGAGGTTCATCTTTTGTTTGTCAAAGACATTACGCACTTCTACAGGCCCTAGCACTTAATAAGAAAACAAACCGCAATGGCTTTAGCAGCCTGTTCAGACGCATTCAATAAAGCCTTGTAGATGAGTTAGGTTCAGAGAACCTAAACTAACCTAGTTAGTCAGAGAACCACAAAGAACATGCATATTCTGGGTAAGCAGTCATACTAGAACCTATGGTTTTTTAAGTGAAACATGAACACTTTCTATAACAGCTTTGCAACAGCAATTATCATGTTTGCTTTGTGAGTAGATTTTAAAAGCTAGTGAACTATCTCCCAGTTTCAGGAGAAAACCTAGCACCGCACAAATGAAAATAAGAAAAGAAAATTTATTGCAAATGTTTCATGTACCACCAACTGCTTTTCATGCTCAGAAAGGCATGGAAGACAGAGAAAATCTGCAATTGCAATCACCACTTATTGCACATTATTTGACTGAGTGAAGAATAGTTCAAGGATTTGTTTCCCTTCTCATTTTAACGTCTTAAAATTAAGAAATCTATCAAGGATCTAGATTTCTTGTGACATTCCTGATACAAGATTCTACTAGCTGCAGCTGATGCAAGGATGCCTTTACAATATTATTTCTTTTCAATGCTTATGTGGGAAAAAATGAAAAGTAAAATAATTTTCTGTAAAGTGAAATAAATTTATTTATTCCCTCAACACTACGTATGCAAAACAGATTTCTATATAAAATGCTTATTCTTTGATTTGGCATTACTGTTGTTATTAATCGCTTATTTGCATTTGTGGATCACAAAACCACAAATGACCAATATATTATTTTGTAAAATTAACCATGAACTCTAGAGTACAAGGTAAATATAGGTCAGAAGAGGTTCAGTACAAAAGTTAAGAAGTTAATCATGTACAAGTTAATAATATAAGTAGACCTTAATTTGAGCTGTACTTGCAGAATAATTTTCTGCCTTGAGGAAAAATTAACTTATCATCAGTGCCATATAGTTAAAAACAAGCACTATAAAAATATCTTTCCTTGCAAAGATAAATTCAGTATCTCTACATTTCAGTACTCCTGAGACTACCTTTTGTATCCCAACAGCTGTTCTACAAAAGACTTCTGAATTTTTACCTTCTTGTCCTAAGACAAGACAACATGTAATCATTGGGATGTACTGTGTGTTTTCCTGGCAGTCTATTCTAATAACTCTTGAAACTTTTACAGAAACACAGAAGGGTCCCCAGAGGAGGGACCTCTGGAGGTCATCTGGTTCAACCCCCCTGCTCAAACAGGGTCACCTACAGATGGTTGCCCAGGACCATGTCCAAACAGATTTTGAGTACCTCCGAGGATGGAGACTCCATCACCTTTCTGGGAAATCTGTGCCAGTGCTTGGTTACTTTCACAGTGAAAAAGCATTTCCTCATCTTCAGAGGGAACCTCCTGCATTTCTGTCTGTGACCATTTTAACTCACTTCAATCACATGTGGAAGAGGAAAACTCTGCAGGCTTCCTGAAGTGCTGGGAAAGTTATTAGCCAGGAGAAGAGACAGCTCAGGTGAGGGCTGTCACCATGTGAACAGCATGTGCATATTAGATGGCCAAGCAGGACATGAATACGTGGCTGCCTGCACTTATCCTAACTCCTGATGAATAGAAACACCATCACAGGCGTCAGGAAGATCTGGGTTTATGCTGTGAGGGGGAGGCTTAGAGACCCCAGGACATAAACTTGGTAGAGAAAGGAAAGAGAATTTCTTCCACTCCAGTGCTCAAAGGAAAAAATGCTTTCTGTGGGCAGCTTAGTCTGTTCCCTGCAGTAACTGAATATTGCAAATAAAGTCTGTGTCCTCAGTGATCTTGGACAACCCAGTCCTGTAGGGCAAAAATTATCTATCTTCATCTAGCAGTAAATCCAATCTTGCCAAGATCTATAGGTATATATTTATGAATATAAAATTTGCTAGGACAAGGTTGATTTATTTCAGCGGAAGCCAAGTGTATAACTTCCTTTACCAAAATGGAAGCTTGCTTAATTCTTTTTTTTGTCTCAAAGGCTCACAAAGAAACAAACACTTTTTCAAGAACTATTATAAATGTTACAGGGTCAGGATCCATCAGGTAACAATGCAGTGGACAACCTTCCAAGTCCTGAAAAAAAACCCTGGCTTTCAGACTTGGGAATTTGTGTTGCTCTTGGATTTGTGCAGGAGTTAACATAGAGACAATTTTGACAATTGAGCCGAAGGGAATTTTATTCCTGTTAAAGTTATATCTCAATGCATCCTTGCTCCCTTGGAACTAGACAATGATAATGTACTAAGATGGTTTATATGAACCCTGACCATCACATTTCAGGGCTTGTATAAACTGAGAAAGTTACATGACCAGAGCTCCAGTACCACTGGTTTCTTCTCAGCAGAAGCCAGCCAGAAAGATATTTTCAGTAGCTCAGCAGAGAAGCAAGGATGGTCTCAAAAGCAAGTAAGAACCTGTAGTTATAAGCTAGTTCTCTTGTACCTGAAGTTTGGATAGAACGGGTAGATGGACTGTAATCTATATTCTGTTCCACATATTCAGGCTTCGCACTGCAGCAGTTGAACACTTTCCATAGGTACAGACAATAGCATGGTTAGGAGTTGTCAGACACAGTTTTTACCTCCTGGCATCTTCTCCCTGAATTCTGGCATTCAGGCTGCACAGGCAGACTGAGGCTGCCCCATATTTATTTGGCCAAAAATTGTGTCTTGCTTTCTTGATTAGTGATTACAGGGGAGAGTGAGTTTGGGAAAGCCTCAGTTCCTCTGGCCCAATGAATATTTACTTACTCAAGAAAAATTTTGAGAGAGACAAACTTGAGAATTATCACTGAATAGTTTCACATTATCAGATGGGTGGCATAGCTATCTGTGCTATGGAAAATAAAACTGAGAAATAATATGAACCTGGGAGTCTCCAATTCAGAGGAATCTCCTATTACCATGTTATTGTCTCTTTGGGGCTGGTTTTCTGTTTTTTAAAGAAAAAAATGTGAAAATGTTTGTGCTTGTCACAGTGGAAAGTGGGCATATTTTTTAAAAAATCCCAGATTCTCAGGAGACATGAAATCATTACCGGTGGCCATTAATTGGACAAACAGAGTACCACTCTATTTTTTAATCTCTTAATCATTCAGTCCAGCTTTTTGTGGAGCCAGTTCAGTGCTAGTTTGCACTGATGGACTTTTCAGATGCTTCACTTCGAACATGTAAGGCAAAAAAAACCCTAAACCCGCAATGGTATTACTTTCCATTAGGGAAAGTTCACTGCTAAATGCAATGAGAAAGTCCAGAGGCCAGAAAGATCCAAGAGTTCAACAAACACACTGCTCTTCTCTGACACAATCAGATTTAAGAACCTTTTAACTAAAAAGTGTATGTATTTATTTATTCATTGGTTCATTCTGTCTTTGGACAATGAAGCTTTCAAGAACAGGCATCTGATGACCTCCATAGGAGACACTGAGGACCACAGGCCAGTGGTGACAATTAGTCCTCTTTGCTAAGAGCATCTCCATACAGATTTAGTGGAGACATTTAGTCTATAATAAATACAGTCTCAGGAAATACAGGCCTAGAACTGTCTGCTGGCTCATTATTAATACATTGGGATAGTCTGGTTCTGTGACCTCTTTACTGAATCTTCCCCCCTCCCTCCCACAACTTCTTTTTCTGTCTGAACACAGAGGGAGCCCTCCTGGACTTTGCACTTAACGCAATCACAACCATGGTGTCTCGCCTTGCACCCTTGTCACCTGCATCCCAGAGACCCTCACTCACGGGGACAGAGCCCTTCAACAAGGCAGAGTGTGAAAGCAAAACCAGCCTCTGTGTGCCCAGCATGCAAATGTTACCCCACTGAACAGAAGGGATGCGATTTCATCTGGTAGCGCCTACTGTGCACAGCTTAATAACAAACCAAAAATGCAAGACTGTATCAATCATACAGACACAGCAGGGAAAAAAAAAGAGTGAAGTACATTAGATCTTTTTTTTATTATTATTCTTTTTTTCCCCTATTACTTACAGCCACTAAGCAAAAGACTAGCAGATTTAAGTGCTATATAAAAATGAGTAGCAAGGCAAGTCCAGGGAACAATACATCTGAAGGAAAAGGACTTCCAGAAGCAGACTCAGATTTTTTTGTGTGAGGCCTAGAAGCACTAATCTCTACTGAGTAAAGATAGCCATTCAGCTCAGATCAGTCAACTACATTGCCGGAGGAGGAAAACTAGGGAATCGTTTCATTGTCATTACTGGGGAGCCACCAGATGCTTGGGATTCCATATATTTGGGGGATAAATCTTTCAAAAGCTCCATTGACACTGGGGTATGTCAATAATTCAACGTATTAGTTGGATGCAAATACTGCACAATAAGGTATGGAAAGAAAACTGTAATTGGGAATGCTGGGGCGAAGGGGGCTCTATCTTCTGACTGAGCCCATTGTTGAACTCCAGGCTGAACCTCCGACCCTTTACTTTGGAGGAACACAATAGGCTTTGATATGAGATGGTGGGAAACGGGCTTGGAGGCTCATTTCACATTCAGCTGCAATTCATCAGCTTGGCTGGGACTTCTAGCAGCTTTAATGACCACTGCAATTGATGGTTAAATCAATTTGTGACGGTGACAGCATGGCTGGCCCCTAGACTGTAACAATCCAGGATTACAACAGGCAGAAAGGGCCCTGTTATTCAGACGTGCGTGGTTTCTGCTCAGCTCAGAGTGGGAACAACGGTGAGACAAAGTCTCACAAAAACGAGGCCTGGAGAATGTACACATTCACTCCAGTTGACTACACACCACCACAGCTTCTTTGTACCGCGATGAGGTGGGTAAAAAAAAAAAAAAAAAAAAAAAAAAAAAAAAACAGTAGGGCACATAAGACCCTGATATCTAACTATATCCTTAGGGAAAGTGGCAACCCAGAAAGAATTTCAGCTTTGTTCCCCCAGAAACGAAGTGGGTGGTCTGTCCCCCCTCCACCCTCGACCCCAAACTGTCTTGCCACTTGCCCCCATGGTGAAGCTCAGTCGTGTCTGGATTATGATAGAGCAGGTTTGCATTTGGCAAGAGGGGCATGGGCAGGGGGGATGGGGGCCAAATTTATCTCTCAGACAGTGAGAAGGAAGAACTGCTCCCTCTTCTGTCACTGATGAAAAAATGCATTTGAAACATGCTGCAATTTATTTTTCATGTTTGCATGATTCTAATTACCTCTTACGCCAAACAGATATTACAGGGAAAGAAGAAAACCAAAGATCACTCTAGTGGCCTTGAACTTGATAATTATGTTACAGGAGATTTGACTGGTTTAGACAAGGGTCCACAGGTCCAGTGCTTGCCTGACAGCAAGACAAAAATGCACATTCACATCATCTTAGCCCTCCCTTCTCCTGCATTTTGCTGGTGTAATAGCATCCAAAAACTAAGGAGCATGTTAGAAGCAGACAGAATTTCTGGAAAATGTATGATTGCAATTCTGCTTTTCAGTATAATTTTTTAAAATAAACTAACAGTGGCTAAAAATTATCAGAGGTATATATATGTGTTGCAGTGTAGACGTGACCTGATATATATTTGCGTTTTAAGTCAAATTACATTTAAAATCTGTCAGATGATTCAATTAAAAGCTGTCAGTGAAAAGCTGTGTTCTGCATGTCATATTGATTGAAATAATTTATTGAGCCCAAATAGAACAGTTATAAAATTAATATATAATGTTTTGTATCTAACGAAGCATAAATTCATTTAAAAAATCAATATGATATGTAGTCAGAGAATCAAAATACTAAAAAATTTATATGAGGAAACTGTTAATATGAGCACTACAGATCATGCCAATCAATAACTTGTAAATTATATAATAATTAATTACATGTCTCTCTTTGTGGTTAGGCATGATCAAGACATTGCTGTGCATACTAAAGAAACATGTTGAAAAAACTAAACAAAAAAGAAAATGTGACACACAGTCCACTGACCTGTTACATAAATCCCTTCATTCACGTTCTGAGTTGAAGTCTACAATTAATAACCATTTCTGGCATCTTCCTTACAAAATGTCATAGTCTAAATGTTGCAAAAGAAAGAGCTGTCTAACTCCTTGAAGTACGTGAATCAATCGGTTGATGTTACTACCTGAAAATTTGTATCCAGAAATAAAGTACCACATCATGAAGATGTAAACAACAGATTTTATTTTTTTTTTCTGAAAGATCTGTCCAAATATTGAAAAAATATTATTGCTAACAGTAGAGAGGTCTGGCACTAGGTCCAAACCCTGACAGGGGAGGAGGGGAAAAAAAATAAAAATCACTTGGTTTCCATGGTAACAGTGCTGGTAGAAATAGTTGTGTGAGCATACTGAACGTGCATAAAAGCCTTCCCAAGGGAGGTCAGAGGATTTGAAGAAAGAAGAAGAAAAAAAATATGGCAGCTTCTGCAGAAAGCACAGAGACATTTTATGCTGAATAAGTGTTTCACATTTGTGATGTGATCAATAACAAAAGGTTCTTGTTAAGAAAATATTTAAAAATTATAAATAGCTATTCATTTATGCTTAAATCATATATTTGTGCATGCTTGTTACTATATTAGACACACAACGTATTCAAATTTGCTTCTGCACACATGTATGTAGAAATTGGTATGTGAATAAATAATACATCCTCCTACACAATGGAAATAGAATGCGAGACTATAAAAGACTCTTTAATATATGCATTATCATATATAATGCATCACATATGGATGACTTTACTATATCAGAGACATTAAATACATCTGCACACATTTAAAGTATGAAATATAATATCAGTCTGAAATATTTGAATATCAGTCTGAAATATTTGACACGCTGATTATCCTTAAGAAAATCAGCATACTAGGAAACTCATAGGGAGCAGCAAGAAGCAACTAGGTTTATTTGTGGGTGAGGTATTTAGTTTTGGCAATTAAAGCATTTTAATTAAATTTAGTTTTATTAGTGATGATCAAGAAGACAGGAATTAGTCTGTTGTACAACAAGCATGCTATATATACCAAGCAGGTTCTAACATTCTGTCTGCTTAGAAACCAAATGATCACGGTTCATTGTTTTGAGCTAAAAATGTTCACTAGCCCTTTATTTACATCTGCTTCAGTCCTCTCCATTCATTGTTAGTTGCTATAAACTCACTCCATGGGGGATGGATTGGCACAGAGCAAAAACGTGACGAAGGCTCCCATGCAGAGGATAAGCCGTTGCTGCAAGTGAAATCCTGCGTCTATAAAACCAGGGAATGAGGGAGAATTCCCGGTTACACTCAAAAGCATCATTTTTGCAAGCATGAAGGCAAAATATTTTTGGTGGTGCATGGGGTGCAGAGTAGGTTTGGAAAAATGTGCATTGTTCTCATGGATTATTCAGAGCAACACGATGTGCTGAAATTTCCAAAGCTTGCTAGATTACCTTCTGGGGTATGGTGAGAGAGGATTTTCATCCAGAAAAGATGGCTACTGAAAGCCAGGAGGATCTATATCCACTGCTGTATCTTAGTAATTCACAAGAAGCAGTACATAAGTCTTCCCTTCCTCTCTTGGATCTCTTCCCTCTGTCTCCTCTGCAAACCCTCCCCCTCTCCAACTAGCCATCAAAGGGGGCCCCAGGAGCAGAAAGCAGCTTTCTCTTGCATCAGCCCCACCGCCATCCTCCCTCCTTCTCTACGTGTGAAAACCACTGTTACTCACTTGCAGTATATAGGGTGTGGCATGGGCGTATAGCCAGCAAAGACTTTGTCTGGGGAACCTCCCCAGCAAACTTGCAAGCAAGGAAGACAAAGGATACACTTCAAACATCAGCTGCTAACACGGGCTCAGCCCGTCTGATGTCAGGTAGAGGTAATGCACTGTTCGGTAAGGCAGAAGCACTTGTAAAAGGTTTATGTGCACTAGGGAATTGTAACACCACCGGGCTTCCTAGCTCATTTGGAAAATCACACCACTGTCCACACCGGCCCGTTTGAAAACCTGGCAGCACCAGCTTCAGAGTGACAGTACATTTTAAGGAAGGTATTTTCAGTCTCCCTTGTATGAGAATTGTACTGTTCACAATAGAGAAAAATAGAAATTTAATCATATGATGATCATACTACACTCAGTTTCTTAAGCTTCTCCTGCAAGCCAAAAGCACATTGTTAGTCATTCATTTCCTTTAATTAGACTTCAGGTTAACATTTTCCTGAAATGAACAACAACTCTCTGCACTTCTCAAAGCTAGTATTCCTATTTGCCCTTGGAAATTCACTTAGATCACACAAGGCTGGCATCTAATTAGCAAATATCCTTATTATTGCCAGAGCTGGGGAGGAAGGGGGAAAAACCAACCAAACAACAACAACAACAAAGAGAGAGAAAAAGGATGACCCAGACAAAGCAGACAGAACCTTCCAGTGTGCTTAGTGAGGACCTTACTTCTGGGTGCTCCAGCACTGGTGTGACAAGCTCTAAAAATATGAAGCTGTAGTTAGTAATCCTATGAATAATCTAGAAATGTCACAAAATCAGCAGCCCAAAGGGGTTGAACTTGAGATTCTTTATGTGCTTATTTTCTTTCTGCTTTCAGCTGGTAGTATCCCTGTTTTGAGAAATGGCATGGTTCTAACATGCCCTGAATTTTAACAATGACCCTGACTTTCTCACATAATCTCCATTTCTTTCCATAAACCCTAGTGGGTCTGTCTCCATTTACTATGTGCTCCAGGGCTTGAGTATCGTGCTGTCTAAACACAGGTTTCACTTGCTATCTAGAATTGGACAGTCACCAGTCCAACAATTTTTACTTGCATCTGCAATAATTTAGACCCCAGCTGCTGAATCTTAACCCGCATTCATGAACGCATGTCCTGCCCCTGCTTCACTATTCAGCAAACCGGCTCTTTTGTTTTCTGTTATACGAGTGCTTTCATTTGTAGTCCATGAACCTTTATACCAAACTCCTGTCCTCATTCTGGATGCCAGCTTGCCCTCTTGATTGAATTTGCTATGTAATAACTCTGCTTTCCTACTCAGCAAGCTATGTGAGGGAGAAAACTTTCATCTGGCTATAAATATTTAATGGTACAGTTGTACCAATTTATTCTACTCATGGTGCGTCCTCACCAACATCACCATTTGTTGGTATTTTTTAACCTCTTCATGATAACCTTCACAGGAATTCCCAGCTTAGAGGCCAGATCTTGTCAAAACAGAGGCAACACTAATGTGCTTTTGTTCTGACAGACCAATAAGGATGATTTTAGTATAAAAGATGGCCAAACAGTTAAGACAGTGACTACATAGTAATCAAAGAAGTGACAGCTGTATGAAGTTCAGAAACACAAGGTAGTCTTAGTTCAACTTCTTGCCCAAGCTTCCTATTATGGAGGTTGACTGCTTTTATCCCTAGCCTACCTAGTTAAATCTAGTTCAGAAATCACTACACTACACTGTAGCAAATTCTGACTGTAGATTAAACACACCTTAAATCAGTGCTGAGTAAAGATTTTGAATAGACCTGTTTTTCAATATGTGCATAAATGATAACAACTGCCTAAACTAGTCATATTTGTGTGTTTGTTTTTATCAGCCTTATAGACTCCAAACTTCACTCACTGTTGACCAAACCTTCAATAAACAAGCATCAATGAGCAAACACTGGTCTTTGTTGGAAGGAGCTACTGAATTAAGTTGCAAAAAGCCATGAACACAAAAAACAAACAGTATCACAAGGTATGCCATGTTTTTTATCGGTGTTTTAATTTTATTTTTGTTGTTGTTTGCCTTATTTCTCCAAAGAGTGACCAGCAGAATATTTAATAGTTCCAATATTTACAGCACTCAAGTAATTTGTGCTTCCTCAGTGGCTGCAATTTGCTAGACACACACTCTTGTCTTACTCTGCTCCTTTGTAGAAATTCACAAATTCTGTTACTGTCCCCTTATGGTCTTAAGTGACCATCCCACCTCTTCCGAAAATTTAATGCATAACTGTGATGTCCCCATAGATGCCCACCTGACTGCCCTCCTTGCATCAAAGAAAGCTGGTCACCCATACGCTTTACCTGGTGGAGATGCTCCTCCTCTCATCAGAGTGGCTGTGAGTGTGGGATAAGCTCAAAGCCAGACATTGGGACAGCAGTGATTACCTGAGTTTGATTAAGACAAACTGAAACATTTGCATGTAGCAGGTATAGTATATTAAGCAGTGGGGTTTTTTCAGACTCACAGCGCCATCTCAAAACTCATACTCAACTACTGAAGAATCCTGTTTATAGTCATATGGTATACCAGGAACCAAATATGCTGGCCAGGTGGATTTTATAGAATCCATAACAAGAGTCTGGGTTTATGGCAGATGGCCAGCTGAATTACTTATACCAGCTGTCTGTAGAGAGCCCATAATACAGCTGAGATCAAATGGTCTTTTAAACCTGTCTCAAGAAAAAGTTCTACTATGTCTTCATTAGAGGTACTTACAATATCAAGGAGAGCGTAACAGTCAAAATGCAATAGTTGAAAAAGATCCATGTCCAGAAAATTACTTTCTTCCTACACACAATCAATAAGAACATAAAATCACAAGTGCTTTAGATATACTTAGGTCAATCTGTACTCTTAATGAAACAAAAGCCTATGAAGCTTGAACCTTGGAACAAAAATGCTCCTCTACAGTGGTGTAGCACAATTGGGTATTAGTGGTTGGTCACTGTAGTTATGGTGCTGCCAATACTGCATCTTTATCTTGGATATTAATATGCTACAGTACTATAAATCTGGTGTCACAAAAACAGTGTCTCAGAGGTTTTCTTGACCTTTCTCACTGTCTGGTCTGCTCAAATAGACATGCAAAAGATCTAAGCAGGTATCACTCTAGAGTTAAGACCACAAGCCAAAAATGCTGAAGACTCTGGAAATCACCTGAGGTCAATCTATTCATTTCAGCCTGAGCAATTTACTGAAAATTTATCCCTTCACTAATGCCAAACATGTTCAAAGTATTAATATAACATGCATAACCTTAAGTATATATGTGACCTGAAATCATTGCATAAACTTCCAAACAGCAAGTCACGGTGTTACTGACAGATACAAGTGTAAAGGGAAAGGAAGTAATTCACAGAAGTATCATCAAACTTCAGAAACAGCACTACATTTTTCTTTGAATTATCAGTGACTTCAAAGTTACTGTAAATTGTACGAACTTGAGCATACTATGGGCTTTTTATGGCTTTTCCATGAAAAAGGTTGTTTACTCTGGGCCAGATCCTGACACTCTAACTTTGAATAGTAATTCCCTTTTCAGGTAACCAGACTGAATTCAACATACCTGAACACAATAGACCACTTTGCTCCCTGACATAGAAAACAATGTTCATTCCACTTTTATCAGTTTTCAGACTTCTGCTCCACCAAAGTCTTAGGGTATCGTTCATGAAAATTTAAATCTGCTCCACGGGGCTACTTGCAAAGATTCAGTCCAGCACAAAGAAAAGTGTCATGATTTGGCTCTTTGTATAAGTCTAAAACATAACAGTGGCTATAAAGAAACGACATTTCTGTAGCAAGAATTCCATGCTGATTTTGTTACATGCAGTTTCCCATGGTGATTAAGTAAATAAAAGGTTTACTTTGCATATGATCATTAGAAATTGTTAATCTTAGATTATAAAAACAATCCCTAACAAATACAGTTTTACACTAGCCAAGGAGTGCAGAAAATAGCATCTCATTAGGCTTAAATCTTGGCAGAAAATGGAAACAGAGCCCAGGAGTCCTAACAACAGCTTCTGTGCACCAGCCATTAGATCGTACTGAAAAGCACAACAGGTCTAAAATTTAGTTGTATGAATGCCCATATAAACATTTTGGTATTATATGATCATTTAAGTACTCCAAAATCTATGGTTATAGGCTTATGCCAGCCTTTAAAAGATTAAAGTTTATATTCTAGACTAATGAATTCCACTTATTTTTATTTTTGAAAACTTTATTAATGTGTTTTAAAAGGTGATATTCTCCTATTCAAACTTTCATTACTTCCATGTTTGGCATGGTTTTGGTATGGTCTGTGCTAAGTAGGCACAGCAAACATTTTGATATGTGACTAAAAACAATATCCAGGCTGGCCTATGAAATTCTCTGCATACCTCAGCTTAGACACCTGCAAGTGCATAAAGGCAGCCTTGTCTGAGTTGTTAGGTTGCCTCACTCCTGCCAAAGCTCTCTCACGACTGAGTGATGTGGCATGGAGGGGGTCTTGTGCTTTTCTCATGACTAAGTGATGTGGCATGGACGGATCTTGTGCTTTTCCTATAGACACTTAAAAGACACATAAGCACGGCAGGCAAACCCCTACCCTTCCATGGAACTCAGCACACTGCGCCCTGTGTGATGGGAATCATGCAATGCACAGCTCTGATTTCATCTCATGAGATCCAAAGAGATGCAGCTACCCTGATACTATCCTGTCCTATCCCTCTGGTGAGGACACGTCAATCTGGACTATCCTGAACCATCCATCAAGGCTGGATGCCTCCTATTCAGGCATTGAGACATCAGTGCCTAAAGTAAGCTGTTTTAACCTAGTCCTAAAAGGCAAACACTGGTGAAAAATTTCAGGTTTCCGTCTAGTTTCTGTATTTTTGAAACCGGAAATATGAGAAAATTAAAACCAGACAGGCCAAAAATACTAAGGACAATTATTTTATTTTAATAAAACGGACGAAGTTGAAAATAGCAAGCATTAAACCCACAGTATGAAGTGGCAACCATTTGTTTCTCTTAAAAATACTGTAGCACTTATAGCTCCAGAAGGCTCTCACCAGGAACATTCCTGCCTTTTGCTTATGTGGCACTGAGACCTCCTTCAGCTGCTGAAGATGTGCTAAATAGCAGCCAAGGGGAATGTCTGGATCTTTTTTATAAAGAGGTCTGGGCAAGAAAAGAGGGATTTCTTTCCAATATAATGAAAAAGGTGAAGAAGTAAGGCTTAGAGAAAACCACCAGAAAACAAGATGTTAATTCTTCTACAATCCCTATGTTAGTGGTCTGCATTTGCCATATACACCTTCATCTTAACCTGTGGAATAACTTCAAGTGCTCTCAGCTGGGGTGTTGAAGTACTGCTTGTTCTCCTGTCTGGTTTCCACAAGGTCTGCCTGCTTAGAAAGGCCCACCAGTAGAATCAGCTGGAAAAGGAGCAGACAAATAAGAGGGAACAACATTAGGAAACAATGACGTCTGGGTCATATTTCCCAAAGTAAATCTTAGTAAATTCTGACTAAGTCAATTGCACTACACAGATTCACTATAGATTGGGAATTAGCCCAAATTTTTAAACTTTTATACAGACACTTCCATCTATATCTTTCTCACAAAACAGTTCCGAGTAATCTGTTACTTCCTTGTTATTGTTACCATATATGCAAGCTTTCCTTAGAAAGTGATTAAAGGTCTTTCCTTATCTAAAGGATGCCAAAGCAGGGTCATGAACCCTAGCATCCATTCATGAAGCTCACACACACATACACGGTATGGTGTTCAAGATAGTTCTTAATTATTTCTTTCTGCCAAGAAATTAAAATAGTCAAGTGCCTTTGTGATAAAGAAAAATATAATCTACCCTATAATTAGTTCTTAAGTAGCATCTTTCAGTAAACATGCCCTCAGCAAGATGCTTTTCCATCAACATAAAACAATTCAAAACACTTGGAAAAAAAGCATATTTAGAAAGAGAGTGCAAAAAAGATAACTAAAATCAATCAAGAATGTGGGAGATGTGATTCTGAAACAGCAGTAACTTAAAGACAGAAGCAGATTCAATCCAACAAGTGAAATCAAATATGTCTGGTGTGTTTATAACAAATTATAGATAACAGCAATAGCCAAGGCTTGGACGGGGTCATATATTTTATTAAAAACCCACATGGCCTGATGATCCACTATGAAAAATACATATAGTGGTGGTTTATTGCTATGGTTTGTACACTAGCAAGATTTTAATTTATTTGAACATCTTCCACCATGTTCAAGACAAGAAAGCATTTCTAACAATCTCCTATTAGTCATTATTTTGGCATTATGATATTTGATTTAAAAAGCAGCTCAGTACAGCTGAAGTAATTTAATAAGATGTGTTGCTTGTTTGTTTTAGGATAGGTGATTCTGACTGCCTGTTTAACAGAAATATACCTCATACAGGACATTTGGAAAATTTGACTGACTGGCCAATGTCAAGTCTAAACTCAAAGTAGTATCAGATGTGCTACTGTTCTGGGGCAGTGTGGCAGCAAAGAGGCTGATTAAGTTACAAATAAGTAATTTTCTTCTATTTTCATGGGTGTCAGTGGGATATGTGTAAGAGAGTTAGAGGAGAAAATCCACGTTCCCACATCATGTGATGAGGAAGGTGCAGGCTGCATGGGTATTTATGAGCATGAGCCTGTCCTTCATACAAAAAGTTCATGGTGCTCTGGGGATGAAACCAAGCAAAGTTTACAGATCAGCAACTTGTCAGTCCCAACCTCCAGCTGAAATTAAATGCAGATAAAACAAATACAATGTTTTAAGGAAATGGAAATACCAAGTGCTGGAATTTCCTGGCTATATACAGCTGGATTTATTTCAAGCTCTGTGGACATGGAAAAAAATATGAGCTCATGCTCCCCATATGGGAAATGTGATGTTGGTAAGGGAAGAAAAGTTATAGTCCCCATTCTATGGCAACTGCATGATTATCCAGGCCAAAGATGAGAAAATAGTGCCAACAGGAATAACTGCCCAGTCACAGCTTGGAGGATAGCATGGGCAAGAATATGTACCCAGTAAGAAATATAAATGAGGCTTTTGGGGAATGCTGAGATGGAGGGAGAAAATTAAGCCATGTGGAATCAAGCTGTGCTATGACCCTTGGCCTGGCTGTGTGTAGCTTTCTAATATAGAAGTAGATTATGTGACATACTGATCCTAGCATGTAGTGAGGGGTCAACTTGAATTACAACAGAGATGAAACTCTAAAACAGGAAAATATCAGGTCCACGAGGTCTGTGACTCCAGGAAGGCATTGTCAGAGAGAGGATTAGAGCAGGGACTGCTGGAAGTGGTAAATCTGAAGGGACTAAATACCTGGTATCTCACATTCAGCACCCAAAATTAGTGGATGCTTTTTGCTTTAACCTCTGTGTGTGTGGTTCCTCCATCTGTAAAACAGATGGTCTTCTCACAGAATGTGCCTACCATAGCCTCTTAGGTCTGATCTGCAGTGTACTTTTGAAACGAATCTCTCAGTCACCCCCACTCACTATGTTTCAGCTCACATTCCTGAGCCCTTCTGCAGCACACAGGTTGGATTTCTTCGGGTGCAATTAAACTGGATATCGTTATGCAGGACCCTCCACCTAATACATTCCAACTGCTCACAGATGCTCAAAATATGCTGCCGGGATGCAGCTAAACCCCTGCAGCATAAGAATCAGGCCCTCAGCACCCCCTCTTCCATGCAGCAGAGGCAGTCCTGCAGGGTCTCAACACTCGCTAACACAGACAGAGATTTCTGCAAAACTGACACTATGAAGTGCTCGGCTGCAGTAGTGAGGAACAAGAGAAAACTGCCTGGGATGAAATGAACCATTTCTCCTTCTAAGCAAGGTTTGTACAGCACAGAGTAAAAGCATCACACGCCAGACTCAAGAAGGAAAACAAGTACTTCATAACTGTTCCTTAAATGGGCAACTTATACTTTCTGTGCACTGACTGAGGTGGGTGTCTTGGAGAGAAATCATATACATTCACGTAACTAAAGACTGTCTTGAGGCATACATTGACGAGGTCAAATTAAAGTTGCACAGACCACCTTAATTCTGGCATTTCCTAAGTCTCAAGTGTTTGACTTTACAACCTTAATAATGTTCTTTTAACATAGTTTTTGTATGTGTAATAAATTATATGCCCTTCTCACTTTCAGTGCTCTTCTCACCAGTAATGCTGTTGGACTCTGGTCCCTCATTATGAAAACAAATATTGGAAATTATTGCTTTTGTTATTGAAACCAGATGTACTGCTCTCTGTAGCATTTATTTGTATAGTGTCAAACTCTGGCACATTCAATTTCAGAGTAGTTATTGAATAAAAATGAGCAATATAACAGATAGTGAAGTGTAACTGCTGGAAAGGCCTTAGAAGCTCTCTTTTCAGGGAAGTTTATAATTTTCATTTCATATGCAAACATTCACACAAATGACTATGAGCAAAAGTGACAAAATCACATATTTGCATCAGTATAGAGTAACAAAAAGTATCAGAGAGCCATGATGAAAGAATCTTGAGCCCAAATGAGTGAGGCACCAGATCTGCCCTGAAGAAGAAGGTCTTTCATGCCTCATGGGACAAAAAAAGTGATACTCATGGTAAACTCAAAATAATAAATGTGAAGCAGAGACCACTCCTGTTCCACCTTAACTGAGATCTCAGACAAAAGGCACCGTGAAGGATAGCATTTCTCCCCATCTACTGCCAAAGGTGTGCATGCTTCAACTTTAGAGGCTTAACTTTTGGACATCAATTCTTAGGTGACAGATAGCCCATCTTGTCTTTTCTATGCTCTCACTGCTCATCCTGACCTCACCCCAGAGAAACAAGGAGTTTGTCTGCAGTAGAAAGTGCTAGGTGGAGAAAAAGTGCAGGGAACAAGCCCAGTGCATGTCCAGAAGGACCTAGGACCATGCAGAGACAGAAGATTTCTCCAGTTTTTCCTTGGAAGGAGGATACCAAAAGATAGGGTACAGATCTCTGCAGAAAGCACAAAACTGGAATAGCATAACTATTTAAATGAGAATGGGCAACAATGCTGAGTAAGGCAGATTAAATAGACTACTTGAAAAAAAGAAAATGGAGATAACCATTAACAAAGCCTTAAAGTAATATTGCAGCTCCATATTTAAGTACTCAAAAAATAGGAAAACCCAGAACTAATGTCATGCACTGGCACTAATTCGGTCCTTTCAGCAATGTATTTAATATGAACTCTAAGTGGATGATCACCTTACAATTTTCCTACAGGACTCCTACATGAATTAATGCACAACGTGGGTCATGTTCTGAGAATGAATCAGGGCTGTGCTATCAGGGGTGTGCTGTTAATTAGGCTCTCTTAAAGGGTTAGATCTGCAGAATTACTGAGCACTCACAGCTGTAATGGCAGTTAAGGAATGTCTGTGTCCTGGAGGTACATCATGAAAAAATAAAGACTCTATAAATTAGTCCATGGGCTTCTCAGATTGGATGATTAGTCTTGTACAGTTTGAGCTATAACTTTTAAGTCACTTAGATGACATATCTCATAAGCCTGGATACCAGTATGCTTTCATCTCAGAGTGCTGTCAAGAAGATCAATTTATTAGCAGCTGTATCTCCCTTGCGCACTGTAGTAAGAACACTGCAGTAAAGCCAGTTGAAAGATTAAACACTCATGGAAGACATGTGGAAAGGTAGATGCAGAGTAATATGATTCCATGCTCCGTGTGAAGAGCAAAAACCTGTTTACTGAGAGTTTTTGCAACTTTAACACTTCTCTTATGTAGGCATTTTGCAGTGTAACTATCTGTACAATTTCCAGGCTCATGCAAAGCACCCTGAGGTGCTAAAAATCTTGCAGTCTAAATAAACAATATGCATAGGGAAGGCTGAAAAAAAGCATTATATATGTGGATAAGCATCTTTTCAGTTAATCTATGTTAACCATTACTACTAAATTACTCCCAGCTTCATTATTCTTAAATACTCACTGATCATTTCTACAGGCTCTGCTGTTTCTGGCCAGGGCACTGCCAACCAGTCTAATCAGACACTTTAGTTCATCCACTGACCAGCCTCCTATGTTTTACCAAGGTAGCAGTGTTCAATGCCTTCCTTACAGTATTTGCTTTATTTTGTCAGTCTTACATCTCATTCAGGAGAGCAAGGGCAACCTATTGATTGACTGATTTCATTTCCATCCTCCTGACATTCCTTGGATTTCTTGCAGCAAAGATCAGACACCCCCTCAGAAACCAATTTGGAATTTTAGCAAGACTTCAGAAAGACGAGCTGAAAACAGCATGGACTTTTATTGGCAAGCTAATCCCTGAATACTTCTGACAACTGTAAGTGGAGGCAACGTCAGAAACATGGAAAAATGACCAGTTATTTATTGAATAATAATGTAATCTTCATGGCGATGTCAAAATTATTTTACTGTAACCAAAAATGTACAGCTATGGGAAAGTTTGAAAGAAGAAGAAAGAAAAAACAAAAGAAAAAGCTTTTTGAGTACAGCTATAAGGAAACTGCCCTGTTAGTTTATAAAGCTTTTGATTGTATTGTGATTAATCAGATTTATGCTGCATATATAATATATGGCCTAAAGTCACAGCATAGGGGCAACCGTAGTAATAAAACACAGTGATTTTTCTGTTGTGGGTTTTTTTAATATTGCAAGAAGATACTACTTTTACTGCAATATGCAACTGTGCCAATGGAAAATATTGGGAAGAAAAAAAATATATTGTCTGGCACTGGTTGCCATAACAACAAGCTGAAGTTCAAGGAGAAGTGGAGAATCTGAATTCTGTGGCAAGGTAATGAATTTAGCATCTACAGGAACAGAAATGGATTTTCTGTCACAGACTGTAAATCAACCACAGGAAACCAACATGCAGGAGGTATTTTGGAATGCTTTATATCTGCTTCTAATGTATGAAAACTGTATCAAAATTAGCTTTCAGGGTTTTGTCTTCCAAGGCCTTCCCTTTCTTTCTGTTCGGACTAATGCACTTGAAAAATATTCCTTGAAGCTGATGTTTGTTTTCTCGCAGTTTTCTCAGCAAATCCCCAAATCCAGCAGGCATCACCCTCCTCCAAGAAAGCTGCTTTAACAGAATCACTTTTCGCAATGCACCAGAGTTTCAAAGGTCAGTCATGAGCTGCATGTGTCCAGTAGTCCAAGTCAGCTTTTGAGACACTTTACAAGATGTTTTCTTATGCAAACACATGATGCAAGTGAGCTAAGGGAATGAACGTGAAAATAGCTGAGGCGCCCTGCTCAGCGTCAGGAACAAACAAGACAGCTTTTCAACATACCTACATACATGTGAAATGGTCTGCCTTGATAACCCCATCGAACAATGGCTGCTTGGTCTGAGGAGCTGCCTTGGGGAACCCATCATACCAAGGATAGGGAGGGATGGAGTTCAGACACTAAGCTGGTGTTCCATGGCCGCTGTCTATGGGAGGGCTGCACGCAGCTCCACAAGCAGCGAGTAATCTCAAAAGGGATTTGGGGGAATGATGTCCATGCTTCAGCTAAATCAGTCTGTTTTCATGTTTTCTCAGTCTCTTTCTAATGGCTTGTAGATCTCCAGATTGACCTTGTCCTTGGCCACAATAATTATGCCTCAGCAATCCAGGCAATATCAGGGAGAAACATAAAGAAAAAAATGTCTCACAACAGTGGGACCCAGCTAACATTGTTCCTGCTCTCTGTGCCTTTAAAAACATGAATAATAAATAGCTTCCCTTTCTACCTCCTATCCTGGAGCAGATGGAACACACCCTGGGGAAAGCGAGGAAAAAAATATCTTTAAAAAAAGAAATTACAACAATACACTACAGTTAATTATCTATAATGGGCTTCATTCCCAGTAAATCACACCCATGTAGCTCAGATGTAATTCTTTCAAAGATAAAGATAAAGCAGTGTAAAATCACCGTGAGCAGAGAATACAGATGAAAATACTCTGCAATAAATAAAGTAGGAGAAGAATTAGAAAAAGTGATTTCTAATTTGGATGTCTTCTGCATAAGACAAAGGAATGCACTCTGTCCCTGTTACTGTAGAGGGTGCATATGGAAGATCAATTATCTCTATATATTCTCTTTGACTACCAGCCCTGCAACTGAATGCTGACTAAACATGGAATAATAGTTCGAAAGTTAAAACATTTCAGAGAATTTTGTGTAATTTGCTGAACTTGACTAATCCCCTTTTGCTTCTAGAGTAAAAACATAATCATGGGCAGCATAAATTTCCCTGAATATGCATATGCAACTTACTCTGAACAAAATGTTTTGAAATTTGTGAACTAAAACATCTAATATCAGAGATTTTTTTTAATATTATAATTTTTTAATTTAGATGGATAATTTCAGAGGATAAGCCCATCTTCAACCGTCTGAAAGAAAAAACCCACAATATTTCCATTCTAATTGCCATGTGTTTTGTTCTGGTTTTCCAGATTTCTGTTCCATTACGACTGCAAAAATGTTGAACATTGGTTGAATTGAAGTGTGCCTCCCAAGTCATGTTAAATCAATCAGCAAAATTCTTAAACTCATACTTAACTATTGGGAGTCTTGAGATAAATGTAAATGACTTCAAGCTTTTTGGTGATCTGTAACCATTCGGAAAAGAAGAGAGAAAATGCAAAGATACAAATTTCAAAAGCACTTGAGTGCTGGTTTGGACAGCTGTAGAATTAAAGATGTGTTCAATCACATAGACATACTTATTCTTTTTTATTCTTCTGATAGAAATCTCCCAAAAACTTCAGCTTCAGCTCCATTGTCCTTTTATAAATATTTGAATAGCTGGTAGCTTAAACTTCAGTTTTGTCATCTTTCATTTAAAACTCGAGTCCCTCTGGGACACAGAACAGGACAGCATTGCCCAGCATGGGTTTTGGTACGGCATGCAGGTTTCTGCTCAGGAGTCCTTGGGGAGATAGTCAGTTTGCTATTGAGATGAACCATTCCAGCAACAGCTTGAAGTTTGCAGGATTTCTTTACAAAAATCAGGCATTTGTTTTCCTTTAAAGAAAAGCATCATCTGATCCAACACGCTGATTTTATGCAATAAAAGATACCATGTTTCTGCAGATTTTGTCTGAAACTGTAAGCAAATACGAAGATAGTAGAAAATCATTATTTCAGTTACTACTCCTGCTGTGAAGATAAGGCACTCTCTGTCTGACAAACAGTGCATTGTTTTAATTTACATAAGCTTCTCTTGGAGTGGAAAATAACAAATCAATACAGATAAAGGCACTTTTGAGTTCATGCTATAAAGTATTAATTACCAATAAAAACCACTCAATGTTTCTTGCTGTTTCTTCATGCAGGTGTGCTGTGAACCACTGTAATAAACCCATCTGTTTAGGGAAAAAAACAACCAGGTACATTTTTTGCTAAGTCATTTTTCTACAAGAGCCATCCTTGATTCAGATCACAGTGTGACTGTACAAATTGGTATGGATCAACTGCTGGAGCAGTCAAAAGGGTGGGTACATATGCAGTATTGTCACCAAACCCACTGTCACATCAAATCATAGCCTCAGGCAAAAAAGTAGAAGATCTGATTGGGACCCAGCTTGCTCTCATCATGGATGAGATTTCCAAGAAGTGTGGAGGAGGCTACATGCCTTCCTTCAGCACCTTTGTGAATTGAACACAGGATATTCTTTTCAGATCTGTAACAATAAAAAAGAAAACAGTTTCAGCTGGTTTGGGGTGGGATATTTTCTTTTCTTTTTTTTTTTTTTTTAAATTATGTACATTCTGGTCAGTCAACTGAAGATTTTGTCTTCTTTTTTTTTTTATTTTTTCTTCAATTACCAAAGAAAAAAACTCTTTTATAGTACCAAAAGGATATGTGATCCCTTCTCTGAAAAATCTGTGACTATCTGTGTGACAGTTCCCACAGCTCGTTAACTCTTCTGTGCAAATTTATTTATGAGCACAAACTACTCCCCCTCCCTATCACTTCTCTCCAGAAAGTAGGAGAAGAGAGACTGGCACTGAAAGGAGTCATTGCCTGAAAGATTTGGCTTTATTTACAGTTTACAGAAATATAACCTGAATGTTTGGGCTGTCCTCATTCACCTGAGCAATCTTCCTTTGTGCTGGTAATTCCATTGAAGTAATTACTGTCTGAGGAGCCAAAGCATGTTATCTAACCAATTCCCCTCACAAGCCATAATGCACAGCTGCAAAGCTCCAGGAAAGCAATGAAAGGCATCCTGAACCTTCATGGTAGTGGCAGTAGGGAAAGGGAGGACACCTGGCTCTTCTGGCATTCATCTAGGACTGACTGGTTATGTGCAGAGAGTGGGGAAGAGACAGGGTTATAGTCAATCTGTTTATCCTTCCATTTAAACTTTAATCACCTCAAAGGGATTTTTGTGATCTGTTGATTTTCTGAGCTGTTGGAGATGGCAGGGAAGCCAGGAGTTACTGTTTTTCTGGGTTCCTGTAATGGATTATGGATGCCACAGCAAAACTCTTTCCTTGCTCCTTCCCAGAGTTCATTCCTGTCCCCTTCCCTCTGAAAGGAGTCTTCTCTACAAAAGGACCAGTTTATCTCACTTTCTATCAAGACTGTTCCCACTACCCAAACCAGGCAGAGGTAGTTCAACACTGTGGTGCACTGCAGGGAATCAATGTTGCTCCTGAAGATCCCAAAGCTGTGCACATCTCTTCCCACCATTACTAGAAGGGTAGAAGCAGACTGGAAAATCTCAGTGGAACTTTATCCCAAAAATCCCTTCTGAAAGAGTCTGTCCGCACCACGCATGCCTTGCCCTTATGCAGAGCTAGGCTAGCCTGGCAGAGCAAGCCATATCCCTGTAGAGGTCATTAGCAGCACTCCCAGGCAGGACTGATTTGTAATTGTTCTCAGGTGTCAAGGACTGTCTAGGAGCATGGCATGCAAGAGGGGATAGGAACCGAACCCTGTTGCTATTCCTGTGGTTTAAGTGCTTCTCAGACATGTTGAAGAAGATGATCCAAGAGATGCGGTTCAGGTTGTAGAAGGCCAGCAATCACAGAGGTCAGGCACAGACCTAGAGACTGGAGAATAAGGGAGGGTTAATGTCTCCAGAGGCACAAAGATGAACAAGCAGCCTCAGTTCTGGCATATCCTAACACTTGAGTGCATGGCTTTGAAACATAATCATCTTTTTATCTAGTTTGTGTACACAAAGAAAATGGTTGAAAATAACAACATGGGTGTTGGGGTTTTTTTAAGAATCTTCTGTCACAGTTTTAAAAAGCATCTTTAAGAAGACACCATTACGTCTTACAATGAGCTTCAACTTCCTAAATCCTGAACTATCAACAACCAGATGTAATTCAATTAGAAAATAGATCTCTGACTAGGTTCCTTCTGTAGCACTCACTTTATGGGGCAATCACTTGAAGGAAGACTGATACACTATACCCAAAAGCATCAATAAATAACACATCAGTCAGATAATAATAATAATAAACATCAGTCCAGAGACGTCTTCTCAGAAAGCAGCATTGACAGAGTCTCTCATACAAACCTAAAGAAGATTGTTTATATCAAATGATTAAACCATTATATAAGGTGAAAAACAAGGCAAGGTCCAGGATGTCTCAATTGCTACCTGACACGAAAGTCAAGAGCTACTAGTTTAAATCTACTGGTGTAAATCTGGAGGACGTCTGCTTGCTTATTGCTTTATAGACTAATGGACTACAGCTGTTATCATGTCCTAGGGAGCCCTGGGTAGAGATCAGAGAGTATGTACAGTCCCACCAGTACAGATGTTGCGTGCAGTCAGTGGAAACTTGGTCAAATACATTGTAATTGATAAAGAAATTAAAGCTCATTAACGAAAGTAAACATAACTGTCAAAGTTAGCGCTCCTGAAGGAGTAAGTGACATTCCTCATTTATTCACACTGGAACCAAAAAAGACCATTAGGGCACAGATGAACTCTGGGCTGACTGGGGAGGAGTACTTTAATGAGGAAATAGTTTCAAGAGGGGTTAATATGTTTATATAGATAAATTGTGACATAACTTTTAAAAAAATAATACATTACTAGAAATGGACTGCATTTCCAGACATGGAAGTGAAAGGAAGAGAGGAGAGGGAGAGGGAGAGGGAGAGGGAGAGGGAGAGGGAAAGTTCTCACTGTGGTCACTGGAGTTAGGACAGGTGCCTAAACGTAGCTGTCCACAACAACATGAAATGTCCTCTGGTATCCAAGACAGCCACACAGGTCTGACAGATGTGACACAGGATCTTTGGGAGATTCATGGCCTTGTGAACTGATCCCTCTGGCAGTCACATTATTATTTTCATGAGTCTCAAATTCCATTAGATGCATAAGTTTAGACAACTATATCC
>NW_020799097.1:51730560-51743884 GCF_003259725.1 Athene cunicularia | reverse complement strand
GAGGAGAGGAGAGGAGAGGAGAGGAGAGGGGAGGAGAGGGGACCATGGGCATGTATACAGAACAGGTGAACTATTCCTGCAAAAAATCATTAAATATAATTTTCTTTCCTCTTTTGGGGTTTCTGATCTCTTTTCTTGACGAGCACTGAGGTTGCTACCTGTTACTCACCCTGTAGAGAACATGCTATCCCCTTCCTACCTCTGGTTACTATAGTTTCTCACAAAAAATTAAGGGGGAAGCTTTAGATACTCTTGAAAAACTCTTGTCCAAGCACCAGAAAACTGTCTGTTGTGCTTATGCAAACCCACTGCAATCAATGGTGGCT
This sequence comes from Athene cunicularia, assembly GCF_003259725.1. Taxonomy (NCBI): domain Eukaryota; kingdom Metazoa; phylum Chordata; class Aves; order Strigiformes; family Strigidae; genus Athene; species Athene cunicularia. Next base: position 51,743,558 of record NW_020799097.1, on the reverse strand, counting down.
GTGTGGAAGGTTTTGGTTCAAAAAGTCTTTGGGAGAATCCTACTTTCTTTCATGGTGGAAGAAATTATCTGATATTGTAATGTAACATATACAGTCCCGATGGACTTCTCACTCTTACTACACACCTGATGTGGAAAGTGGGGAAACAAGTCTGATGGATCTGCAAGGCACCAAGTGGCAGGGAGCTGGGCTACCGATTTTGAAAATGTGGATTGATACAAGTTGATATTACTGCTTCAGTACTGGTCTCAAAGTAGTTGAGCCCAAAGTCTTTTTACTGCTAGGCCAAAACTTGTAGCTCTTTAGCCAGCCCCGCTGCTGCCTAGTGAGGAAAGGGGGGTATTAGGCAGGATTTTCTCAGTATACCAAAAGTCTAATTTGAGAAATCATGCCTTCATGAAATCAAAGACAAGAGCCATTTAGGTTCAGATTCAGCTCTGGACCAAGACACATAAATTTAATCTATGCATGTGGAGGTATACTAGTATATGTACACATACAAATGCATATGGATACACTCCTAAGTGATATAGGTTCACACATATGTACATGATTATATTAGATCTACAATACAGAGAAAAGCCTACGTAGATACACGTACGCCTCCACCTGTATGTATATCTACAATTAAACCTATACATGCTTATATACACATCTATATGTTGTTGCATGCATAGATGCATATGTGTGAATGGATATTAGTAGGTATGTATATAAGGTGAGTTATACATCTAAGTTCTCACTGTGGTCACTGGAGTTAGGACAGGTGCCTAAACGTAGCTGTCCACAACAACATGAAATGTCCTCTGGTATCCAAGACAGCCACACAGGTCTGACAGATGTGACACAGGATCTTTGGGAGATTCATGGCCTTGTGAACTGATCCCTCTGGCAGTCACATTATTATTTTCATGAGTCTCAAATTCCATTAGATGCATAAGTTTAGACAACTATATCCATCTCCCAGTCAATGGATTCTTCAAAGCTACTCAGCTGAGCTCAGAGCGAGCACCATTTTTTCATCCAAAAAGCTCTCAAAATTCCATTGACTGTATTGACTAAACTGTCATTGACTGGTAAGGAATCTTAGGCAGCCAGCACACATACTAACACCTGTATGAAAACATCAACATTTAGTAGTCTTAACCTACAACAGAATCCCGTCTGTTAATGCAGATGTATGAATTCTGTCGTAACTCTAACCTGGAAAAAGTTGAAAAAATCGTTTGCCCAGCTGATGACATAGAAAGCCCATAGTGGAAGTGGAGACCACTTTAGCTCTGCAAAATCTGTGCCTGCTACATGTCTAAGTGGAAAAACAATTTCAGGTTTTTTTACATGTTTTCCATTGATTGACCAGTTGCATACCTTGACTGATTTATGTTTACCTACTACAACATGCAGGCAAAAGGCAATCATCTTGTCACAGCTGAATTTATCCCACTGGAGACCACTTTAGCTCTGCAAAAACTGTGCCTGCTACAGCTCTAAATAGAAAAACAATTTCAGGTATTTTTACATGTTTTTCAGTGATCGACCAGTTGCACACCTTGACTGATTTATGTTTACCTATTACAACATGCAGGCAAAAGGCAATCATCTTGTCACAGCTGAATTTATCCCACTATTGCCCTGTTCAGGATTACTAGTTCTTTCACATCTGAGTACGCTTACTATGCCTCAGAGAAAAGAACCATTTTCATTTCTGAGAGAAAATGAAGTGTTTTCTGAACACTTTGTTTACGGTCCTCTATAAAGTTGTTGACATTTTCATATTGAATATTTTTTTGTATTCAAATTCCTTCTCAACTTCAGAAAGCTCTCTTTAAAAAAAAAAAAAAAAGGAAAATTCATCTGAAACCTATCCCTTCAAACCATTTATCAAATTTACCACTCAACATTTGGTGTGGTTAATGCACTGCCAGAGGTCAGAAATACGCTGTTCCTACACCACTTGGAAATGCAGGGCCCGCTTTAGCAGCTGTTGCTGGTGGGAGCAATCCCCAAGGCACCAGAAGCCTGGCTCACCACAGGGGCCGCATAGCACACCTCTGTAAGCAGCTACGAATTCCTATTGCTGTAATCTCACAGCTACAGCAACATCCCTGCAATAGGTCACATTGTCTGGGCTCAGGGAATAAGAAATTTCCTTTCTGCGCACTGTCATTTTGCTACTTGCATACCAAAAAGATGTGCGATCAGTGCAGGCCGTTCTTTATTCATAAAGCAAATGTCAGAAATCACACACTCTCAATGTGATTAAGCTGAATCTGATTTCATGTTCCAGCAATGAACATTTCACATTTGCTAATTAACTTGCATGGCTGAGTCTGAACGTTGTCACAGGCTCAGATTTTCTTGTTACATGTTTTCTTTTGCTTCGCCCTAAGAACAATGTACTTGGTTGCTTCTGATATTGATCCTCACCGATTGATGTCTGCTGATGATTTCGTGGTATACTTTTAAGGACACAGACACAATTAAGAATTGATATAATTTTGCAGGGAAATTAAAAAAGAGCACTACCATGCTATATTCTGCAAGATAACATGCTCAAGAGAGCTGTGTGCCTGTTGACAGCCTGGCAAGGCTAATGTCAGCAGCAGAGTCACAGCTGGAAACCTGCCCAGATTTTCCACCAGGAGAAGAGTCACAAGCTTGGTGGCACCTGTGGATCAGCAACATGTGCAGTCCTACGTGAGCCATTAATTTAGCAAAGGAGGATGTTTTCACTTACCGTGTTTGTCAGCTCTGTAGTTTGATGTCCCAAAGACAAGAACTAGGGATGAGATCATCTGTTTGAGGAGAGTATCTACACACACCAGCTACCAAAAGTGCCTGCTTTAAGGTGGGGGAGATCTCTCTCAGAGTGAATGATAACAGATTAGCAGCCACTGTCTTTTTGCCACAGGCAGAATTCCTTTGTGTACTGGTAAATGCAAACTCAAGGAATTTTTCTACTGTAAAAGCAGTACTAGAAACAGATAGTTTGGTTGAACCACTGGATCACTTCAGCAGATGAGTAACAAAAAACAAAAAACAAAACAAAAAAAAAAAAAAAAAAAAAAAAAAAAAAAAAAAACCCCTCTTGGGCTACTATTTCAGCTTTTTCATTATTATTATATAAATTAAAAAACAAAACAAGCAAGTCATTACCCATTTTGCTTGCATGAGAGAAGTAAGTGGTCACCGAAGCACAAGGGAAAAGCAATTGTAAGCCATTTAATCAGTCCTTTCAGAATTTTTCCTAAGGATGTAGTTCCTCAGCAAACCACAGTTTTGCAATTGAATCACACTGAATGAAGATATTCCCCAAGAAGTATGGCAAATGTGAAGGAGGGTGACATTGTCTTGTTGTACCACACAGCCAAGGCCTCAGTGCCAAGGACTTCAGAAGAGGACTGTTTGCAACCCAGGTTAGCAAAGGGCTTTGGGACTGCAAACTAACTAACTGCAAACTATGCTGTACTCACAGATACTGTAAAAACACATAATTTGTGAAAGTAGTGTCTGCTCCTTGCCTGACAGTCTGACTATCTGGTCATTTTTTCTTTTTAGTTAAAGTATGGTCTTATGATCCAGTGAATTCAGGTCATAATTCAGAACAAAGATTTCAAAGCAGTTAGTCACTACTCCTAAGAAAAGGGCTTGGGTTTAGAAGGAAAATACGGAAAAAGAGCAGGAGAGGTTCTCACAGTTTATTTCGTCCTTACCTTCTAGGCTGCTAGGGCTGGTAAGAACCTCTCTTATAAGGTGGCAGTTCTTGAGGTGGAGGCATGGATACCTGCCCTCGCCAAGCCCAATGCTGTACCTCTCCTCTGGTGAAATGCAGAACATCAATTGTCTGCTCTTACACCATTTTATTTGTTTCCTATGTACTCACTGAGAAGTCTTAAAATATCAATATCACATCAAATTATTTTTAAATTATAGTTTTCCTCAACATTTTTCAAAACAGTTATGAAAGCTTTTTTCTTTCCTGGTTTGGATTCAAGCTGTGTAATAATCCTTCAGTATAAAAATCCTTACATGCAAACCATGAAAGGGATGTAAAGAATCATATCCCACTGACTTCAGTGGAAGTCCACCAAATAGCTCTGGCTTTTGGGTCTAAAACCAAACCCTTTTCTTAGGCATAGCAACTAACTGCTTTAAAATCTTTGCTCTGAATTCACTGGATCATAAGACCATACTTTAACTGAAAAGAAAAAATGACCAGATAATCAGACTGTTGGGCAGGGAGCAGACACTACTTTCACAAATTATGTGTTTTTACAGTATCTGTGAGTACAGCATAGTTTGCAGTTAGATAGTTTGCAGTCTCAAAACTGAATAGGTTTGGGTTTTTTTCTGTGCACCCTCTTTGTATCTGCATGTTCTACCCTAAAGTTGCTCTGGAGGTTGGAAAAGCAGTACAAAACCTTGGAGCACATTCAGGAGATGGGAAGCACAAGCATCCAAAAGAATGCACCATATCCTCAAATCACAGAGCCTCAGCACTGTCCCTGGCCCATCTGCACATCCCTCCTTATGGTCTTGTTCCCAAGCATCTCCTCTGGGAACCATACTCCTGCTGGCTGACTTGGTTTGCAGCTGCAGAAACAGCCCTGGGAAGGGGTTTTGGCGAGTTACTGGCTGCTGGGTTTTCCTGTTGTTAATTCCCGGGGTAGCCAAGAGTCTGTCTACAATGACCTGAGTTGAATAGTCCATGAGAAGCATCTGTTCTCTGTAGCAATGTCATTCTCCAACCTGGAATACCCAGAGAAGAACATAGGATGGAGCTGGAGTGGGGAAGCTCAGAGAAACCAAGTGGAGCAGACAGATAGGCTCAGATACAGGCAATGTTTGTAAAACTCATATGGTTGACTCCCATCCTATATGCCCTGCCGGTGGGCCTGTACCTCACACACTTGCAGCACAGACTTGCAGCTTCTCTCAGTGATGACACAGTCAAATTGTAATCCTCTGATCTGCTGCACTTTGAAGCTGGGGATCACACAGCAGAGGGGATCACTGATTTTTGGAGCTGCTAGGGATGAGCCACCTCACATCTCTCTCAGGTGACCCTCCAGGTGTCACACTTCCCTTGCACCCCTTCCACTCCCATGTGCCCAGACCTGCTCCTGTCTTCCCAGGCATATCCTGCCAGCACAGTCCTAGGCATAAGGAAAAGAATGTCTTTGAGTGAATTGCCTGCAAATGCTCATTTCTAATTTTTTCAGAGAAATAGAGTAAAACAAGGATGCTAAAAGCAGAGGATTTCTCACTGTTGGTTGCAACACACTTAAAATATTTTTAAATAAAGTATAAAATATTTTAAATATTTTTAAAGTGTGAAACAGGCCTCAGTCTCCCTGAAGATGAGCCACACTGTCAGTTGGTTCATTTGTTCAAAAAGTAGCAATAACAAAATCTCATTTGCGAAAAGCAGTTTGGCATCAAAATCTTAGAAAGCAGAAGGAAGAAGAAGAAAATGCACCAGAACACTTGTTTCATTTTTCTCCATTGACTTGATTGATTGATCAACTGCAATAACAATACCTGATTATGATGTAGAGCTTTTTGTCCACATAGCTAAAGCATTTTATGAGAACAGTGCCATACATAAGGTTAAATTACTTTTTCTTCTGATGGTAGATGACTTAAAACCCAGTTAATTCCCATCCTGAGGCCCTGTTCTCTGGGACTCAGTCTAACAGAAGTAAGTCTTGCTCACATCTTCATGAAGCAGAAAAACATTTTATCCAGATTCCCTGGCAAATCCGTGCTTGGTTTTGTACAAGACCTGATTCACTGTGCCCCAGGTCGTCAGGCATTGCAGTTGCATATCATTGTCTGGCCAGGCAGGATGTGCTCAGCTATGTGTTTGGAGCATTATACAGATCTGAATTTTTCTGCATTGAAAACAGACTTTCTCGTGATCTGGGGGGCGGAGTGACCCTGGAAAAGTTGGATGATCTTCTTTATTTATATAGAAATATAGTAAGCTGCTTACCAGATGGACTTGTTTGCAAGCTTGCCCACTTCTGACATGAATCAATTAATTTACAAGGAGATTTTCTGGAAACCAGTAAACCCAAAAAAAGAAAACCAATGTGATACCAGTACTGCCACCTCGTGTAGGCTCTGACCATTGCAGCTGTTTCTTACAGGCGCTTTACATTTTAGTTGCACTGAGTAACACGAAATTTGTTAACAGAACAAATACTTTAAATGGCTGCACACAATACAAGAGATGCTATTACCCTGCTACCCTTCCAGAGACTGTCCTTCAAACTAAATATCTACAGGAACAGAAATACTCTTGGATTTATAAGCAGACTTCCATATCATATATTCACAACTTCAGTGGTAAATCATACTTCCTATTGGAAATGAAGATAATAAAGGAAACACTGCAGGAAAATAGGGAAGACAATGAGCTTTAGGGAGTGAATGGTTCCCTTGGAGAAGAATGACCAAGGCAAAAGGATCAGAAAGCTAAAGCAGCAGGCAAGATCACCAGATAAATGCACAAGAAAAATCAGGCAGTTCAAACAAAATTATTGTACAAAAGAGAAACATAAAAAAAGCTCAAAAATTGCTTCATGTTACTTCTTGTCACCTCAGGGGTAGACCTAGGCATTGTTTTCTACACTCAAAAACGCCCCGAATTTTTTGTTGCATTGTCTCTAAAAGCAACAACGATGATCAACAGACGATCTTCCAGATGAAATGTCTGAAGACTTGTTTGCAGGGCTGAGCGCTGCCGAGGGAGACAAGAGGGCTGTGTTATTGTGTGACCAGGGACATGCGCTTCACATTAGCGCAAAGGTCTGCAACCCTCCCACCCTCTCCCTGCCCTCTTCACCCACCCCACACATGCACAGGGGTGGAGATAACCATGAGCTCACTGAAGCAAGGCTCACCGCCAGTGTGGAGCTCTCTGGAGTGCTGCTAGAACAGTGTAATCCTCTGGTTTGAACATCTCACATCGAAACCGAAGCAGGAATAACCAGTTCAGGAACTCAGGAACATCAGACCACGTTAGTAGGATCAGTGAAAACAGAAACTAAGGAACAGGAGAGCAATGAACAGCTCTGTCAAATGATGTTCAAAGTTTATAGGAGCTCGAGGGAAGACTGGACAAATATGGCAAGAGAAATGCCCAGAAATGACCAGATGAAACATGAAACATGCAGGACGTGTCCAGCTCAGCAAAGCAAGTTACCCCACATTCTCTATGTCAGCCAGTCCAACACATTGACTCCAACGTTGTATAGGTGCCTTAAACAGATCTCCCAGAAATCCTAGCAGAAACCAGCAAGCAGAATGAAGCTCATCAGTCCTCAAAAAAAAAAAAAAAAAAAAAAAATTATTTGACTTAACAGAGACACGTTTTGGTCACGGGCTAATCTTTTTCATAAAATTCAACATAACCATCATCTTAGAGGAACTGGGTTTTTTGCTATGGTGACAAATACTAGGTTTGAATAGAAACTGAGAAATCTTTTTTCAGGAAATGAACCACTATACCATAATTTCACAAAGCCAAGTGTGTGTCAAGGTTCCCAAAACTTCATAGGGATTGTGCCTGGAACCATCTCACCCTCCCTCCCCAGGAACATTACATGCAGACAGCTGCCCTACTCCCTCTTTCCATCCACCAGTCAAACCAGAGTGACAGTCTGGGCAGAAACTGCCGTTCAATGACACTGCAAATGTAGTGCAATGTTCCTGCTGGCTATAAGAACAACAGTGTAGAAAGAAAGAGTGAGAATCGTGACACCTGCAGTCATACACAATGCTCAGACATCCAGCAGTCACTATTCTGCATGTCCTTTGATAACAGCAAAGAAAGGTAGGGGAAGCTCTCTGGTATCACAGGTTTAGCTTTCAGACCTTCATTTCATCCCGTCATTATGGAACAAATTTCTTTCTCTTTCACATTGGGTCTTTTCTTCTTTTTCTTACTACATCCAGCGTAATAATGATCCCCATCATTTCGGTTTTGATTGATTCATGTTTTTATATCACAGTACAGAATTTAATTTAAGCGAAGCTGTCACATTCAGTTTGTCAGTATAATACATGGGGGCAAGACTAACCACCTGGCAAGCCTTAAAGCAGGCTTTTTCAAAAATTTTGTTTTACCATACTTTTCTGTAGAAAGCAAGGGAAACATTTTATCAGACAAGGCATGGAAACTAGAAACTTGGGTAGAAATAAAAACAAAGACCTACTAAATACCAGAAAGTGGCTTTGACCACAGTCCTTAAATTATGTTTATCTCCATTGCCTATATCTCTGTCATTTCTGTTTAAGAAAAAAAGAAAAAAAAAGTTCTGAAAATATATGAAAAATCATGCTTCAAGTATAAACAAGTGCACTTGATAAAACATGAAAGTACTGTCCAGGGACACATGTTTGAATGACTCTTTAAAGTTATAGAATTATGGAAATTGACATATTTATTGTAAATGCTTATTTGTTGAGTGCTGACCTGTAGAGTTATAGTTCACGTCAATTTGTTCAGCGTCCCTAATGCGTCCTGTGTACACATTACCTGCAGAGCTCCTAGATCCATATGCGACTGCATCAGTGGGAAGTGGATTAAGGAAACAAGATTAGCTTCATGCAAATTCCCAGTGTCTAATAAATTACTTCAGCTTCAAGTCATAGAATGAGATAACATCCCAGCCAAAATACATCACACCACAATATCTGGCAGGCTTTTTATTGTAGGATATAAAAGGAAACAGATGAATACAGTAATGCAATCTAAAAATCTCTGAAGATCTATTCTTTAAAAATTTAATTAGTATCTCATTTTCCCATCAATCAGTATGCCATATCTCTTTCTGATTCTACAAATCAGGTGTACTGTGAGACACATTTCCAGATGTCTCTAGTGCAAACACCTTCTTGCAGAATGCAGAAATATTTTTTTCTCTATCACAGACTCTTTTTAAAAATACCCTTGCACCATGTGGAATTACTAAATTAGACGTGTCAGTGCAGGAAAATACAAACACTACAAGCATCCACTGTGTACCAGCTAAATCTGATTGAACCATCGTGTTCAAAAAGAGAAAGGCATCCTGCACAGGTCTCCATGACGTAAATCAAAAACAATTTTAGGGGCATATCTTCACAAAGACAGTGCAGACTGAAGTATAATATAAAGGATTGTTCCCATTTTTTGTTGTTCTACCCAAAGAGCTAAGACCACTGCAAGAAGTAAAATTCAATACCACATTTGCATTATTCTTTCACCTCTCTATCTCCAGTTCTCAGGCACCTTTTGTGCCTCCTCACGCAATTTAAAACCCTATTAACACAAACAATTGCTGCAGCTTTATCCTAGGAGGATGGTGTGTGGCTGTGAACCCACTGCTGCACCTGTATTATAATCAGCAAGCCAGCAGGCTGTGACTTAAACCAGTCTCCTGGGAAAAGGGTTTGAGTGAGGATTTGTAGACCACAGCTTCCAGTAAGGGCAACTGGAGCTCTGTGCCTGTGCAGTCAGGGCTGGAAAATGCTCTTTTTTCTTCTTCTTGCCTAACTTCTATTGTCTGAAAGGGAAACATCTAGTCTGAATTTACTTTCCTAAGTTTCTTTTATAACCAGTGGAGAAGGGCAGGCACCATCAGAGATTGCCTTACCTCATCCTAAAGTGGAGGTCTGCTGCAGGTGGCATCAAACACTTTGGAGGTTGATAATCTGGCTACAGAGGAAGCTGAAGTCATTGCCTCAGATCAAACCTCTAACCCTTGAGATATAAGAAGATGAGATATATCTTCTTCCCTCTGCTCTACTGCCCCCCAGAACCTGCTTGTCCTGAATAGCACAGTTATCTATAAAGCAGTAAACTAAAAATTATTATAAACCTGCTAGAACTGCAGAGCATCATAACTTCCATTAGTAAGGTTGTATTGATTTCCTCTAGCTAAGGCTTGGTGATATATGCCTGACTGAGAAATAGCATTGCATCTCATGACTGTTTAAAAATTACTTCATGAGCATTATCTATTTGTCAATCTACCTTTTTGTTCCCCTTGGAATTGCTTATTTATTTATGCACTGTAAAACCCTTCACAATGGATGGAAATACAGGCTCCCAAGTCCAAGCCTACAAAACATCCCAAGAGGTGTCATTGATTCCTGAAGTATTGTAGCCACATCAATGCAGTTCTGCCCTGAATTAATTTTCTATGTGGAAAAGCAGGGCTTGTTTGCTGAGGCATAGTAGTAGACAGAAACAACTATTTTATATTTTGGGTTGAGATAGCATCTCTCAGTATTGCACTGGGTGGTTGTACACATGGCTCATGTTAGGTCTGGTGTGAGTAAATCTTGCTTTACTGTAATATGTAGATTTGTCCCTTGAAAGCCAGGGTTTCCTTACAAACAAACAAACAACAACAACAAACAACCAAACAAACAAAACACCAAAACAACAAAAAACAGACCAAACACTGTCATATTTAAAGTCCTGCATCTCCATATATACATTCTTCACGAGGTATACAGATATAAAAATAATGTAATTGTGAAGAAGGGAACAGACAAATTCTTGTAGCTCATAGCAAACAATTTCTGGGTTCAGTTATCTCACTGCACTTAAATATGTGCTTTAATTTTTTAACAAATCATGCAAAATTAAGTGCAGATTCATGGCAGGGAAACCAGATTGATGTTGCTACAAAAGAGCAGGGAGGCAAAGGAGAGGACAGGAAAGCAATGCATGACGACAGGCTGAGACACCATGAAGGCACCGCTGCGTTAGCCAGCTGCCAAACATCACAGGGGAAAAGCAAAGGAGAGAGGCTGCTTCTGGCCCATCAAGTCACCAAGAAAGATCGTGCCTGTGTAACGAGTGAAAAAAAATCTGATGCTATAGGGAAGTTGTCAAGGGGTTATTAACTATTATGGCAACTGTTAGATACACATAGTCTGAAAAGGAGAATGAAAGCTCTGTTTTGTCTCCTGTGAAGATAATTAGTGACAACCACAGAATTCATTGCTCTCATTTTTCAGTCCCATGCCAGGCAGCACTGGATATGTTGCTGTGACTGAGTAGATGCAGGGCCAGTGAAGAATAAATAGAGTCAATAGGTGAAATCTTTGAATAATCAACACGTCAGGAGCTGACATTTGGAGTTGATGCCTATGTTTATATGTGACAGTCTTGTGACAGTCATGTCTGTAGTTTAACTCGAAGTATTCAGCCCAATCTCTCAAGGTATTTAAGCGGCTAAATCCTGCTGACATTCAAAATTCCAGATTCATCCTTCTACCTGCCTGTTGTAACAAACCCAGCAACATCCTGCATGTACCTCTTATTATGGGAGAGCAAAGAGTAACACTATTTGCACAACATTCATGAAACAGTTATGACAGCACAGGATTTGAAAGAAAGGCTTACAGTGGTCATTTGGCTCACAGAGCAAATCTAGCTGGCTTCAGGACTCTATGTTTCAAAAATTTCTCAAGCTGTCCACTAGATTTGAAAACACAGACCTTGAAGCTGTTCCTGGTACTTACACAAGTATTGGAGTAGCTTTTCAAAATTATAAGCATCATATGGTCAAAAGAACAGTTTCTAAATTACCTTATCTGCTCTGACTTAATCTGCTTCAGGGAAATAAACATGGTTATTCCATGGGCAGTACCTACATACAAATCTATTGAAGCAGGTCTTCCTGTCTGAAACTGGAGCACATCTGTACACATGTTGCACTTTCATCAGTTGAAGGTTGCCATAGAAATGGCAGCAAAAATATGTGTATGACTTATTAGTATTACTAATCAATATAGGTAATAGTAAGATACAGTAAACTGATGGTAAGTCGTGATATTTTAACCTTAACCTGAGCCCTTGGCACACAAATTTTAAATCCATCATTACATCCCACAGAATATCCTACATGGTGTTGGTTCATGAAGACCTAACAGATGTTAACTTAAGCTATTAAACAGTTGATATGGTTAGTTACATGGCATAAAACTCATAATTATTGCTTGCTCTGCCAATGAAGTACAAGGGAGAGAAAATGACAAATTCAAATTAAAAAAACAGCAGACGTGCATTATGCATGTCTGCAAAGCAGATAGAGTGAATTGCCCTTCAGGCAGTGCTAATGCTGCTCAGGTTCTCTTATTCAGATTGTGTTGTCTCTTAATGTTAGCAGCAAAATCTTTCTGTGTCAGATTACAATATTATTCACTTCTTTTGACTCTTTAGCCTCCTCTTCACCTTTATTTTCATCTGCTGTTAAACAAGCATGTCTGAGTTAAAATTGCCCTGGAAATGTCAGAGAGAAGAACCTAGCAGACTAAAGAGATGCTTCCCTGGTGGCAGCAGAGCTTTCCTAGCCCCAAGACTATCATGCACAGTTCTGGCACTGGATCTGACTGGCAGGTATTACACAGCCACCATTACATGGGCATTACTTTGGTGTCCAAATCACAGGCTAAAATAAAATAAAAATCACTGAGCCACCAATACTCCAAGGGCAAAGAAGATTTGGTCCTGTATGTTTTGTAAAATGTTGAGAAATAAAATTCCCGTAGACAGGTTAGAATCATAAATGAAGTAAAAAATGACGGTGATGAGGCCATTCACCACACCAAGAATATGGATGAAATGATTATGTTATTTCACAGGGAGAAAGAGGAGGAAGATCAGCTGGGTTTGAATGAACACTTAAAATTGTTTGGTACATTTCTGTTTTACATTAGTAAAAAAGTTCAAGGAGTTCTTCATTAAGCTAACTTCAGACTTACTTTTGTTCATCTGTCCTGGACTCCTTCACCAGCATGCAAGCAAGAGCTTTGAGAGTTTCTAAATCCTACAAGGAGCTGCAGTGGGGTTACTGAAGTCAAATCACAGCAAAATGGCAAACGTGTGGATACCACATTGACAAATATGGTAGATACCCCTGCTGCCCTTAGTCAGTCCAAGGAAAATCAAAAATCTCAGTCTATGAAAACTGGAATAACCAAGCGGGGGGGGG
>NW_020799097.1:51693617-51730510 GCF_003259725.1 Athene cunicularia | reverse complement strand
AGGGGGGGATGTGGAAGGAAGCAGGAATGATTCCATTAAACTGCAACACCGGACTTCCAATGATGAAAAAAACCAAATTCAGATCCACAAGTTGTTTGACTACTTAAAGTCTACCAGAAGTGCTTTGGGGTCCATGATTAGAGGCCTAAATAACTTTTCAGATTAAATTTTTGATCTCGTTCTTTAAATTTCATTGTCCTTTGTACATTTTGATTAAGGATGTAAACTATGTATTTACTATTGTTCTTTATACAGAGATTTTCAGTGCAAAAGATTATGTGATCCTACTCTACTGCTCCCTGTGACTGCTTTGTTAGTAGTTAGTTTAGCTCTGGATTTTCACTGTCTTCAGGTTTCCTCAGTCATTAATTTGCAATGCTTTCAAAAATACACAAAACAGATTCTTGCAGCAATCTTATGCCTTCTGAAAGACCAAAGGTGCTTTTACATAGTATGTTTACAGCTAAATTGCTTCCCTTCCAAATTCATGCATATGTCCTCCACACTATTTGATCATCATTTAAATATGATAGATATAAACTTCCATTTGCTGTCATGATATGATCAGAATGAAAAAATGCCCTTGGAAGAGATATCATTCCAGAAGCGTTTAGACTGCACTCCTAAGCATCTAGAAATGCATATACAGATATCCTGTAATTATAAACTAGATATTATACAATGAGTTATTTTTTACCAAAAATGCAACCTAAATTCAGGAAGAAATGTATTATTTCTATGTCTAAATATAGACCGTGTTTATATCCATAAAATCTATCAAAATGTATGTTCCCTGTCTGGATAACACCACTGCGGAAATAATGAAGTGTTCTTACATAGCCTGCAGCTTGCTGAATAGGAGTAAATCTTTTTTTTCCTTCCTATAAGGAATATATCTTGACTTGGTTGTGAACAGGTGTTTTTCACACCTGCTCTGAAACAGAGCCTACACACTGCAAAATTAAGTCGTTTCTCAGCTAGAACTGCAGTGGCATTTTTGGAAACTTGCAGAAGGTCAGTTCAGGCCTTTCTCCATAAGATCTGTGGCTCTTAGCTCCTAGACACCTTTCTTCGAACTTCCTGGTGAGACCACACATGACTACACAGTCTGAGGTACAATTATTCCTTGGTTTGAATTGCAGCATATAGATAGACTTGTTATTGTGTGAAGCCATCATGTCTTTTAAAATGTACCTTAATTCTATTTTTCAGGGTGTAGAGTATTCTCAGCTGCCTTAAGGTGGACAAGAGGTGGAACCAGGTATTTCTAGAGGATATTTATGAAGGCACTTTAGGATAAGCAGCAAGACAAGGCAGAGTTCAGGGGGGCTGCAGGGGATTTCTGCAGGCACTAGTAATATGCAAGTAGACATGACTCCATTTTGCACGCAGCAGCTATTCCTCACTTTGATATGAATTTCAAACTGTAATGCTGTGCAGAAGTGGCTTGCACAAGAGAAGGGGGAACTGATGAGTAACTTGGCTGAAAAAACCTCTTTGAACGGCCCTGGACCTGCACAATCACAAATTGGATGGTGGTGTTTATGTGTGTTTACTTTGTCTGACATCACATTGTAAATCACAAGGAGCTGATGGGCAGCTCAGTAAAGAAGAAATGAAACACCATCAGAATAAGGACAATAAATTTGTAAGCAATGAGCACAGACTTTTCCAAGTCTGGATGTTAGTGGTATTTCTCAGGTTCTTATTATGTTTGGAAGATACTGTCCAAACCTATGTAAATTACCTTTTTATAGTGGTAATGGGAGAAAGATTGAATGACTTTTGAATTAATGTCTTTGTGTATTAATTGCCAAGTGTGTCAGGCTTCTAGTTTTTCCTAGCTATAAAATGTTTTATAGTTGAGTGAGTACAGGCTGATTATTCTTTTTGTAGTTTAGCTGACTAAAACAGAGTGAGAACATGGCTTTTTTCTCATTTATTTTTATAAAATTAAAAAGAAACACTGATGCTCTTTTGGCATGTTTGTTTATTTTAATGATTTAAATTCCATTCAGAGATAGTTAAATTCTCTGACCTTGTATTGTGTTTGAAGTACCTTCCCACTGTTGCTGGTTAATAAGGCTCATGATGAAAGAAAAACACATTACTAGTCATATCTATTGTTAGCAAGGGAAAAAAGGGAGAACAGTGACAAATGAAATATCAGATGTTGTCAGTCAGAGACTTTATTTTCCATCGATAGAGCTGAATGCATCAGTCTAAATGATTCTATGTTTGCCTATGATTCTACCTCCAACATTCTCTATTGCCGTTGCTGGAAAATAAGGTTTCCCAACCTCAGTCACAGATCCTGATTCAACAAAGCAAGTAACCACGTTAACAAATTGGAAAAAGTCTTTCTTAAAGATGATCCTTCAATGGAAAGTATAGGCTTAAGGTAAACAGCAGGGTTGCGTGCTCAAAATCAAATACCTGCAATAAAGTACAACCTAACTGGTAAACTAGTGCCAAAGATTAGAGTCCTCCTTACTTTTTCTCAAGTGTCCGTGGCACAAGAAATTCAGTGTCCTAAATGACAGGGAAAGAGTAAGAGTTGTCTCACAACTGAACAGTTACTTCAATATGTTTACAAAAAACACTTAAATATTGGTGTCATTTTTCAAACACAACTTATATTCATGTTCTCCGATGAAGGTAACATTGAAAGAATTTAGCAAAGAGTTACGATATTATCTAACACATTTCTCTTTGTTCCATTCCCAAATAATTTGCCATGAAGAAAAGCAGCCGAGAAAGCAAAACTACTCTTCTTCTGAAAACATTCAGTCCCTACAAGTTTTGTAGGTGCAGGTACTGTTACAGTTACAAGATGTTGTCTCTCTCCTCTTTTGTCCTCTGAAGTCCTATTCCTGAACCTGCTTTTTGAACTTAAAGATGTCACACATTTCTTACAAAGTTTAAAGTTGGTTGGAAGGCATTACCAAATAGAATAGGGCTTATAAATATTACACTGGTTTTATATTCCAAAATTATTTTTGTATGTTTTTCTACCTGCTAGATGAATCATTCCAGGTTGTAGATGTGCTAAATATTATTGATATACTAAAAGATTGTATGTGAGTTTTATTTTAGGAAATATAAATTTGAAATAGAATACATATGTTAGGCTAAAATTGCAAAGCTGCAAAATATTCATAAAAGGAATTGTGATACCAACACGGGAGGAAATTAAAAGCCACTGAATTAAGATTCTTCCCAGTTCATGAATCATTAATGGATTATTTCTGTCTGACTATTTCTAATTAACTAATTATTTCCATCTATGGCATGTAGAGCCATACACTAGGAAGATACCTATTCATCAAGTAGCTTGGGTGGGTGTTTGTCAGCCAGTAGCACAGCAGGGACGGTGGTGCTTATTTGGTCATG
Source organism: Athene cunicularia (assembly GCF_003259725.1). Taxonomy (NCBI): domain Eukaryota; kingdom Metazoa; phylum Chordata; class Aves; order Strigiformes; family Strigidae; genus Athene; species Athene cunicularia. The sequence goes on along the minus strand of NW_020799097.1, from coordinate 51,727,117 downwards.
GGACATGCTCTCTGTTCCTCAGCTGGAAAACTGACACTGTAATGGGAGTGAGGAATGGCAAAGAAAAAATGAACACTCATAAATTTTGCCATCATGCTTCAGTGAATCAAATGGGGACCCCTTATAGGGCTCAGTGCTGTTGGGTCCAGTTCATTTGTGACCTTTCCAGTCTCATCTCCCTTGAGCATCTGTCATTCAGCCTGTTCTGATCTTGTCAAATTATCTGAGGTAGGAAAATTAGTACAGGGAAAAAAATAATTCCTCATGCTGGATTCCACAAGACTAGCACACTGCAGGCTAGTGATGAAAAATAGGTATATCTCATTCACATCCTAGGAAAACTTCTTTGTCAGTAAAGTTGGTGAACATTTTGACTAATGAGGTAGTTACGGCACAGGCACTCAGTTGCTTTAAGGAAAGGTCAGATGCACACAATGAACTGAGTACCATAGGGTCCTCCCCTCCTCAATGCAAGGGGCTGGATCCAAGTAGTGCCTTGATCCTTTCAATCCTGTCATCTGTGCTTTATCATTAAAAAGGCTTCCTCCTAGAGAGCTGACAGAACATAAGTCCAGTTTTGTATGCAGGGGGAACTACAGAGACCAAGCTGTTATTGTTCTGTTATTAAGAAGCTTCTGTGTGCCAGTAGATATTTATAATCTAGTATGTTTTAGAATAAGTGTGTTATCTCCCAGAGAACAGCATGTTTGATATAATTCTAATGGGATATATGAAGCACGAGTTTCATGTGAATGGCGGAGCTGCCAGGGGAGGTACGTGACAAGGCGCGTTTGCTACGCTCAGTCTGCTAAAGAACACACAGGAGAAAATAACCAAACTGCCACCTTGACTGGATCTCTCTCTGATAACAAATTAAACAAATAAAAATGAGAACATTAAATAAAGCTTTCTGGATGCCATGAACTGTGAGAACACTAGTGTGTCTGCACGTGCATATGAGTGTTTCAGTAGCAAAAATCAAGGCAGTTTAGTCAGGGTAGCACCAGTTGCCCTATATAAATTTAATTTGGTCAGGATCACATAACACGTTGAGCTATCAAAAGGGCATAAAAAAATTCATTTGAGATCGTTTTCCTACAACACAAGATTTGCTTTGGCTTTGCACATCCAGTGCCACAATCTCACTAGGTGTAAAATGTCACACAGTGCACAGGAGAAAATTATCTGACTGTTTATAACAAATCCAAGGAACTATAAACTTTGTAGAAAGGGAATCTTTCCCTTCTTCTCCCTCAATCCTTCCCCCAAATCCCCAAATATATATTATGGTATGATTTTTCATACCATAATATATATGTGCAAGGCTTTTGTTTTGAAAGCCATATTTATATTTCCTCCAATAAACAAATGTGAGATCATGCTGTGTTGCTGGAAACATGATAATTAGCTTTGCTGCAGTACGAGAGCCTGAGGTGATGCAGTGATAAATTAGGGCTCACACACCACGTCCCTGAGGTACAGAAATAAAATACCTCTTCATAGCTCTCTTACTGCAACTAGAGCTCTGTGTGTTTTACTGCACAATGATGCTAGATTTCCTTGTTCCTGCTGCTGCAATGAGTAGCTCATCGATGATGCATTTGGAGATTCCTCTTCAAATGTTTCTGTTTCGGTTAAAGCACATAAGCACTTTCAGACACAGCGGTGAGCAACAGCCAAATGTTCATTGGATATTTGAGCTGGGTGCTGAAGCACCAGACCTAAATCAGTATCAGTTTTCTTGCAGGTCAGCAAAAGAACCAAAGACAAAGACAGCACTGAATTGAAAGATACAGCTCAGTCCAGATGGAATCTCAGAAGAATAAAACACAGAAATCATCAAGATGAGACATTTCTCCATTTATCTTTGGTAGTGAAAGGGAGTATCTTCTCCACCATAGTTTATTAGCTTCTGCAGAGCTAGTTTATTAAAACACACAAAAATGAAGAGGTATGCTGTTTTCTTTTCTTTAAAGGTCTTGTTAGAGCCCTATTAAGATATATTTTAACCTTATATCCACCAGGGATCCGCAAAGGCCTTTTCAAAGGGGAGATGGATGTGGGTCAAATTTTGGCTAACAAAACCAGTGGCATCATACCATAGTCCAGAGACTGGGGAAGTAAAGAGGATGCACAAAATTACCTGCAGTGAATACTGAACCTCATGGCACCTTTGCATCTGGCACCCAGGTAACAGCAGACATAGCAGTCAGCGTGCAGCTTTGAAGGAGATATACAAACTGTAGGCTAATACAGGAAAGTTAAGGATTTCAGAGCACATTCACAGTTCACTGAAGCAAACAAGCTTCACACAGTGACACTTAAGTAAAATATAAACAGATAAAATCAGAGGTATAGTCACCATTATTCACTGGCTTCTTAAAATGAAACATTGTGCTGGACTGTCATTGTGCCTTCTGTGGAAGTGTTTCCTAGTTCAAGAATGACTAAAATCATTTTTCTGTTTGCTTCATGGAGCAATCACTGACGGAATTTAGTCAATTTTGAAAACTAACTAAGCTTTGTCCTTTCATTGGCTAAACAGTAGGTATGATTTGACATCAGTGGTGGTCTTCAAAGTGCTTTCTTTATGCCCTTCTGAATGGTTAGATTATAGGTCCATGAAATGTTAATAAAAAAACTAATCCTGCTCTGAATGGAATCTATTTGGTCAGTATCTCCAGTGAAAATATTTTAAAAGATTTGTAAGTCAAAGAAAAAAAACATAACATGAAAGTCATGAGCCTGAAATAAAATATATTTTGGAAGCATGCAGTGAAGAAGCCTGTTCCTAACTTGCTGCAAGAAACTACTTCTTTCCACCAGACTCAAGGTATTTCTGATCATGTATACAAAAAAGATGTGGACAGGCTGGAGAGGCTTCAGAGAAGGGTCACAAAGATGGTCAAAGGACTGAAAAGCCTGTCCTGTGAGGAAAGGCTGAAAGAAATGGGTTTGTTCAGCCTTGAGAAGATAAAACATAGGGGAGACCTTGTCACCATGTTCCAGTATTTAAAGGGTGGCTACAAAGAACATGGAGAGTCCCTTTTTATAAGGAGTCACATGGAAAAGACAAGGGGTCATGGGTACAAGTTACTCCTGAGAAGATTCCGACTGGACCTAAGAGGAAAATTTTTCACAATGAGAACAATCAGCCACTGGAATAATCTCCCCAGTGAAGTGGTGGATTCCCCAGCACTGGACACTTAAGATTCAGGTGGACAGGGTGCCGGGCCATCTTGTCTAGACCGTGCTTTTGCCAGGAAATGTTGCACCAGATGATCCTTGAGATCCTTTCCCACCTGCTGTTCTGTGATTCTGTGTCTGACAGGTGTATGCTTTCCAGCACATATGTCTTCTCCAGTACGTATCCAATGTAATCTCAGGATATTTGTTGATCCCAGTGAACACATAGACGAGATTCAGCTGTCTTTCTGCCTTATACATTCACTTATATATACCTCTCTTCTCAATGCTTTCAGGATTTTTGAGTTAGGATGAGGTGAAAGAGAAAAAGGTGGAAAGGGTATACCTTGGATTTAGATCATCTTGTGAGATCTTGTTTCTTGGAAGTTACATATTCTTTACAATTTTTTCATCACAAACATGGAGTGTGAAAGAAATGCAGACCTATCCCAGAGTGACATTCAGATGGCTGTTCCACCCACCAAGTGTCTTTCTCCACCTAACTCAGTCTCCCTCTGTGTCACTCTGTCCTAGAACTGAGCATCCTTTGTAAAAACAGTTTTGAAGTTAATGTGTTGCTGCAGACATTTCAGTTTCCATACAGTGATATTCCTCAGCAAGGAAAAAAAAAAAAAAAAGATATTGCAAATGGTTTGAGCATCCCTACATCTCTTGTTGTTCTCTGCTGACAATGTATTGCCATGCCATTCTGATAGAGAAGATAATTTCTTTCTTGGATGAAGCTGCAAAGGTGCAGTTTCATTTGCACATGCAGAAATCTTTCCAGAGCTGCTAGATTTATTTATTCTTTTAGCTCAGGAGTTGTATTCCCAACATTGTTGATGCACAGCATGGCTGGTGCACAATAAGGTAACCCTGGCATGCTACACCTCTGCCTGTGTAGGCTGAAGGATTTCTGTACAATCAAAAGCCTTGGATTTTTCTACATAATTGATAGTTTCTTAAATTATTTCATATTTTCTGGTATGGATTTTACTATATTTTCTAGAGTGAATGACAGCCCAGTCCAGGCCAACAGGTGTCTCATGGTTGGTACTTTATAACCATTTCCCCTTTTTTCTATTCTAATCTGTTTCCTGAGTCTTTCAAGCTGACAGGGAAGGTTATGGTTACAGCCCATCTGTCAGGCCAGTTACATGTCCCTACAACAGAATTAATTCATTTTGATGCAGCTCTTTGCAAACCTGAATACTTCCTTCTGTCACTGTTAATACTGCCCTGAAACTGATTTGATCCCCACATTTGTTCAGACACTTCTACTTGCCAGAGATCCCAAAAGTGTCCAGAAAAAGCTTTTTTATGCAGTGGAACTTGTCAAAATCCATCTTCAGCATAGGATACTGCTTTCGCCAAGTCAAACGATTACAAGTCTTGGGCAAGGAGCTCTCTTCAGTGGTTTGCTTAAGTTGCTTGGGACCACACAAATGAATAGTGGTTTTCTCATGCTTTTCCTTAGTGAGCTTATAGATATTTTTCTGCATTGTGTTGGTTTCTTCTCCTTTTTGCATTTGTTTTTGCACAGTGCTGATGTTGGGGTGTCTGTGCTCTCATTATTACCAACAGTTTGTCTCTGAGACTGCTTCCCTTCTGTTCTGCATTTAGGTATGAACTTTCAATTTGCTTTATCTGCCAATAGCTTTTGACACAGTTAGCATGGGATGTCTCAGTATTTCTCATTCAAACACCTGCATTTTCCATTCCATTTACTAACCTACCATGAATCAGTTTCAAAATGTGTTAACTACATGAGTCAGGTCACCAAAACACGGATCCATTGTTTCACCAATTCTTGATTAGACTCACTAAAGAGATACCTCTCTTACTGCTATTTGAAAATACTTTGGGAATACTTTTAGTACTTTATAGATATTCCCCCTTATCTGCTCCACACTTGGCCAAATGCTCTTGAAATAGGGACTGTACTGAACTGCAAAAGATAATAATCTGTCCAGGGTCTTTTTTTTTTTTTCCTTTTTTTTTTCCTTTTTTTCCTTCATTTTTTCTTTTTTTTTTTCCTTTTGTTTTAAACCCATTATAGTAGCATCATTTATCCAGAGTTATCTAAACTAAGGCCAACCCACAGGCAACCAACTCTGCCTCCCTATATTCCTTAAAGAGATGCGGGCATCAGGACCTGCCTAACCAAACACCCAGCAGGACCCCCTCTCTCCAGTGAGGCCACTCTTGCCACTGCTGTATCCTGAGGAAGGAGAGTGCCAATGAGCAAACAGGCAGAGCCTTCTCCTCTGGGATGGAGGACAGAAGGCTGAGGACAGCTCTGAAGCAACCTGCAAACTCTACCATGTCTGGACATGGTGGTAGAAAGGGGAAAGAAATACACCTCTTCTAGCTCTAATCACCATCGCAAAGAGTGACAGGGACACTGGCATCCACCTCCCGTTGCTGCTGACTTCTCACTACCATGAGCTAAAGAGCATCAACTCACAGAACTCATCACCCGCTGTCTGCTCAGGGATGGGAATGTGACACATTGTTCAAACAGTCTGCTTTGATGAGGTAGGGTTTGGTTTTTTCCTGCTGCTTTTTTTTTTTTTTTTTTTTCTGCTTTTTTTTTTTTTTTTTTTTAAATAAGCTTTTTGGTGGGGTGGGTTGGAGAGGATTGGAAATATCATTTATAATTTCACAAACCTGCACAAGCCAACAGACTTCTGATATGAGCCATTGCTTTCCTAGTGAAAGGCCCCATGGAAAGCCTCCCACACTAGTCAAATGGAAGTTGAGTTTGAAAGTATTCTCCTTCCCTGCAGAGAAAGCACACTGGGAATGGGATTGGAGAGGGGAAGTGGACCTGTCAAATGAGGATGAAATAGCTCAGCTGCATTTCCATGGCCTGCAAAGAAGAAATCCTTCCCCTTGTCCTGTAGAAATCCCTGTCTGACCTGGGTGGAAGAAGGACATCCAGATCTCCCAGAGAAGACTCAGGGAAAAGGCTGGACGCTGTACATCTCTGCTCTGTATAGCCTATAAACGTTGCTAATGCACTTACTGCTTTGCTGCCAAGCTCTGCATCACATGCAGCACATGGCCTAGACAGTCCGTATACACAAAAAATATTTCCCAACTTCAGTGGTAAGAGGCAAAAATATTTATGTGCAGTGGGTGTCTGCATACGTGAAAAGCAACATCAGTAAAACTTTGTCAAATGCCTGGGAACCTCAGGCACAGGCAGCCTGCAGGAAGGAAGCAGCTAAAGCACCAGTATAGGAAATGGGTGACCATGGCTTGGATCCAAAATTAGTCACTGTCACCTTCCTCAACTTGCAACTTCAGTTGAACTGTGCTTGGCTTGTCCCTCTGAAGAGCTCATTAAATTAAGGGCAAAGTTTAACAGTTCCTAAACACGAAAAAATAAGAGGTGGCTAGAGCATGTATTTTGAATTTTTTTAATCCATTGGAAATCTGAATTTTTCCTCTTTTAATAGAGGAAATATAATTCAATTCCTATTAAATATGGTATATAACCTTTTAAAAATAAGTCATGCAAACTTGGACAGAAACTATTCTGCTACAGAAACTAAACATAATTTAAGAGAAATTTTGTCCTCCTTTTTTTGTTTCAGCTTTCTGACAAAACTATTCCATCGTATTCCTTATTTTTACACTCCTAAAAGCTAAGCAGAGATTAAATACCTAGTGCTAGAGCCTGGAAGACACAAGGACAAATACAGTCCACTACACAGAGCTTTACCCAGCCTGACTGCTCCTGGCTTCATTCCAGTGTCAGCTGTGCGGGGCAGCTAAAACATGAGTTGTGCCTTCACAGGCACACTTCCACATCCCAGGCCCCTGTACTGAGGGACTGGCCACTCATCCTTACTTGGACTGAAGGCACACAACTCCTCTTTAATTTCTTCCTCCTATCATAGCTATTCCAGGACGGGACAGGTATCCATCCCCACCACCACTGCACCCTGGAGACCTATTACCAGCAGAAAGACCGAAAAGTGCATTTTCCCATCTCCTGGCCCAGCTTTCCTCCATCTCCTCACTCACTTCCCCATCCACGCAGTTGCTCCCTCTTCCCTCATGTTCCACTCCCAACTGGAAAAGTGTTGATCACACTCCTTCCCCAAATGGATCGCATAACATCCCTCTGGCAATGGCACAGATTGTGTGATGGAAAGTAGTATTAGGAAAATGTTAATGGTGTTTAACTTCTTCTTATGAAATTTAGAGCTGGAAACAATGAAGCAAGTCTGAATGAAGCTCACTGCCAGCTCCCCGTGAACCAGCAGCCAGTGATCCCAGGAGCCCTGTTCAGGAAGCGGTGTCCCAAGGACAGGAGGGAGAAGGAGGGACACAGCAAGGGCTTTGGAAAAGATTACAGTCTGCACAGGAACTGACTTTCCAGCCCAAAAGCCACCTTAACTGGTGCCAAAGAAGTAATGAAAGGGATTTGTACTGACACAAAGAGGAAGGAGCTGACAAAATGACATTCTGAGTCTAACCCCGAGGAAAGCGTTTAATGAAAAGAACAAAAATATGTGCTGAGAGGCCAAAAGGCCAGGAAGCCAAACCGGGAATGCTGAATGGGTCTATCATGTCCAAATCCTCAGTACTCCCAGAGACTTTGGTAATATTACTTACAGAAACAGGAGACATTAGTAACTTACATAAGATCTCTATAAACACATTTGTCTCTATACATTGACAAGTATACAGCTGGAATTCAGATTCATAAAAAATGTCATATCAGAAATACCTTTGTAAATACCACCACAATTACCAGAAGGAGGTCCATACAGAAAGAGAGACAGTACTTGGGATTCAGTACCAGATAGCATATAATACTGGTCAGTGATAATAAAAAAGCTAAGTGACTCTGGACTTGGTCACAGTAATACCCTCAGGTGAAACAAGATAGGCTTGAGGACTTGACATTGAAAAGGGTGGTATTTTTATGTGCCTTTTCTTCAGGGTGTCATCAGAAAAGCATGGGGAGAATGTGCAGATCCACAGGAAAAAATACTTTGGTAAACCCTTTTTTTCAGTTTCTGTGGGCATCAGAAGTCATGGGCACATGATTTTTCAGGTGGTCTTTGGGAAAAGACTTCTCTGTAATGTCAGTGTATGCCTTCAGTCCATAACTAAAAGTACTTGTAAAATCATGTCATTTCCCCTTACAAGATTTTAATATCAGCTGGCTACTGAGAGGTCATAATTATAAATGCAGCATCACTCATAATTGCTGTAGCTCTGACAAAAGTGATGGATCATTTATATTAGACAATTTTTTTCTGTTGCAAGCTGTTACGAGGATAAAGCATGAAGTTATTTCCCATGAAACACAACTGCTTTCTGTATTAGATTATCTACATTTCACAGCCAGGGCTTGTGCTTCCAACATTGAGTTGAAACATTAGAAGTAAAACTTTGAAAAAATAGTTGAAATACATTTGCAATTGGATTCAATGATCTTAAAAGTATTTTCCAACCTAAATGATTCTATGATTCTATGACTAGTTTTGCTTTTTTTATTTATTTCTCTGGGAGGTAGATGAGCTGAATATATTGATTTCTACCCCTAAACATGTAACCAAGATACATCACAAGGCTAACTCTTGAGCTCTTACTGAGACAAATGAAGTCAGATTTACTGTGGCAGATTTTGAATGGGAAAAGTTGAGACAAGTCTACAAGTTCATCAATATTTTCATTTTTCTCTTTACAAAGTTAGGGGAAAAAAAAAAAAAAGGTTTTTCCCCTACACAGGCTTCTTTCATGGTACATTTAAGATCAATAGAAATCAGTTTGTCTTCTCCAGTGCAGACAGCCAGACAATGCACTCTCACTACCCTAAAAAAAGACCCTTTTAGGTCTCTCCAGCTTTCTCCCCTCAGCCCCAATTCCATAATGCACTTTATCACGAGACTGTTATTGGAGGTCATGTTGCTGCAACAGACATGACACAGAGCAACAAGAAAGTCAGCATCACTACGTATTTCTTGGTAGAAAATTTTGCTTCCTTTGCCTCCCTTGCTACTGCCTGGAGACTGCTGTCCCAAGGCCTGTCCTCAAAAAAGAGAGCAGGGGCACGCTTACAGGAGAAACCTGTGCTGTTTGTTGTCAAAGTTTTTGCTTAACATTTATCTATTTTATAGAGGATTCCAGCCTTCAGCTTACAATTTTCTGTAAATGCACTGATAAGTGATATTAACTCTGATGACCTTTTTCAGTAGGGAATTCAGCGACAGATATATGCTGATACAGCTCAGGAGCTACTGCAAGTGAATTGAGATTCTTTTTTTTTTTTTTTTCAATACTTTTTCAAAATCAATTAAAAACACTTTAAAACACTTTTTCATTATTTCAGGCCTCATGCAACTCAGTTCCATAAATTCCTTGCAGTAGGAACAACAGTTTTTTGACATTCATAAATATAATGAACATGATATATAAATATCATCAAACATACACTGAACAATATTTATCGTGCTGAAGTACTACGAATACATGACTGGAAGAACAATGAGCTGTAATAACTTCTGAATATGTTCCATATTTTTACACTCTGTGTAGTCCATGTTTGTGAATTAACATCTGCTATGCTGGAACTGGAATTTATTAAGGTAAATCAGGAGCAAGATAGGGATTCATATTTCAGATTTTTGTGCCATTCTCCCACGTGAAATAAGAATACAAGTGTATTATTGAGGCTGATTATTCCCACCACTGCTTTCTGGAGTTTCTCTGATTTCCCATCCAGCTGAGAAAATATTTTACTGTGAAACATCTGGCTAAGGAATGCTGGGAGCTCTGAAATGACTGGTGCATCCTCTGAAGTAGACAGCTTTGAAGCAGCGTAACATAGTTTCAAACAACTCCAATAGACTGAAAAATATTTAACAAAAACTCACCAGAGACTATTCAAGATCCTGTAGCTGTTGTCATAGAGTTCTCTGAGTATGTTGCCCTGGCACATGCAGATGTAACCGAGATTGTGAAGATATTATGGGCATGAAAGTACAACCCAAACAGAAAAGCTGTGAGGGGATGCACACTGGAGTAAAAGAAGGAATTGTAAAAATAGAAGGAAATGGGAAATCAAAAGCAAAGAAAATCTGTTTTGTCTAGCTTGCAGTTTTTCTCTTATGAATGTTTCTCAGATGTGAAAACTACCCAGCTCTACTGCAGTTACCCCCAAAAGAATAGAAAATTGTCAGAGAAGCAGAAAATAGTGACCTCTTTACCATATTTGTGCTTAAGTAAAAAAAAAAAAAAAAAAAAATTACTGAAAACAGAAAACAAATTGAAGATAAGAATAAACCCAGTATTTATTTCATTCATGATAGTCTTGGGCCAAAGGTTGAGCACTGTGAAGACCCGAACTGGAATCCCAGAGAGTCACAACAGTTCTGTGATCCCCTCAGGTTAAATTAAGATGAAATGACACCAAACAACTAGTTAAAATGTTTTACTTGCAGTAGAAAACAGTTTGACCTTGGAAAGGGATAATAAGCGATGTAGTCTGTCTATCAGAATCTATCAGAAAAAGAAGAAAGGAATGGAAAGAAAAGAAAAAGAAAGGAGAGAGAGACAAAGAAATCCGTAACACCACCCAAAGATCTGGTGATCTCAGGTCCAGTAATCTTGGGTGGTGGGTGAAAGTTTTCTGTAGCCTTTTTAAATTCATCTTATCAGCTGATTAGCATACTCGACAATGAGAGGCAGGTATTCCATGAACTCATTTCCATGAGAGACAGGCAAAAGGTGGAGCATGGGTTCTGCGCATGCACTGTGGGGGGAATGAGTATGTTAACCCTTTCGTGCAATTGAGTTGATGGTCACAATCTCCCCATACCACCTTCACTTTTCCTCAGTTTTTGTTTCTTGGGCAATTATCCAGTCATTAGCTCCATCTGGTGTCAGTGGTTTATCTTTCTTAGCTCTTCTTTGAGGCTATATACCAGGGATGCCTGCTGAACTTCCCACACCTGAGCAGCCCCTTCCAGCCCTGTGCACAGTTAGTTAGGTCTGGCTAAAAGAGAGAATTTATCCGTTCTTGAACTCAAGATTGTTATTATGATTGTTATTTAGAAAAAAATGAAGTTTTTTGGCCATTGTTCTAACCCAGCTCCCATTAATAGGAAGGAGCAATCATTGTAGCAACTGATCATGTATAAGCATTTGTGGTGTAGTGGAATGATCACAGACAAACTCCAAAGTCAACAAAGTCATAAAACTGTCATGTAAGGTCTCATGAGAGAATAGGTTAAGAAGAAAAGGGGTTGAAAACCAAGGGTACCTGGGAAAAGGCACCAACATAAATTACATCACCATGAAAGAAAGATATGAAGCACTGCAAGGAATTAAATTGACTACGTGAGGTCTCCTTCATGTACCTTACACATCACAACAAAGTATGCATGTAGGAGGAACTGGGTCAGATTACTAAAGACAAGCCTAAAAGTACAACATGTTGAGACAAGAGTAACAGGTAGGGACATGGAAAATGCTCTATTAATGGTCATGTTTATGTTCACAGATAAGAGAAAGGGTAAAGAAAAGATTGATCCACTAAGCAACTGAGATGAGAATTTATTGAGACATTGCTCTAAGAAGGTGTGATTGTCAGCTGCAACTAGATAGCAAGTATAATTAGTCTTCATAAACAAATATACCTGCCTTTGGTAGGGAAAGAACAGGTTAAAAAGTATTATAAGAAGTCAGATTTTTTCAGATTGACCAGTCTTGACACAATATCATCACAGAAAATTTTAAAGAGCTGGTTGATTGAATCTCCAAGTTATTAGCAGTTACATTTGAAAATGGAAAAAAGGTGAGATGTCTGAAAACAAGTAGAGGGCAGTTATGGCACCTACTTTCAAGGAAGAGAAAAAAATCAAGCTTCAGGGAACTACAGACATGTCTACCTAGTTCCGTTTTCAGGAAAAATACTGGACACAGCTAAATGAAAAAATGATTACAATCATGTAAATGGAAACAAAGTGTTGAATAACAACCCATATGGATTTTTCAGGAGCAAATTCTGTCAAGTCAATCTCATTTATTTCTCTGATAGGGCAGCAGATCTGGCAAATAAAGGACAAACCATATATGTGATATATCTTTACATTAGTTAGGAATTTGACTATTTTATACAACATTTTAGAAGCAGACAAGGGAAATATAGCTGAAAAGCTACATTCTGCCAGTACTTTTATCCTGTCTGAAGTTTCCTAATAGGATTAGTTGATTTCCATACAGAAGCTACTTTTTATCATCTTCCCTCAAACTTCTCCAGCTGTGATGTACCTTCATTTTGATGGGACATTAAATCTGCTGTCAATGCATAGAAGTACTATCAGAATATGTACTGTTCTTAAGAAAAGGATTTGTATTATTGTTAATCAGAAACTATGAGTATGAGTCAAAAAGGGCCTGCTACTGCAGAAAAAGCAATCCCATACAAATATGTATGAACAGAGATGTAACCTGCAAATCATGTGAAGTTGTCTAACAATTCTGCTTTGTGCTGGTCAGGATGTAGCTGCAGTACTCCACGCAGCACTAGTCTATGATATCAGTGATGGAGAAAAACAAGAGGAAAATATGAACCCATTGGACAATGTTGAGAACTCAGAAAGAAAGATTAAAGTAAGAAAGATTAAAGTCTGCACAAATAAACAAGCTGGGAGGAAAGACTAGAGAAGCTGGACTTGGTCATATTACTACGCATAATCCAGAAGGGAGGCTGGACAAAAATCTTCAAATGTATGACAGAGCAAGGAAGTATTCTTGTGTCTATTCCTGTTGCAGGCAGGACAAGAGGTAACCACGTTGCCTTAGAGCGAGGAGAAGCCCAGGGACACTCTAAGAAAAGCTGGTGGATTGTAAGGAGAATGAAGTAGTGGTGCCTGGAGGGACTCCATGAAGAAAGACCATGAAGATGAGGTTAGGCAGATATCTGTGAGTTTAAGAACACCTGATCATGCCCTGGGACAAGTGGATGGAGAAGACAACCTCTACAAATTTTGCCCAGGTGGCCAAGAAGGCCAATGGCATCCTGGCTTGTGTCAGCAATAGCGTGGCTAGAAGGGACAGGGAAGGGATCTGACCCCTGTACTCGACACTGGTGAGGCCGCCCCTCGATTCCTGTGTTCAGTTTTGGGCCCCTCACTACAAAAAGGACATTGAATGACTCGAGTGTGTCCAGAGAAGGGCAACGAAGCTGGTGCAGGGTCTGGAGCACAGGTCGTACGGGGAGCGGCTGAGGGAACTGGGGGGGTTTAGTCTGGAGAAGAGGAGGCTGAGGGGAGACCTCATCGCCCTCTACAGCTACCTGAAAGAAGGTTGCAGAGAGCTGGGGATGAGTCTCTTTAACTAAGTAACAAGTGATAGGACAAGAGGGAATGGCCTCAAGTTGCACCAGGGAAGGTTTAGACTGGATATTGGGAAGCATTTCTTTCCAGAAGGGATTGTTAGGGGTTGGAATGGGCTGCTCAGGAAGTGGTGGAGTCCCCATCCCTGAAGGTGTTTAAGAGTCGGGTCGACATAGCGCTGAGGGATATGGTGGAGTTGGGAACTGTCAGTGTTAGGTCAATGGTTGGACTGGGTGATCTTCAAGGTCCTTTCCAACCTAGACAATTCTGTGATTCTGTGAAATCCCTCCCATCTCTGGATTTTTCTGAAGTCCTGAAAAGTAGGGAATTAAGAGAACAGCTAATGCTTGAAAGTGTTTTTCTTTAAATTGTTGCTAAATCAACTTTACATAAAATTTGTCTGTCTATTTGGTTTATGTGTTGAGGGTTTGTTTATACCTCAGCAAAGATCACTGAAAAATTCACTGACTTAACTGGACACTTCCCACATTCCAGACAGCAAGGCCAAATATAATTTTTCAGGATGAGTAATATTGCTCCACTTACCATTTTCTCTCTTGAAAGTCATTAATCTGGGTTAGATTATATACCTAGTTCAGCACTATTTATGGGATTTTGGCTTCTGGGAACTGGGAATGATCCCACTCTGCTAACATGGCTAGTGAAGTCATCAGGATTTGGGGAGAAGGCTCAAAAATTTATTCTCAGATTTTCAGCCCATAGCTGTCTCTATTAATGCAGAATTGTTCTTGTTGTTTAGCCATCAAAGAGATAAAACAGTTTAGAAATGTTTAGTAAATCTGTTATTATTTTTGTTTCTAGCTTCCTCTCCTGAAATTCATTTTCCCTGAGAAAATCTGGTGCAGGGTATGCTTATGCTTTCTTTTCAGTCTTCAGACTGCTCAGCAAATGTATGGGTTTTTCTCTTCTGCAGGATTTCCCACACAGTGTATAATCTATTAATAAAATTTTTCAAGAAACAGGAGAAAAAAATAACAATTTGTCACACTTAAATCCAGAATTTTCTACAGGGCAAGGGTTAATAATACAACGTAGCTCTACATTTCCTTTTAGCACTTGCAAGTCCTTGACTGGAGAACAATACAGCTTCATCCAGAAAATAAAGACCCTACGTGTTTATAAAATGTTTTGAATATTCCAGTGTGGAGCGGTATTAAAAGGAAACACTAAGTGAGGTCATGAAGGGGTTAATGTCCTTTCTTGGGGAAAGTGCTGCTTTGGACTTTTCCCACAGCCTTTGCCAGCAATGACAAATCTGGAGGAAGGGGCCTTCCGGTGGGACAAAGGAGGGGAGAGGAGGGAGCAGAGAATAAAGACCAGGAGGCAGGAGAAGTGTTGGAAAGGAGTCAGAGATTTTTCTGGTTTAAGTGGCTACATGAAAGGCACTGAGAGTGCAGGCAAACCTGTCATACGCACACATAGCCTTATCTCTGGTGTACAATAACAATAACACTGAACAGTGGCAGCTGTGCCCTATCACACCTGCCAAATTAACTGATAGATAGGAAATCTCTGGATTTAACTCCCCTTTATCTGGTTGAGCATTTACTTCTAAGACTTTGTAAAACCAGTCACAGTCCCTTCAGGCATATTCTTCTCTTCTAAAAAAACAGTAGTGGGGCAGACATTTAACCTCCATCTTGGGTTTATCATCCCAACAGGCATGTGTCAGGAAGGCACTTGACTCTGCACCAGCCAACATAGTATCAGTAGCTGCTGTTGCTGCTCAGAGATCCTCAAAAGGGCTCGCTGTGCTTTCCCCCTCAGGGCCCTGTGCAGCAGGGAAGTCGAGGTAAGCACAGAAAAATACTGTCTACTTTTTTTTTTTTTCCTAGTTTGTGAAGGAAAGTATCTACCCTTTTCTCAGCAGCTGATTTGTCCATATTGATACATACCCCTATACCTGTCCCAACCTGCAGATGGGGCCAAATGGTAACGCCTGTGCAGGTAGATGCTTGATGAGCTTTTCCAGAGCACCTTTTCAGTGACACGCCCATTGTGCTTTGGGGGATAGGTTTAACATCTCCACTTCTAAGCTAGAGGCTTGAGGAGGTATGCATGTACAGCTTTCACCCAGGAGTGAGGAAGCTAAAGAGGGAATTACCTATTAGTCAGTTACACAACATTGCTGTGGAACTCACCCATTACATGGGATCCTTTCAAAGCACTTCCAGTTTTTGTCAGATATTCTCTGAACTTCATAAATGTTTGAGCCATCAAACAGTCCTTAAAGGGAGGAACAGAAGGCTATAAATACCCAGACTTTAAAACCAACTTGCTACAGCGTGTTTTTGCAAGTACTAAAGGAAAAGAGAGTCTTTCTGTACTAGGATATTATATTTCTGCTTTTCATGGTTAAATTTGAAATGACTGGCTCCAAATAAACATCTGAATTTCATCTGGGTTTGCACTGAAAAAAAAAAAAATTGCGATGTGGATTAATTTAGGCAATAAAGACCAAGTAAATTGTACTTTTACTAAAGGTTACAGGTTTGGATTAATGTCTGAATTTGAAATGATCAGTTTTCACGCTGCAAATAATCTCTTTTGAAAAATTAGGGGTATTTTTCTTTTGATTCTTTCAAGTCAATTTAGTTCTGGTGAAAGCTGCTTGACTGACAGCCCTGGAAACCAGCATTCCGTGCTCATAAGCAGTCTGGGCAGAGGGATGTAACACGCATAGCAGCAGCACAAATTTTCACAAATTACTTGTACATCTCAAAACGGACTTCAAGCATCTGGCTTCATGGGTCACAGGCAAACTGCCCAAGTAGATGTTGGTTTTTCAGGCCTGAAAAAAATGGTATCAGCCAAGCAACTCCCATTTTGTGGGGAAGACTTCTGTAAGAAGTCACATGGAAATACTGCTGAGAAATTTGTCCTTACAGAGATCAGGGAAGAAAAAGAAGCAAAACCAACTCTGAACAGTTTTTCACAAGCTCTCCAAATTTCACTTTATGCAAACTAGTGCCAACTTTCAACTCTGTCCACCCACAAGTAATTCCTGTTTTTCAGAAGAGTGGAGGGAAGGGTAAGAGAGGCAAGGTTCATTTCCCATTTGCATCACTAGTGAAAAAATATTCCTGCAGCTTTTATTATTATCATCTGTGTATGCTGTACACTCAAAGGCAGATTCATCTCTTCTGAACAAATTTAATTTACAAAACTGCACTATGTCAACACACAAATAAGAGTGGGCCATCAACAGCTCCCACTCTAAGTTATTATGTGTGGTTGCCAAACCTTTCTGAAGAAATTTCCCTGTGTCGGTGTCCCAGAGCAACATTGTGCTAACCAAAGCAGTACAGGAAGGAGATTCTTTACATGTCAAAATTTCTATTGCTGTCCCAAAGGTGGAGCCACATGCACTGGGACTACTGCCAGGAGATTAGTTTATGGGAACCCAGAACTGGTCCTTATGACTATGTGGAGCCTTACAAATAATGTCAGACACTATTGTAGGAAAGGGCATGTGAGGAAGGTGAAAGATCTGAAAGTGACCTTCTCTTACCATGAGGGCAGTTGTAACATACTCTTCCTGTGAAACATCCACTGGTCACAACCAGAATAAGTTGTTATGGTGCAGTCCAAACTCTTTAAAGG
The DNA here is from genome assembly GCF_003259725.1 of Athene cunicularia. Taxonomy (NCBI): domain Eukaryota; kingdom Metazoa; phylum Chordata; class Aves; order Strigiformes; family Strigidae; genus Athene; species Athene cunicularia. The sequence continues at coordinate 51,709,943 of NW_020799097.1, read as the reverse complement.
TTTCATACTTGAAGCACTGGTCAGAGGGCAGCCAAACTCATCCTGCCCAACACAGCTTGTTAGGTGAGAGAAAAATCTAGGGCAGAGACAGGCTCTGTATTCACTCTTATCTGTTCCAAACATCCAGTCCTCTCTCCAGAAGTGATAATGTTATAATGTTATAATGTGAGAAACTCTTCTAATGCCCTGAGCAATACGCCTCAAGCCTATGAGCATGCAATTAGAATAGTAATAAAACCAAGTATATAACAGAATATTTTCAGATACATATATACAAATATACATATACAAATATATGTTGTTGCATTGCAACCAAATTCTGTGAACTTCTCAGCTCCACTTGCTGTACTTCTGATGAAGCAATCAAATCACTGCATTGTGAATCAGGCTGTTGTTACTGGGTATTAAAATTAGAACAGTATTTCCCAATCTCCAGTTTTTTACACCTGCTCATATGCTTTTGTACAACACAGTATTCTTTTGTGTCTCCCTTCCCCCAATCCACCAGTGATGCTCTGAAGTGTATGAAAAAAAATTTTTTTAAGTGAAATGTGCCACCTAACAAAATGGAAAGAATAATCATTTCAAGGCAAATTAGATGTTTTGTTGCCCATACAGCTACATATACCATTTTTTTTCTCATAGTATTTCACATTTAAAACAAATAAATGGGAGAAAATTTCAAAACAGGACTATTGTTTCAAATGTTTTCATTGAAAAATTTTGAAATAAATCTTTTCAAGGACCTTCCTCCAAATCGATCAGCAAGTTCAAGCCAAATAGATGTACATTTTGAGAAGTCTTCCGAGTTCCACTGCCAATATTAACAATTATCTTACATTTTTTCTGTGATACCCTTGCCAGGTGAAGCACATTCCTCAAAAAGATCTATACTCTGGCCCCATCAATATCCACTTTTTTACTGATGCTTTTAAGAAACTGCCAGTCAGGAATAATATGATTCTCTGGTAAGCAATGCAGAGTCTGATGAAGTTCTGTCCTAATTAAGTCAGTGTCAATGCTTTCATTAACTTCAACAGACTTAGAATTTCACCCATGATATTTATCCCATTTCTGGTGCATCACTCTATGCTTTTATCATTGGCTCCCTTCTCATCTGTTTTGTATTTTAGTCATTCACTACAGTTATTTTTCTGCTTTTTGCTTAGAGATAGGTTGTGTGACAGCAGTGCCTTTAGAGTCCTATTTAAACACCGAAGACATCAGGAGTGATGCATTTGCAGGATGAATCTTGGGCTCGAAAGCAATTCAGAATGGGAAACTTTTCATCTGTTCCTGTACAGCACTCAGCATTAAGTTTTCCAGACCTCATCAGGACTTGGCTACCACACAAGAAATCATTCACAATAACTTCTCTGAACAAAAGAATAGTGCAACACATAATGCATAGCACATAGCACCTCACTAAACCATCCAATGGGTAGTAGTGATGGGTGGTGTGTACAAAGAGTAGGGACTTAATCAAAGCGAGTTTATGCCTCACACCTACTGGGAGTTCATCATTCATGGGGAATAACTGTGATCCCCAATTCCCATCACAAATGCACATGATGTGTAATGCACAATGAATTATGTTTCATTTTATCCAAATGCCCTACAAATTAGACTCCTTGCAATACAGTATTCAACTTGTTACTGCAAACGGCCTGAATGCTTTGCAATGACATGTCTGTAGTCCTAGAATTTTCCTCTGTTAAAACTGTTCTGTGGTACAATTAACCACTTTGTCACATCAAAAAAGCGAAAGAAAATAACAGTTCTAGATCAGCTAACACTCATACATCTTGCTATTGCTTTACTTGCCTCTTCTTGCAATACTTTGTCAGCTATTGTTTTTCACTAGGAGACTACTTAATAGATTCTGCAATATTGAGCTTCAGTGTAAAATAGCTTCCTGTTCATTTGTGATCTCCAGCTGACAACTCAGCTCTAGCTGCCAGCAAGGCTTGGGTGCCAGGGTGTGTACCAGAATGTATTCCCATGGGGGCAGATGGGTGACCAAGGGATCAAGTCTGTTTCAGAAATTATCCTCTGTTCCTTTTAAAGCAAACTAAATCAATAGGTTCAGCCGTCATTTCAGGCTTGCCCATCTGAGACTGTAATGGTTCTCCAATGAGCAGGGCGTATCTCCCATTCAGCAAGAAGACAGTTTCACATCTGTCGAATTTTGCTGAGGTTCAGTAGAAAGAAGCTTAATTAGTAGCAGTAGCAGGTCACTTTGCTTTGATCAAGAGCAAATCTTACAGAAACATTTCACTGGTTTCAGTGGGCTAACTTGCTCCAGTGAGGTGAAAAGGATTCGGCCCTGGAATTGTAAAATAGACTTAGACTGACAGCCACTTCTGTGTTTGATTTCTGCCTTAATAAAAGCTAAATGATACTTTAATGAGATCACAACAGGGCAGGTCCAGGGGGACTACCATGTAGACAGTCAGCACAGTTTATTTATAAGGTTACTTGCCTTCAGATATCTAAGTATCCACCATACGTTGTACAAAAAAGCAATGAACTTGGATCCACATGCATTTCCACAAAAGATAATCTCAATTTTAAAAATCCAGGAGGGAAAACACAACAACAACTATCTATTCTATGCCCACCTCGTCGTAAAAGGACTAGTGTAATAACCTAATCAGCGATGCTCATTTTCTGGGGCCAGAGCATAATGTAATAGGCAAATCTAAGCTAATACATGGGAAGGCCAGGCATTTACAGGGAAGCATGAAGCAAGCAGAGGCCTGCCTGAGGACAGGGCACAGTGTGAAAACTTTGAGTGGCACATGGATATTAAAATGCAGCTGGATTCTGCGCTCATCATGCACTGACACAAGGCAATTTGCTAAGGCTTTCTTTTGGAGCATTTTCTAACAGATAACATACCTGAAAATCAGACAGTGTCAGAAACAAGGCTGTTTGGAAGCCATCTGCCTCAGCATAGCGACAATGAGGTGTACAAAGCTGTGCTACTGCAAATTAACTTGCCAAGCTTGTCATTGCTATGTGCTGCTCCTCAGGTCCTGCTGTGGAAAAGTGGATTTGCTATCTCAGGTTCAAATCTTCTCTGACATGATGATACCAGCCTGAAATGTGTCAGGAAAGCAAACTCCATCTATATCCCACCTCTGCCCTGACATGTGCTTCCAGGATTCATTTTCTCACTTGTACAAGTGAATTGACAAGATACAACATGTGAATCAGCAGAAAACAAAGGTCTAAAAGATCAATAACTAACTAGATTTGAAGACAAGAGTTGGAACAGCATGCTGGTTTGGACATTAACCGACGCCTCTTCCCGCTATAGTCCCTTTTTCCTCTATCAAGCCGTGCCAGTGCAAGTTCTTGCAAGTTCTCTCTATCTGAAATGGCAAACATTTTAGATGAACAGAGTCACCCAGCCTGGGATATGGAAACCTCTTCAGTTCTGTCTGACATCTATTAATTTTTTCTGCCTTTGTATTTGGATATTTTCTTTCAATCTTCCATTCCATATCAAACACAATGCTCAGATATTCCTGAAAACACCTTCTACCTTTCCAGTCCCTTAAAAATATCGAGTTCACCACAACTAGTTACTTTCAATACCTCACAAATATAGCTCTTTCTCTGCCTACTCATTTTCCCATCAGCTACCTCTTCCTTTCCACTATGCTCCTGGCTTCAAACCTGTAATTTTTCTCCATGCATTTCTTAGTGGTAGGTGCTTTCTGACACAACTGTGTGAAATACTCTGCTTGTAGATATGATAAGGCATTTTTCTTTTTCTACTGAATCTTTTTCAGCCCTTCCAGTCTAAAACAGAAATTGATTTCTCATTTTAGCAGATTTTTTTCAATAGTCAAAGAAAAATTTTGAAAATAAAAATGGCCATTTAGAAACGGTTGCAAGTCAGTAGAAAAACATATCTCGTTTTCTGAAGGGAAAAAAAAAAAAAAAAAAAAGAGCTTAAAAAGAGAGATAAAATGAAGGCAAACCACCCATCTGGTTTTGTCCTCTCTTTCTTTATAGTGTAAAAAGATTTTTTAAAATTAGTGTATCCTCAGCAACAGGAAGTAAATTTTCTGAAACTACCTTGGATATTCCAAGAAACAAAACCTTCCATTGTGTGGAGTTTCAGACTTGATAATAGTCCGTATCTTTGTAATAAAAGAAAAAACATCTAAGATTGCCAAGACACAGCCGCCCACACCTCTCTGTTTAGATTTGCTGTGACAGGCAATGGGGTGACAGTTCCCACATTCCCATACCTGCAAATGCTGTTCAGCTCCTCACAGCCGTCATTGGGAGATGCCACATGATTGCACAGACCATTCTACTCACCTGCATATTTTACTCTTCCATCTTGAGGCACCGAAGCTCTTTATAGCAGAGGTTTTGCTTTTTCCATGCATTTGAACAATGTTTACCACCATCAATAAAACCCATAGTTTCACTTCAGCAGATGATAGGTTAACCTGACAATTTTGCACTATAAGTTTCACTTTCAAGATCCCGAAAAACATTTCTGTCTTTGCAAAGATTTCTTCCATCCAAATCCCATGACACTCGAGGCAAGCACAAATGGTGAACCTTGCCTCGCATTTCACTCCCTCTCTCTCCTACTCATCACATTGAAATAATAATGAATTTTCCCTGCTGGGTCGCCTTTCAAATTTGTACATTTCTTACAAATAGAGGGCAGAAGTTCACAGAACAATCTTCCCAAGCTTTACAGAGATCAGAAATTACACTGATGGGGCTCAGGAAATGCTGCACTCTCAAGCAATGAGTGGAGATGTCTGTGGACCACTGCATAGACCAGCTTAGGGCTTGAATTTACATCCTCATTTCAGTACAGAGCTCACCAACCACACTGTTGAAACTGAGATTTGCTGAGAAGATGGTTTTATGAAGGTTGGCTGCTGTATCTGTGAGCCTCACAGTTCCTTTGTCCCACTACCCAAAACTCACAGTTAAATTTCCCCATCTTCTCACATGCTTCTGCCCAGCTTCTATGTGTCTGTGGGCTAAAATGAGCCCAACACCATGCATTTCTGGAAATGGTTCTGCAGCTGACTCCTTGGTAAACCCCATCCCAAATCAATGATATTTTCTTTTTCTCTTCCATTATAGCTCACAGAGATAGCCACTTCCCAAGACAACATCAGTGGAAGACTTCTTGTACTCTGAGGCATTTCCCTCTTTGTGAATAAACACTACAGCATGCTCCCTCCCCTCTCTCTCTTTCAAAACTCTGGAGACACGTTTTTTTCCCAAGATAATACAGCATGATCCCAGGCAAGATATCCTACCAAGAACCACTCATTCCATCCCTTGCATATTGGAGACCTGTGGTCAAGGGGTCTGGTGGGACACAGGCAACTTGAATGCATTTACCTCCCAAAGCAGAAAAATTCACATTAACCAACCCCTAAATCTGTTCATGAAACTACAAAGTTAAAGTATACCTGGCATAACTTTTTCTTTTTTGAGCTCCAGGTTTGTGATATGACTACAGTATCCTTCTACATAATTTCCAGTAGATGTCTCAGTTTTGCCTACATAACCTGATAAAACTGTTGAGTGGAAGAGTGACTCTGTCCATTACTTTTAGATGAGACTCATAGGAAATATCTGTTACTAGACTGCAAGCCCTTAAACTAGTTCAAAAAGCACGTCTTCTCATGAACTCTGCCTCGTTCGGTACCATGTGCTGCTTGTGGCCCAGGTCTCTCCCCACTAAGTGACAGAAACTAGCTGCTCTGAAGGTGCACAGCAGGCTCCTGTGTCATCTTTAGCTCCCACTTGTTTCGCATCTTCCAGCACTGGTTTCTGGTGCTCTGTCATACGTTTCAGTACATCCTGCATACTCCCTGCCAGGGCAGACGAAGCATGGTCCTATACACACTCACGTGGCACTCCCAGCCAGCTCTGAGCAGAATATACACATTCATTCTTCTCCATATGTCTCCTCATCACGTTTGTGTTCACCGTGAAAGCAAATAATAACGAGCTGTAAGCCAAAGCATTGACCAAAAAGTGGAGGTTCCTGACATTCCTCTAAAAAGACCGTATTGTTCCAAGTCTCTTTTCTGCTGAAAGAGACAATTTAGTCTGTAGTATACCCTTTAGGTACGAGGACACAAAAACAGAGAAAGAAAAATTAATAAGATTTCCATGGAGTATTCAAGAATATTCCCTCTGAAACAAGGAGAGAAATCTAGTTGCCAAGAGTTTCTATCAGTAGATGGGACCAGAACTAAACAACATACCTCTAATTGGCTTCAGCTCTCAACTGAAACACTAATCCGGGAGAAACTGTATCCTTCCAAGTCTATAGCACTATTTTCACTTAAACAAGTTTTTAATAAGCTGAATTAGCATTTGAGATTTATTCATCTTGAATGGCAGGAACATTTTTTTATGGTCACAGCTAGGTAGAGCTGCAATGTGGTCAAGGATGGGCCGTGGTTATTAATCCTGTCCCCACTGAGTATCGCCTTCTACAAAATGAAAACATCTGGGGTTTTCTTATGCACTCAGTGTTAGAAGAGATACTGCAAAATGACCAACCTGCTTATATTTAAGATATCGTGTTGTGACCTTTATTAGTAAAATAAACAACTACATGCTCTTTACAACACACAGCTGCACAAAATATTAATGTGCAGATAACAAATTTTAAGCCTGGTTCAAAAATACCAAACTCTTTTTTCCTTCTTCTTTCTGTAGGTGTACTTTACTTTGATTGCATTTGCTCTGGCATATTCCAGCTAATCCTTGTGCTTGCACCTGAATGGAATATAAAGTTACAAATGCCATTAGAAGATTTTTACAGGTATCACATGACAAATACTGTATATTGGGTTTTAACAATTATTTCAGAGAATTCTGCATCTACCTAATTCATTACAGTGATAACACTCCAAAATCAATTTAAAAAAAAAAAAAAAAGCACTCTAAAATTGCATACAAATTGCAGCCACAATTGACAAAACATATATTTCACAGACAGACTGTATCTCTGGTTAAAATATACTCATAACTGTCATGATGTATGCTAGTAAATCAAGCTCACAAATGTGTGTGCTAAGATTTGAAACACTTCCATGAATAAATCGGTATTCTGTCTGTCTCCTCAGTCTAGCTGCCTTAAAAAAAATACATCAGTGAGCTGAACATATCTCCTTAGAATCAATTTGCTGAGGGGGTAAAGGCCTTGGGGTACTGCCTTGCAGCCACTGAAACAAACCAGTACATCCTACGCATTCATGAACAGTGAATGAATGCAGGGATGTAACAACTGAAAACAGAAACCTGGAAAGTTTTCTTTACATATGATTCCATTGTGCTCCAGTCCAATCTAGACAGAATGGGAGGTGTGGTAAACAAGAGTTTATGGAGTTATCAAGATGCAGATTTCTGCTACGTTGCCTTGTAAAGTCTTGTGCAGTCACAGTGTTTAGCTTGGTATACAAACTTTCACCAAGGTCAAAGGTTCCTGTGTAGCAGATTTTGACTTTGGCCAATATATGGTTTTTATTCCCTTTCATTTACACAAGTCTCATTGATAAGTTACAGATATGAGTGCCTTGAAAATCACACATCCCAAGTTCTTGCTAGCATGGTGGTTAGTGGACTATCCCTGCAACAGGATCACAAGTGTGAATTTCCCAATGAAGGTGTGATCTTGCTAAAATAAAAGCAGGAAGATAACTTATCTAGTCCTACAAGCAGAGGAAATGGTCCTCAAAGGTCTGGGCCAAGTCTGGGCATGTGACAGGCTGCTAGGAACAGTCACACAGTAGATGCTTATTTCTGCCAGTGCCCAAGCCCCAGGGAACCAGGTTCACTGGGTCTGACCCTGCCCTGCCCTGCGCTGCTCCACGAGGGGTAAGTCAGCACAGAACAAGAAGGACAGAAGAAACCCCACAGTCCCAGGGGGTGGCAGTCTTTCTGCCTCCTCCCCTGTGCCTCTTGCCTACACTTTTGGAGAAACCTGGCACCACTTTTGTGATATGACAATGGCCATGACAACAGCTGGTCTTCCAGATCCATTTAGGAAGGGCTGAGGAAGCCCTAATGCCCCAAATAATATAGATCTGTAGTCACTCCTTGCATGACATCCATGTCAAGTCAGCCCAAATTTCCACTGGGAGTAAATAATTTGTAGCAGTTCTCAATGGCAAGCAGCCAGCCTCCACCTCAGAAAAAGTCAGATGTCTTTGAGGTTTCAGATTAAGGTTGGAACAGTTATCAGCAAGGTGACAACAATCAGAATAGCTCAGTTAAAGTGATTTGGAGAAAGACTATCCAGCAGGTGACTTAACAGAGCTGGAGTATTTCTTCATGGTGCAAGAGGTTATTTTGAGTACAGTTCTGTAAATATGGAGTAACACCCTGTTTGCAGTTACAGAGTCGGTGTAGTCATAAGCAGCAGCGTAAGATTTAGGAATTGTTTTTGTGACATGTCATGTTTGTGACTCACTCTGACGGCCAAATGTAGTCCTGGCTGCCACAGCCATAATTTCTAGAACTGTAATTACGCAGGTGTCCTCACTGTATGTGCGTCCGATGTAGCCTTAAACACGAAGCTGTGTAACCTCAGTATTTAGACATGAACATACACAAGAGGGGGTTGAGTTATCTGAAAAGTCTCTCCTTTTGCACCATCTCAAACCAAAGCACTCCGAGTAATTAGTCATCTGGGGAACTGGCATCTCCTGGATATTCTGAGGGTTTCTTGAACAAATGCCCAAGGAGTGAGGACATGTGTAAACACTTGGTTTAGACAAATGAGCCTTAAGGAAAATCTCTTAATGCATCATCATCGTCATTTACTTTAAATTCTGTAATGGTAAAGCTTTCAGAAACTCGGCACTGCAGCTTGGCGAGGTCCATAGTGAATCAAGTCTGACAAATTTTATTTCTCTCTCCACATAGCTTCTCCACACATATCCCCATTTTCTCCAGTGTATCTGTTACCCTGAATAGTTTATTTTGTGCCTTATACCTGATCCTATAGAGGAGAAATCTCTGCTTCATTGTCTTGCTATAACTGTCTATGCTCTCTAGTCCAAAGAAAAACACATTTATTCATAGGTTGGGGGAAATTTTGTAAGCTTACTTTTCCTAAGTCACATAAGTAACATTCTCCCTATGATCACAGGACCATAAAACTTGCTTTCTATGATCATTTCTGCTCATAAAATTCAGTCATAAAATGTTTGAATGTAGCATATACTAAACAAGTGGAGACAAAGTCCCTACAAATTCTCATTTACTTACAATAAAATATTGGCAGAAATGTTTTGTGCTGCAATTTCTATTCTAGTATGAATATAAAATACTGAATTGAACACATTTTAATTGAATTTTCTTTTGACCATAACTGTGCCTTGTTTATTATGTTTCCCTGAACCTGTAAAATGAGAGTTTTTGTGAGCACATATAGGCCCCATGAGTACAAAATTCTCTTGCATGTGTTGCAAAACTTGAAAGAAAATATAAACATATGTGGTAATGGACATTAGTAAAAATTTTCAGGTCTTATTTTTACTGATCTTTTTGACTACTGAGTCCCCATAGAGATACCAGCTTCTCCAAGACATTATGCTGTAGTTAAACTGTCACTCATTAACTTATAAATCTTTGGGCCCCAGAACCTTCATTTGAGGATTGAAATAATACAGTATTTGACTGTAAGATACACTGCTAATTCTTAAATGTATGTGCCAGAAATTTACTGCTGTTCTGCACTTTTTAATTCAGTTCCTACTGAGAAAACAAGAAAACTGCCTCTCCAGCAAATCACCGCAAGGAAAAATCAAATATTTGGCTTATAAAACAGTATCACTTACTGATTCCTCTCTGACTTGTCTTGATCTTATTTATTGCTCTGTATTCAGGTCTAGCTACCTTCACACATTAAATATAAAAAAAAGGAAGACTACAGATTTGTCTTATCATTTGATTACACTAACTGCACATTAAGAGATGAAGAGCAAAATGTCCCCCACCCTGCATGCATTATGAAGCAACAACCAATTGTGAGCTGCCTCTAGGCTCGGTGACCTAGAAACTAGGAATATAAGGCTCACAAAAATCAGATGCTGAAGAAGAGCATCAGAGACAGTCTCAGAAAGGGGATGATAAATCATTTGACAAGGCCATAAGATGTAAGTGCTTCTGAAATAAAAAAGATAACTCTTTAAAAATATTTGCCAGCTCTATTTTTTTTTTGTCATTTTTGGCTCTTTGAACATTCTCAGAGACCCCATCTTCTGCACAACACCACAATGAATGCCACATTTTCCATTACAGAATTAGGCATTTTACATCCCTTCTCCTAATTTGTTTTCTTTCATTCACACTACCAGAAATGGCAGTCGTTAATGCACAAAATCCATGAGAAAATCAAGATTGTGGAAGTACACAGAAAAAAGACACCATAAGTGGTCATAAGGCAGTTTTCAATCAGTGAATCAAGTATGGAAATAGGCATACTCCTATCAAAGACGCTAGAAAACAGAGGAAGACAGACAGTTGAATCTGAGCAACTGGATTTTAGCTTTCACATAAAATACTGCTGCTCTTAACCAGTTTCATCTGCTGAGCTGGGTCAATTAGAGGCACAGTGTCCATAGCATGTAATCTATAGCAGCCAAACAGTCATGAACCTCAGCTAAAATAAACCAAAAAAATTATATCATTTTGGTTCGTAACTCAGAAAGACACATTTCTGCAAATACACAGGAACCCTGAGGAGACTGATTTGGAGTTATGGGATGGTTAAAATTCTGACAAAAGCTTATTTCTAGGCTGGTTTGGCATTTTTGCAGGTGGGAGGTATTTTATGATTCCAAAATTTTACACAATTTTAAATGACAGGCCAAGAAAGAATGAGGTAAAGCATTATGTCAATACATTGTGTGGGTACTTACTGCTAATGGTTTATCTCTTTACTGTAAATTACTTAGACCTATTATGCATGGATCATTGCTAGTACTGTCAAAATTTAAAGAATAACAGCTAACGGACAGGACACAGAAATGATGTGGTAATGACAACAACATTACTTCCCAAAGAGAAAAGCTAAGAGAATGCACTTCATAATGTTTTAGCTGTTTCACACGCAGCGATAGCGATGCTGCTCGTTACCAGAAACCCCAGGCACAACTCAGGATCCTGCTGCGCTAAGTGCTGCACAAACACAGAATAAAACGAATTAAGTATTTCTCACACAGGAGGAAAAACATAGCAAAGACAGTTTTATATCAGATCTTAGCCATGCACATGTGTCTTTTCACATCTGTGTATGCAAAAAAAAATACAGGCAAGAAACATCTGAGTAGTTGGTGCTCTCAGTTTTAACAGCTTAACAAGCCAATTAGGTAGGAGCAAACCTCGGGTTTCTGGCACTTTCTCAGTGTGATTCACATTTCTCACCAGTGTGTGCTGCTCTCAGCCTGAAAGAATCGAATACATTAGGCCATTTTTTAAATGCCTTCTTTCATGCCTTTTTCCCGTGTGCTTTGTTTCTGTTCCTACCCAGAACAACCTTCACACCACAGGAGGTAAGCAGATAAAGGCTATGGCAAGGTACTGGAAAAAGGCTCCAGCTGTCCTGGGAGATTTGTTTTCCTCCTCTCATACAAGCTTTACCTGGGAAGGTCTCAACAATAGAAACACAATCTGCACTTGCCACCATGCCCTGCCATCTTTGTGATTCACACTTTTGTCTGCTTAATAGTTAAATCTCCCTTTTCTGGAATTTATTAATGTAGGCACTACTGTCTGTGAATAGGATGGAGTAGGAAGGCACCCCACAAGCTGAATTTATGTTGCCTTGCCTTGGCCACCTCAAGTTTAAAATAAATAAATGCAAACAAGAGGAAATAGGTGACAAATGTAGCTACCTTCTCTTGTTTATGGTAATTGTTTTAATTGTCACTATTCTGTGACCCAGCCTGTCTGCCATCAGTTCCATGCCAGTAGCTGAGAAGGATAATGAAAAAGATCAGGTCTGCCTTTCCCACCCAGTGCAGACAAGAAGTAGGTCTCTGGAAAGAAATCCATCGTTTCTCAGCTGATGCATCGGCTTTGTAACTGGTAATGATGTGGGTGAAAGAGGGGAAAGCAGAAGGGAGAACTGGAATGAAGGACCCCTTATTCTTCACTTCCTTCTACATCTCCTGGATTCTCTAACATCATGTACAGAAGTGTTTGCATTTCATGGGTGGGTTTGCCATGTGTTACTTCTCTCTTGACCAAAATCAGCAAGTGTTAAGAATTTTCAGAAACAGATTGTTTCAGATTTTTCAGCTTGTTTTGCAGACAAAAGAATTAAAACCATTTGAAAGGAGGCCAGTAGGAGTTAAGTACATAATCCATTTAGGATTTAGCAAATCCTACACAGACCTTTCTGCATTTCTAGGCACCTAACTACCTCTGTAAACTAGACCCTGAAGTTTGGATGCTGAAGAGAATCAAACCACTGACTCATTCAGGTCTGTTTCACCATTCCTGCCACTGCAGAAAACGTTCCACCAGACTGGGGGATCTGGTGGGTTGTTGTGGGGAAAAGTAGGGGAGAAGGAAAGAGTGCAGAGACTAAGTTGTTTTTAATGAAGCTGAAGCCCCTGTTTTATTCTGCACATGTGGGATAGCACTGCCTATAGCATATCATATATATATGAAGTATATATATATATATATTTAGATATATACATATACATCACAATTATATAATAATAAAAAAGAAGGATTTTGTAAGACATGCTTAAGAAATAGGATGTTGTCATCAGTTTTACTGATCTCATAATGCCCTCAAATATTTTTATAAGATACTAGATTTGGTCAATGTATTTAAAGAAAATAAACATCTGGTCAAAATAATAGCAGTTTGCTACATCAGAATTACTAAGGCACACTGCTGACAGCTGTTAAATACAGATGGCACTATCGCAATAGCTATGACAGCATGACAGTAAGTTATGACAGTAACTTAGCAGTTATGACAGCACGACTAGGCAAGCATTTAATCACCTTAAAGGACATACAGGATGACAAAACAGTGATTCCAGGCCAAAATGAAAACATTTCCATGTGTTTTCTAAAAACTAAAGACACTTGTACCAAGAAGTTAATTAATACAGGGAGATTATTCTAGTTGTGCATAAGAGTCGGTCAGAAGATCAGCATTGTCTCAACATTGTCATCAGGGACATGGACAGTGAGGCACCCGACGATGGCGTGATTGGAACACAGTTGCCGATCCCTGGAGTGGAATGTGGTGCAAAGGGTCCTGAATGCAGAACTGTGTGGCATGGAGAGTGCTGTGCTGTTCTCCTGAGCACTGACCCGTGTGGTGCAGGGAGTTCGGTGCTGTTCTTCGGTGCCTGAGCCGTGCAGTACCAAGAGTGCTGTGCTATTGTTCGGTACCTGGGCCCAGCCAGAGATGTTAGAGATAATTGCATAGTCACTGTCAGAAAAGATGGATCGCAGCTGTTGCCTAACATTGAAGAAGAAATCATGAACTTTAGAAGAACTTTGCTTCATTATAATACCAAAACACACCTCCTGGTGGAAGGCTGCCAGCCTCCAAGACTGAGTATGCCTTGGACGCTCCCCCCGCTCATGTGTGATAGCCTCGCTTTGGGAAGGGCAGAGACCCCTGAGGCAGAGGTGGAGCAAGGTGTGCTACTGAGCATAAAATATGACTTCTTGGCAATGAAAACTGGAAGCTTCCCCACCAAGGATCACGACAATCGATGACGCAGCATCAGCTGGGCCTGGGACTGACTGTTAGGACGTCTTGAGATCAGTGATGGTAGCTACAACCTCTCTTCCTCCTCTCTCTAAACTTAACTTTACTTTTCTCCCTTCTTTCACCAATAACTATCGCGTGCTGCTTCATGGGCAGCACAATAAAGTTTTACCATTTGATTACTGCTATCTCCTTTGGTATTGGTCACCTTAATTTTGCACTTTCAAGATTGTAGCAAATGAACCATCACGAGTCCACCGAGTGGACCGTGACATTGTGAAACAGCAGCACTCCCTAAGAGTGCTGACGAAATCACATCCCCTGAACCAATGCACACTGCTGCAGAGGGCTCTTGAGATCTGCTCTTTAAGTAATCAGCATTTCTTTCATTTAGATCAAAAAACATTAGCATCAAGCCTGGGTACCTGTAGCCCAGATTTCAAGGAGTAAGAGGAAGGTGCCCATTTCTTCATAACCCAGGTGAGTAGGTGAGTGTACAGCAAGCCCTTTCTTTTCTTTTAGGGCCATATCCGTGCAGACACTGAGCAGCGCCGAGCTGCTCCAAAATGAGAGAAAGAGCCCTTCCAGTAAATGGAGGTGGAGCAGATAAGGAAAAGAGTAATCTTGTCCTGCCACTCTTCCCTCTGGCTGAGCACCCTATCTTTACATTTGACAGATACCTTCATTACCCCCACAAAGGTCTGTGTTTCATCAGAGGATAGCAAATGAAACCTCTGTAACATTTTTTTAGGATGGAGGCTGAGCAGAGCCACAGGCCCAAGGCCTGGGTTGGTGAGTTACTGCGGCTTGGTGAAGGCGCACCAATTCGAGATCTGACTGCAGTCCTTGTCTCTGAGGAGCTGTAATTTATAACATGCAAGCAAAATGAGTCATTTGTTACCATCAGCTGCAGGTTACAAAATGATATTGTGTGATTTTTTTTCTCGGGTGAGATTAAAATGTGTAAATTCTGCTGGCCCTCCCACACACACATTGTGGAATGTCAATCAGAAGATGAAAATATTGTTAAAATGGGTATTTTCACTGTACACTGAAATTACCTTGAAAAGTGATTTATATTTTATTTCATCTTCCCACACACACCCCAAAAAAATTGAGTTTCTGTTATTTAAAACTGTTTTTAATGTTGTGCATTTAATGTACACATAAAAAGTTCACTCTACATGTTGCTTGGACATGGATAAAGGCATATAATTCAACATACACTTGACATTTTGGATGATGAAAGACAACCCAGACAGCTGAAATGGGTCAGAGAGGAGTCACAATTATTTTGAGCAGCGCCTCCAAGATATCTGACTGAATGAGCAAGGCTACCTTTAACAATATATCTTTCTTTGCAGTATTCTACCCAGAAAAACAATCCCAGCTTTTAGCTCGTTCCATAATACTCTATAATCGACCTGCCCAGTTCTTGGGTCAAAGAGCAAAAATTAGGGCAAATGCAATATGAACAAAAGCCTGTAATTCTCTTGGTTCATTTCTTCTTTTTGCATGGTAACATTAAACAAAACTCTATAACTTGTCAGATCTTCCTTGTTTTCTAGATATTTGCCTTCACCTATCCTTAATTATTGCTCTGAAGTGAAAACAGGAGCCACAGTGGGAACAAGTATAAATGACCGTTGCATGTCATGGAAAAAATCTCACATCTCTTGGCAATGCCAGAGTCTCAGAGCTTTCCTATAGACCTGGGAGCTTCACTATCTGCCAATTAAAAGAACGGGATTTTCTGTTTGATAACAGTTGGATGGGTTTGTGTGGCAAGGTTTTGGTATGGGTGGGGCTACAGGGCTGGCTTCTGTGAGAAGCTGCTAGAAGTTTCTCCCATGTCTGATGGAGCCAATGCCATCTGGCTCCAAGATGGATCAGCCACTGGCCAAGGATAAGCCCATCAACAGTAGCAGCACCTCTGGTAACATATGTAAGGAGGAAAAACTGCTTGACAACAGCAACTGCAGCCAGAGAGAGGTGAGAATATGTGAGAGAAACACCTCTGCAGACACCAAAATCAGCAAAGAAGGAGAGGGGGTTGTTGCTCCAGGCACTGGAGCAGATATTCCTTTGCAGCCTATGGAGAAGACCATGGTGAGGCACGCTGTCCTCCTGCAGCCCACAGAGGTTAATGGTGGAGAAGATATCCACCTACAACCCCTGGAGGACCCCATGCTGGAGCAGGGAGATGTGCCCGAGGGAGGCTGCAAGCCCATGGAGAGGAACCCATGCTGGAGCAGGTTTGCTGGCAGGACTTGTGACCCTGTGGGGACCCCACACTGGAGCAGTCTGTTCCTGAAGGACCACAGCTCATGGGAAGAACCCACATTAGAGAAGTTTATGGAGGACTGTCTCCTGTGGGAAAGACTCCATGCTGGAGCAGTGGAAGAGTGTGAGGAGTTCTCCCTCTTAGAAGAAAGGAGCACCAGAGACAGCTTGTGATGAACTAACCACAACCCCTATGCCCCATCGTCCTGGCCTGTTCAGGTGGAGGAGGTAGAGAAATCAGAAGTGAAGTTTAGCTCAGGAAGAAGGGCTGTCTCTTA
>NW_020799097.1:51679441-51693567 GCF_003259725.1 Athene cunicularia | reverse complement strand
GGGAAGGTGTTATAAGATTTGTATTTATTTCTCCTTACCCTACTCTGATTTGATTGGCAATAAATTAGATTAACTTCTCCAGGTCAAGTCTGTTTTGCCCATGTCAGTAATTGGTGAGTTATCTCTCCTTCTCCTTATCTCAACCCCAGAGTCTTTCATTGTATTTTCTCTCCTCTGTACAACTGAGGAAAGGAGTGATAGAGGGGTTTTGGTGGGCACCTGGTGGCTAGCTAAGGTCAACCCACTACAGCAATCAACTCCTATGTTTTCTGCTTCTAAGTCTAAGAGATTTGTGGTGGCCTGTTAATAACCAGGGTCCAGTGGCCTGGAGGTCCAAATTTCTACAGCATCAACATAGCAATTTGATTTCAGGATGCAGCTGATTGTGGTTTTATTGAATAGAAGCAAAACAGCTAGCAGCTGCTTGTGCTTTGGATTTGGCATCCCTTGAAAAAATATTTTATACATGGAATAAAGGAAATATGTACTGGTGACATTTCTTCTTTTCCATGTATTTACATGTATTTACATGCTTTGTCAACACTCATTTCTTGAGAAACAAGATCACCACAATAATAAAGAAAGAGTTACAGCTCAAATGCAACACAGAGAGATGTCCTGGTAGAGTGAAAGGGGGTTATATTCAACAAAGGAAACAGAAAGATAAACATTTCTTTTGCTACCACCAACTAATCAGATGAACTTTCTAGTAACAAGTTTTGAAAAGAAAGACACTATTTTCAAAGTCTGACATAAAGCAAGGGCAAGCACAGAAGCTAAATGAGCTACGCACCTGCGTCTTTGCACAAAATTTCTACCAAACTTGAATGTTATTAATCATTCATGTCATTGTTAGCTTCTGTATGGTGTGTTTGTATTTTTCCTATCAATATATGCATAAAAATCTCTAATTAATGTTCATATAAATGTTTAGTATGGGAAGGTAGAGACTGCTTACAGTGTATTTCTAATTCAGCTAAACCAAATTCCAGACATCTTTCAAAAAGAAAAAAAAAATCAAATATTTTAGTCCCCAAAATTTTAAAAATGTTTTGAGTAAACACACTGCATGGTCTTGAGCATTACGATCATAGGGCTACCTAAAAGTTGTTTGACATCTTTGCAAAACATTATTCCTTTTGACATGGAAATCAAGAAATAAATCTGGTCAACTTTATAAACACTTGTAAACATTTAACCAATTCCTTTAAGGCTGAAATAGTATGAATGGGAGAAAACCTCTCTGGGAGATTGAAGAGTTCTATATATTTTGCTTGTTTAAAAATAAAAGCATATTCTGCTTACTTAGCTCCCTAATACTGTAAAACATTTTAATTTTCATTTAATACTAAAATTTTAAAGCATTTAAGTGGCATAGGAACCCAGACTCAGGTTTCAAAAGTAAAATGGAGAATTTGCGTCTTTCTACAATTTTTGTCTGAAACTCTATAGGTAAACTGCTTTGACTTGAAACTATACACAGACAATACTACTTATTAACAGCAGTTGTTTTCCTTCTGTATCCTGCCAACAGAGAGTTCTTCCCTATAAGCAGCCCTGTGTAGCTCACAGTGACATGAATCCAAAAGGCCGTGTTGCACTGTCTGTAATGAAAAATTTATTAGTCTTAATAAGAGTTAAAAGTAATGCTTTATAAAGTCTCATAAGAAACATTTGTATCATATCAGCAAGAAAGAATTGCACTGCTGGTTTAATGGAAAGGAAAACATCTCATTTTAATTTATTCACTAAGAAGATATTCAACAAGCTTAAAGTATAGAAATGTTAATTTTAAACTAAATATTAAGTTAGTGTCCCCAGCATCTGGAGCACATTTCAAGGCTGCAATGAGGTTAACCAAGTGAACAATCTCATCTTTCTGATATATTCAATTTGATTATGGATTTAAGAGGCAATAAATATATAGTTCACATTATCCCCATAAAACTGTTCTTTTCAGCTAGAGAAGGAAGTAATAAAGTTCAGAGTTATTCAGTTTAACACTATTGAATAAACATTTATGTCCATATAAGAGGACAGACAATGAAAAAGAAAAAGGAACTATTCCTTTCATTATTCCCTAAAATGGACATGATGATCACTTTAAAACATTTCTAGTTTTACCTTAGATGCATTTATTGCCTGGGAAAGCACATATATTAGTTGCAAGCATCATTATCTCTATTCACTGTTTGCATAGAACCTATTAACATGAAGTTATTCTGTTGTTCCTCTAGTGCTATCATGACAGAAAAAGTACTTTTCACACACACACACACACACACGTATTTGTAGAGGAGTCTTTCTAAAACAAAGGCCATTAAGGCAATGGTACAGAGTACTACATGTTAACACACCACACACAACATTTCTAGGCAGCATTTCAACATAGTTTAGTAAAAGCTTTAAACCTGCCCTTGTGTCTTATCCCACTCTGTCATCCAATGACAAATACCTCAGGAGTAACACCAAACTCAAAAACACAGTAGAGGAAATGGAGCAGAGCAGACTGTGTGAGCCTGTGCTCCAGGCCGGCTGCAGCTGGATGTAGGGTCCCCTCCTTGCACCAGAGAAGAGATGGAGCTGGCGCCCCTGCCCAGCTCTGCTCTGAAACCACCATGGCACTCATCTGCAGTGTTACATGAGTTTCATTACTTTTCCATAACTTCAGTGCTCTTGGTGGGTATACTGCCCAAATGTACAGTTTGGGCTCCCTCTGTCACCAAAAGCAAAAGATAAAGACATGAGGGGGAAAATCAGAGCTATTGATGTCAAGCAGCTGCTTTAGGCTGGATGAGCAACACTCTCGAGGTATCTGTAAAGCACCCTGACAAGCTGTGTGGGGTGGAGAGATGTGTTTTTGGATGGTTGAAGTTGCCAGCAGCATTTGATGGGGCTGCTCCTCACTCTCTCTCAGCTGCCAGTTCCTACCGAATAGGGCCAGTGGTCATGTACAGATGGCGTTAACCTAATTCTACATAAGGTAGTGCAGCATTTATCTGTTTCTCTTACTTGCTGTCTCATGGGTGTATCTGCTGCTCTCCTCATGACTGCAATTGAAAGGAGATAAAGCAATATCTTGGTAATTTATAATTAGGAAATGGATCACTACACCACTGGCAAAAATAATAACATTCTGTCACTTCTAGTCATGTCAGCCCTGTCAGATCACCATGTGTGGCCACCCTGCAGTTCTCTCATCTAACCAAAGCTTCTTGCTCTGCCAAAACCAGGCTGCTGGGGCAGAGAATCGGCTTAGAGCACCTCCTATTCTACTGAAGTCTCAGGAGTTGTTAACCAGCTTCCATCCTGCCCGCGGACTTCAAAATATATGTGTGTAGATAGACCAATATTCAAATACAGTCCAATGAATGGAGTTCTAGAAGAAAACAGTTCTGCACTAGGTGTTAACCAGTATATATCCAATGAAGCGGGCTGCAGCCCAGCCAATGATCTGAAAAGATGTCATCTCTGATGCTGTATCAAAACCTGCAGACTGGAGAGTGGTTCCAGATTGAGGTGCATGCCCTAGCCACATGCTGACCATATGCATGGAAATGGCTCAAGCAGCGATCAGTCCTCTTCCCTCTCATGCTATCGTTGCTAAATTGCTTCCACAGCAGGAACCTGGACACCTGGATCAGAAAGGAGCTCTGGCACATCCCAGCCATAGCCCCAGTTCAGAGCACAAGGACAGCAGGGTGAGCTGAAGCATGCCACACAATCTAGATGTAATCTCCTCAAACACGTCTGGAACACCAGAAGACTATTAATCTCTCAGAGGTGCTGGATAGAGGAGTCATCATTCCTGTCCTCAAAATGAATGTCAGTAAGGCACTAGATAGCACTCTGGCAACACTAACAGTTGGTTAAGACCAATTGTTTTAACTACCTTGAAAAGAATGTGATAAATTTTCCAGCCCTTCAACTCCTTAGGTCAGCAACATGTGTCTTCCTGAAGGAACAGCTCTTGTTCTCATTTCACAGCCTGTTCCTGGGTAACATTTTGAGTGGTAACCTGTGAACTACAGGCTGCAAAAAGTCAGGTCCTGCCTGGTCCTGCGGGAGAGCTGAGCACGCACACGACCAATGTGATCAAGCAATGCCCGTTTATTACAGCTAAGAAAGCCCTTTTATAATGTTCTCCCGCACACGTGAGTAACATGCAGTACAAGTCCTCAAGATTGGACAGGTAACTTAGCCCGGGCTTTAAACCTTGTTACGATTGGATAAAAAGTGCCCCATCAGCCTTGCCAGGCACCTGCCTTGTGTAACTTCCTCTTCCATCCCAACCCCTTCCGGGGGTTGTTTGTCTCGTTGAGTTTCTCCCCCCTCATTCAGGGTCACATCCTTATCGCATTCGTGCTCGGCTGAGGCTCTTATCAGTCTTGTTCTCACGCAGGATTGCTCACATGTCCAATCTCTCACAGAAAGCCCTCTAGAATCCCAACATGGTCCTACATTTATAAATGAATATATGGTTCTCAGGGCTAGTGTTCATCCTGAGGAGAAAGACACTGCAGATTATTAAAGGTAAAATAACATTTTAAATATGTTGATTTTTAAATTGTTTTTTCCTTTCTGCTATACCTCCTGAGGTATTCCGGAGAGCTACATATGGTTCAAGCAGATGATACATTTCATCAGGAGAGGTGACAGAAATTTTAAACACACCTAGACACTTCAGAGCAGCAGAAAAAAGAAATCAACCTTGTTCTATAAATTTCCCTTCTAGAAGACACCTCTATTAAAATGTAGAAGAGAAGCCATGAAATATGGAGGGAAAGGCAATGAAATGTGGAGGTTATCATAAATCAAGAGACATAAAAATCTTGGAAATACATAGTAAGAACAAATTTCAAACCTTATTAATGTTTTCCTTATGGTTTACTGTACATTAGAAAGTCTGACCTGCAAAATGTACAACTCCACACTCATTTCTGTGTAGCTCTTGAAAACTATCCGAGTAAATAAGATTCTCAGGTATTATGCAAAATGGTTTGCACTGTAACAAATACAATTTTACAAGTATTTAGTCAAACCCTGGTATAGATGTAATAACAATCACATGATTATTTTCTCTGGCTGCATATATGAAAGTAAACAAATAGTTAAAAGTAACTACTATTCTTTTAGTCAATGCAGAATAATTCTTTTTTAATACTTCAGTGCGTAATGAATAGTAACTGATGAGAGAACTCAATGCTTCAGAAAACATAGGTACCGATAGAAATACTTGTTATTTTGTTTAAATTCCAAAACATTACCACAAAGGGCATAAACCCAGTAGATTATATTTGTACATCTTGTGTTCAGGCAATTCCCTCATCACAGTCACCTCTCTCCAAGTTGCCACTAAGGCAGATTGCATGGGAACCATCCCTGCAAGACTCATTCCTGCATGACAACAAAGCACAGGGAAGCTCCAGGGGCTAAAATAGCCAGTGGGAGCCCCACCACTTCTGTTGTAAAATCTCTGTGCTCCCCTATAACAATCTCACATAGCAATCAAACAGATTGATACCAGTCACTATTACCAGTATGACAGCTAACCTTTCCTTTTATAATTACCTTCCATTTTCTTTTTGCATTACAGCTTCCCCTAACACAATCTTACATGATTTCCCTGATAAAAACAAGACATTGTTCTGAATTAACCATTGTGCAATAAATCACAGATCTTATCATTTATTTTTTTTTGACTGAGTCCTCCCTAAAAAATATTTAAGATTTCTCATCTCCTGGTGACACATGCTTGTGAAATGTCAGCGTTTCCAGCGTTTGATCACGTTATGAGAGGGGTTGTCTTGATAAGCACTGGAACTCATCAGTCGCCGAGGGTGTCAGCTAACATCTCTCAGCATCATTATTTCTATTTCATCTGAAATTCCATGGTAACGAGTCTTTAAACACTGGCAGCAGGGAGGTGGAATAATGTAATTTGTAATTTAAAAACTACGTAAAATGGGACAAGTTGTAGAGTAGTTGAGGGGATATTCTCATCTCAGTGCACTGAGCTAAGGCAGCACTTTCATTAGCACAGGGGAACACAGAACACACAGGGCTGAAAATGCAGCATTTGCATAACAGGACCATTCCCAGCCGAAAGCCAAAGGGCACCAAAAAAACTTGAAAGCAGAAGACAGCAGCATCCCCACTGGTGACACTACTACGCGTTGCGGTGGTGCCAGCACATCCTGCCAACAGGGCAAAGGCACAAGTCTAAAGACACCCCAAAGAGCAAGTGTCAGTGGTTAGTGTGCTGGGCTGTCAGGTTCCTCACCTCCAGCCTCATCCCGCTGTGCTCCACCTCTGGAGTGAGGATGGACTGCAAATCCGAAGCAATTTTACCTACATTCCACTGGCCAGCTTCAACAATATAAAACCTGAGACCAGCACAAACCTACCGTTTCTAAATTGTGAAAGTGTTTGTTGTCTGTTTTCATGTTCAACAGCTTGCTAGTTGAGATGGCCAAAATATTCATCATTCATTTTACATCAAACTAGTGAGGGGGAAAATGTCATCAAAAAGACTAGTGATCTTAATAAAAATGTTGAAATGGAAAAATGTCAGTTAATATTAGAAAATTCCATGACAAAACCTCAGTTTCCAGCTCTAACTGGTAGTGATGTTGAATCATCTTCAATTAAAATAAACAAATAAATTTAAAAAGTCCTAATTAGCCTTAAATGTATTCCACAGATGTCCATTTAGGAATAATCACGGTGATGAGACTATTGAACATTTTCTCATGAAGTTCTTGATGCAAGATATACTAAATACATTGGCAAAGCATCACCGTAAACTGAAATGCACTTTTCTGCAGTGCCCTTTTACTCTGTTTGTTGTGAATATTAGTGGAAACAATACATGTCAAATCTTCACTGAAGACTATGGAGCTAAGGAAATGTTTAATTGTGTGATGTTTTTAGTTTGGACTTGACTTATGCCATTGTTTAAAGCACCACACAACTTACTCTTCATTAGTATTCATGCATTGTTATCTCTTAAGGCTTATGAATATTTCAGTAATACTCTGAATGCCTGTTATGATCGAAGGTGATTGTGGGAGAAACATCTGTTCAGTTTCAGATGCCCTTGCTCAAGAAAAATGTAGTCAAGATTGAAAAACTCCAGAGACACACAACTAAAAGAGTGATTTAAGTTGCCATTACTTAATCTAAAGAAAAAAAAGAAAAGTCAAATCTGATCTACAAATGGGTGAATAGCTGACACCCCTCTCCTCCTCTGAGTGGACCTTCAAAACTCAGAACAAATCCAAAGGCAAAAGCAGCGTAAAAGCATGAAATTAAAAAAAAAAAGAAAAAAAAAAAAAAGAAAAAAAAAAAGAAAAAGCATAGTGCTTGAAAATAGGTCAATGTAAGAAGGAAGTGTAATGAATAGGGAGACAAACCTGTCAATCCAGGTCCCTTTTGGTGGAGAATTACCCCCTCCTTTACTTTTATTAAACTTATACATGTGAGGACCAGACAAGACGCTTTTGGAGAGGTAACAGACACAGGCTAGCAGATCTACTCTTCCAGCTTTACAGTAAATCAATAGAAGTGGGAGCTTCACTTTTTCCTTTTTATTTTGCTTGTCTCCAGACTGACTATTTGTCACTGCCCAGAGTCCAGGAGCAAACCATTAGTAGACAAATAGCAACCAACAGCAGCATGTTCCAGGAAAACTAGGGGAATTTCACATGTTCCTTGGCTCAGTTTGGAAGGAAAAATCACAGCTTTTTGTGAGGGCTGCAGTGGAAAACCAGGACTCAAAGAATTTATCTAGCTTGAAGGTCACACACCAGTGGACTCAAAGCAGACTGAACTGGGAGAAAAGAGAGGCAGGGAAGGAAAGAAAAAGTAGCAGCTCAGCTAAGTGGGAGAAAATTTTAGTTTTCCTACTATTCCTCAGCTGCACTGCAAGGTTTCAGGTTTACAGGAGTTCAGTTTCTCTCAGTTAAGATATCCTGGGTTTGGCACTGTAAATCCAGGTCTTTTCTTCTGCTTAGCCTATTTTCAAATGAGCTTAAGGAAGCAGTCTATCTTACTGGCTAAGGAATCACACCCTGTTTCAAATCTTGCAGAAGTGGTGTCAGGAGCATTAAACTGTGTCAGACAAAGTCAGACCTCGTTGAAAATTAAGAGCTCTATGTGAGATGCTCTTATGACTGTGCAGAGATTTCTCACTGATACAATTTTATTTCTTAAGCATGAGAACTAGTGATTGTCTGCTCTGGAAAATTCACAAGAGTGGCGACTGTTGGTGACACGAGGACTGCTGAAAGTTGCTGTGTTGTGTAGTAGCTGCTCTTCTGAGACAAGCAGTAGAAAGATTACAGTTAAAATTTGCTCTTAGTTTCTAAAAAAAAAGATTAGGGTCTCTGAAGTGCTAATGTTATACATTGTAAAATACTAAAGTCTATAAAGTATTTGAAACAGGCATTAGCTGCAGTATTCTTGTTTCCCAAATCAACAAGCTTCTCCACCAGCTCGCAGATGTGCAAATGTCCCCACAGTGGTTTTAACATGTCTGACCATTCAATCCTCTCCTGGAGGAATGACACCCAGGGAGAAACAAAACTGTAGTCTTTCTGCTTGTTAATCTTTTGGCCTTTCCAAGGTCAAAGTTAGAGTCACTTTTTAAGTGAATGGTCATGCCATGGGTATCTTCCACCCAGGAATGTTGTCTCAGCAACACCTTGAGGAGTACAGACCAAGCTTTTGCTGCATGAATTGCCTCCTGGAGGGATTCCCGACCTAATTCCCAACCAGCACTCCCTGCAGGGACCTGTTTGAAAACAGACTTTTCCTCCTATTTAGTCATTCCTGAAAGACAGCATACACTTTAAGAAGCAGATCCCAAATTAATCTTTTTGTCCTTTAATAGAAAGATCCTAAAGCAATCTTCTTGTCTTGTAATAGAGAGGATCAAAATATTTTTCTACACCTTCAGGTCCAAAATGATCCAGAGGGTAAACAGTCCATGCTGAGTAAAACCAATGATAAAAATAATTGCTATTACTACATGGTTCCACACACAGGCTACTACATGTCAATCATGTCTTTGCTTAAAATCAAGTGACATTTTCAAGAGGATTAATAAAACACTTGTAGATTTTTTTCATTTTCATTAAAAGATTCTGTCATCATCTCAGTTTATTGAAAACAATTGCTATTTTTCCCCAGATTGTTATTCGAAGTAGCACTTATATTAATTAAAATTTTTTCCATATTTTAGAATTTCCCATTTTTGGTAATTCAAATATTCTCTGTATTAAAATAAGGAAATGTCTGTCTCTTTTGGTTGAAGAGAAAGAAAATCCAATCAATACAAAGAGAACAAGATCTTTCTTTCATTTGAATTCCAGGTGATGCAAGTATGATGTTACCTGACTGCTACTTGCCTAGGTGCAAAATCGGTAATAAATGGAAGAGACAACCTCCTGTACTCTCCTAGCACTTCTGTCACTTCATGACCCATTTGAAAAACACAGTTCAGAAAAAAATAACAGCATATTTGCTGAGGTCTTTTGGAAAGTAGCACTAGGGTAGCAATTTAGGGGGTTCACGAAATCCTCTGGAATTTGAATACTGAAACATGTTGTAAAGCTAGTGTCAGCTACTGTCCAAGTGCAACTTCAGATATTGATTTTATCTAATAATGCTACAGTTTTCATTGAGTAATCTGGCATTGGAAGGCACCATAACATAACTGTACAGCTACCAACTCCAGAAGACTGGGGGTTGGTATCCCTTTGGGTTCACAGAATCACAGAATGGTTGAGGTTGGAAGGGATCTCTGCAGGTCATCTGGTTCAGCCCCCTGCTCAGACAGGGACACCTCAAGCTGGTTGCCCAGGACCATGTCCAGATGGTTTTTGAAGATCTGCAGGGGTAGACACTCCACAACCTGTAATAGGCTTCAGTCAGCCTCACAGTGAAAAAGTGTTTCCTGATGTTCAGAGGGAACCTCCTGTGTTTCAGTTTGTGCCCATTGCCTGGTCCACTGCCTCTGGGCACTGTTGAAACAAGCCTGGCTCCGTCCTCCTTGCACCCTCCCATTAGATATTTATATACATTGGTAACATCCCCCTGAGTCTTCTCTTCTTGAGGCTGAACAGTCCCAGCTCTGTCAATCTCTTCTCACAGGAGACATGATCTGGTCCCTTCATTATCTTAGTGGCACTCCACTGGGCTCTCCCTAGTAGCTTCATAAATTAAAGGTTTCAGTTAAAAACAACACTTTCCACTTAAAACTCTCTAATTTGGAGGCTTTTTTGCTTGTTTTGCCAGTACTCATTATCAAAGCAGTCCTGTGTTAGTTTCCTACACATTCCTGTTTCCTTCCTTTCCCTTCCATTCTTCTTCTCCTATTTCAGATGGTCACTTGCACCAGATCAAGTAGATGAAACACATCAGAACCTGGTAAGAGAACTTTCGTTTAATGTCATCGTTATTTCTGTACCAGATATTAGTTCAAATGTCACAAAGCACCAAGAATGAGCACTCTAACATTTACCCAAAAACAGAGCTATGAGGATAAATGGGAAAAAAAATAATTTGACATGCAAATTTCCTAGATTTTGAAGCAGCAAAACTGTTAAGAACATGAATCGAGGTGTGGAAGATAAAAACATGAGTGAAAACAAAAATACCCTGGGATTGGATTCTTCTGAAAGATACAGTCTGTTGGAAGGTAAGAGGCCTTCAGAGTCTCCTACCAGTGATTAAGCTACTTAAAGGTTCCTTTGCTGATTCAGCAGTCTCGATTCACTGAGCAAAAGTGATGCTTCAGAGTACACTGCTTCGTAGAAGCCTCCTCCTTTTCCTCCACATGGGGCCAGGGAGCAGGGGGTGTAATCTCACCAGCTATGGACAGTTACCTCTGGGAACAGGCATGTGCAGCAGAGGTAATTTATGTTATGCACTGCCATCTACTGTGTCTCTACTCAAACTACGATACAAAACCGAAGCCTAGAAAAATATGGAACATCAAACAAAATTATCACTGTATGTCACTCATCATGCTTCCAGAGAGGATTGTATAAGGGTATGGAGTACAAATCCAGACCAATGCACAAACAAATACAAATGCATATATACCCACTAAAGGTCCCAAGCTTTGCAAACTAAGGGAGATTTCCCATATTTTTTCATTTTGAAAATAATGATTTGATGTGTATTATCACATTAATGAGTGATAGCTTATATAAATAAACTAGAACAATCTTCAGTGTCATAAAATGCTTGTAAGAATATTTGGATGTCTTTCTGAATTTTATCCTATATGAAAATTCATGTTAACCCCCAAGAGTGAGCCTCGGAAAACCTGTCAAATATATTTGTTTATATTCCAGCTAAGAATCTCCCCAGGGCAGTAGCTATACTCTATTTATAGATAACCACTTAGCTGATAATCTGAGGGAGCAGCTGGCCTTTTGAAGTGCTAAGAGCAGACCACAAAGTGTTACATGGCAATTGCAGAGTGAGAAAATACATAGACTCAGTGCAGTGTAGGACTTTGTGAAGGAAACTTGACATTTTTCCAGGGAACCTCGGTGATTTTGGCAGCCCTGCCACACTCCTGCCAGCTTCAGTAGGACAAGTCATGGCATCACATTCTTCTCTCTGTAAAACAAGTATAATCCAGTGGTACCTTCATGCATTACATCGTAGCCCTCTGTCCTGGTTTCATCTGGGATAGAGCTATGGGTTTTTTTCCCTTCCTAGTAGCTAGACTAGTGCGGTGGTTTGGATTCAGTACGATATCTGATATGAGAAGAATGTTGGTAACGTATTGATGCTTTTAGTTGTTGCTAAGAAATCAAGGACTTTTCAGCTTCTCGTGTCCTGCTAATGCCCAGGTACCCAAGAAGCTGGGAGGGAACACAGCCAGAGTAACAGATCCAAACCATCCAATGGAATATTCCACATCATATAGCTTCATGCTCAGTATAAACATGAGGGTTGATCAGGAAGCTCACTCTCGCTTACGGGCTTGTGGTTTCAGGATTGTCTCTTCTCTGGGATCACTAGCCAGGAACAGTCTGGGCATCAGTCAGCATGTGGTGAGCAATCACGTTGTACCTTACTCGTTTGTATTTTCTGTTATTACTATTGTCAGCATTACTATTTTAATTTTATTTCAGTTATTATATTGGTTTATCTCAACCTACAATTCTCTTTACCCTTACTCCTTCAATTCTCTCTCTCCCAGTGTGGGGGAGGGTGAGCGAGCAGCTGCATGGTGTTTGGCTGCCAGCCTGGTTTAAACTATGACAGCCTCTTTTGGAAAAAGCTGTAAGATCTGATAATTTAAAACACAGGCCTGTTTTCCATTCAGGTGCTGTATCCTCTCCATGCATACCATCATGGATCTATTCCATAACATGGTTTGTAGCCCCACCTGTTTTTTTTCCTTCTTTATGGTATTTTTCTCTACCTGAACATTGTAATTATATACAGAGAGGAAGAATTCCTACCGGAAAACCAAAATTTCCTTACCGACTCTGCCTGATTTCACCAGTCCTCTATCTTATTTTTGCTTCAGAGCAGTAAAGGTTAAGTGATGAAAGTCATTTCATCATGTATCCAAGTTAGAGATGAATAACCACACATTCAGCAACGTATGAAGTCAGAATGAATGATAATTTTAAGGCTATTTTATATTCATGATTCTTTCTAATATTTCTTTAGTATGTCCTGCCACCTCAATACCTGAAGTCTTCTATGGCCTAAAAGTATTTGCCATTCTTACCAGGTATAAGTTCATGGAGTTGGGTTTTTTTCTTCAGTGCAACTCCTATAACCATGTTTGGGCAATAAGAGCTCCTATGGTGTTGGTATTTTTTCAGATTGTGGCACATGGCACTCTCACAGCTAACCTAGAGAAATATCAACTACATGAAACTCCTACCCAAAGATGCAAAATGGGCTAGAGAACCATACCAGTGGAGTTATATGTAGCTTCTATCAGGATGGAGCTATGTATCATATACAGTCCTATAAAGTATAACTAGAGTCCACTGCAACACAGTATTGTCACGCTTGCTCTGGGTGATGGAACGGAGAGTGGGTTTACCACATTTGCAGACATGGGAATACATCGAAAGACAGGTATAGAATTCAAAATGATCATGAAAAATCACAGGTGTGGCCCAACAGAAATATAATATTATTCAAAGGAGACATGCACAATTTACTGTAGCTAGGTAAAGACAGTGAACTGCACAGGTGCTGGATGGCAGATGACTAATCAGCAGTTCTGAAAAAAAAAAGGAGCTGGCAGTTACTGTGGATCACAAGCTGAACATGAGTCAACAACATCATGCTACTGCAAAAAAAAAGAGAAACGTCATACTGAGGTGAACTGATCATCTCCCCATCCTACACAGCACCGGTCAGATTTCAGCTGCAGTACTGCACTGACTGCTGCTCTTAAAAAAAATGTATACTTGTTGGTAAGGGTCCCAAGGAGACTGATGATTGAATAAGGTCTGGAAAAGAATCTGGGAGGAAGGAAAGGGGGTATTTGACCTGGTCAGCGTGTAGCAGAAAAGTCTGAGAAGAAACATGAGAACAGCCTGCACACATAAAAGACTGCTGTTTAGAAGGGACAGATTTGTTCTTTGTACCCATGTTGGAGAAAATAGGAGGTAAGGGGGTAACATTTCAATGAGAAAGATTCATATTACACACTAGAAAATTATTTCTGATAGTAAAAAAATAATAAAGTGCTGCAGAATTCTGGAGTCTCCATCCTCAGAGATCTTCAAAAACACATTAGGCAAATCTCAGTTAGAGAGATGGCAGTGGTATAGTGGATGCTGTTTTATTAGGTCAGCAGAATGGGTGACATGACACTCTGAAGCTCCTTTGAGCCCTGTTCTGCAGTGGTAGCTCAAGAGAAAAAATCATTTAAAGAAGATGGTTGAGAAGTAGTTGAAGGTAGCACTGTCTTTCTCACTATCTATTAGGAAAAAAGAGAAATTGTGAAAAATAATCATTCCCATCAGAGCCCCATCCTTTCACATATAATGGGGGAGCAAACTACTGACCTTTGAAAATTTTGCCTTTAAGGAACAGTGAGCAAAATGGAGGGGTGTGTGTGCACTGCATTC
>NW_020799097.1:51631295-51679391 GCF_003259725.1 Athene cunicularia | reverse complement strand
GGGGTGTTAAGATTGTTGTCTGATTTGTTTGGTTTTGTTATTTTTAATTACTCAGGGACAAACTGCCTCTGATGTTTAAGATGATTGGAGTACATGACATACAGGGAGTAGCTGAGGGAACTGAATCTGCTTAAGCCTGGAGAGAAGGGAGCTGTTGGGTGGTCTAACTGCAGCCCTTTTGCATCTTAAATGGGATTGTAGAGAAGATGGAGCCAAATGATTTAGAGGTGCCCAACAAAAACTATGAGCAGAGGCTGCAACAAGGGAAAGGTTTCACAGTGATAGTGGTTAAGCACTGCAACAGGTGCTCAGGGAAACAATGAAATCTCCATCCTTGAAGATTTTCAACAAGGCCAAATGAGGCTGTGAGTCAGCAGGCAATCCAGGTAGCTTTAAAATCCTGCAGGAGGCTGGAAGGAATGGCTCGGTTCCTTTGAGTTTTTGAATCGGAGATGTTTGGGTTTGCTTGGTTTTGCAAGGTAGGAGGTTGTTTGGTTTTGGATTTCTAAAAGAGAACACTGGTGGCAAGAACAACTTCCTTGTAATACAGCGGTTTGCAACAGAGATTTGTACCAAATTACACAGAATGAAATCTGTGCAAACATTAGCTGCAGCCACACCCCAGCCAGGGGTTTTATTGAAAGTACTGACTGCAATGACATGAAATTCTCCTTTTTTTCTACCTCTGGTAGTAACCAAACTTAGCAGTAATGGCACCACTGCCTTGGTCTGTAGGATATGAGACTAGAACGAATACACTGCATTGGATTTTTCATTCCCTTCAAGTTTGTGTTTTTTCCCCTGGGAAAAACTTCTTTTTATCTTATTTACTGCAGATCACAATCTTTATCTTTAAAGAAATCTGTTTCTTGTACCCTGGGTATTTAATTCCATTGTGTGTGCACTGCATTCCTTGTTGTTAAAAGTTTCTTCTAAGGACCTAACAGCTGGTACTAATTTTATTTTTTTTTTTAAGAGCATTGCAAAAATATTTCTTCAGTTGGGAAAAGAACATATGTGAAGAATTAGATGAACTTCAGAAAAATATCCATAAGCAGTGGTTGCCCAGTGCTGGCATCTTGCCAGCCTTGACACTATCACTGATTCATTGGCAAGCTCTTTGAAGGAATATTTCTGATATAATTTCCTTACATCCATTGCAAAATCCTTTTTTTTTATAAGGTGTAAGTTTCTATACTACAGATCTGGGAGTTATATTAAGGGATCTTGTTATAGGACAGAAATAATAAGGTAGATAGAAAGCTAGAGTGGAAGATGAACATTTACAGGAAATCCACAGGGATTCCACAGAGATTGTATTGTGTATGTTTAAAAAAAAAAAATCTGGTAAAGAATTCTAACAAGCATACAAAATACTATACCTTAGTCAGCTAAATAAAAAAATTTTTTTAAAAGTGTAATGGAAAAGGCAAATTCTTCTGTATAAGCTTTCCTCCTAGCTGCTACAAGTCAGCATCAGATACCTTGCACTCGCTTGCTTGTGCCCTGCTCCATCTCTCTTACCTGAGAGACCTATAGTACATAGTCACCACAGACTTGCTTTATTTAAATGGAAAGAGAAAGGCAACCTCACAGTGTGATTTAATTCAAGTGGGGTGGGATGATGATGCACATTTTCCTAGATCAAGTATAGAAAGATCTAAGAGTGACACTAAGTTCCTGCTCTAACTGTTGGGTTAGATGCCTACAGGTGACAAGAATAAATGCAGCCAACAGGCCTATCTACAACATACGGAACAGCTTTTAAGGGGGGAGGAGGTTCATGACTCAGTAAATGCAGCCTCTTGCATGAGCCATGCTCTGGAAGAGGTTTTAGCTGAACCTGAAGGAAACAGGTTAAGTCTTCAAGAGAGTATAAACTACTGACAGAGAAGATGAGACACACATTTTTTGGTTAGCAAAAGAAAAATAATCCCCTCCCCAAACACACACCAAAAAAAAAAAAAAAAAAAAAAAATGGTTTCCCCTTGGACCAGCAGCATCCTTCTTCAGCTGTCCAATTGTTCCATATCTAAGGAAGAAAACTTTCCTCCATTTATTTATGTAGTCACGCTGATGCCAGGACTTTCTACAAAAACTTTCCTCCTATTGCCTCTGCACCCCACCTGGGTCTACTTAAGCCCATTAGTGATGAATGGTACCCACAGGGTGATTCCCAGGAGTGTTGGTCCTTTTCTCGCAAAGAAGAGCCAGCTGCTCTCCTGCATCCTTACCACACCAGGGCATGTTACTGTGTGTGGATGTGGTGCTGAACTGTGACTCTATGCAATAACTACAGCTCGGAGTTTTGTCACTGACCTCATTTCAGACATCCTCAGCATGGATACAGTAGCCTAGCTCTTTACCCCTCTAGGGTAGGAAAGTTGCTACCAACTCACATAATACTCATTTGGTTATTTTAAACTAACAAAACAAACTGAATAGCCTACTTTTTAGCACTGTTCATGTCTCTTTACACTGTAATTTCAATGATGTATACCACAGAGCAACTGAAAAGGAGACAACAGAGAAAATGGAAGGTAAATATCAAAGTATGCATTAAAAAAAATCCATCTGACATATTTGAAAATAGAGACTCAAACCTTTAACATTGGTGGTATTATGGTTGTTTATCATTAGCCAGCATATGTTTATCATGAGCGATATGATCAGAAAAAAATAAAGCAGTTCCTAGAAGGGAAAACAAAGTGTGACGGCTAAATACACATGAACAGACTAATCCTTGTTTTAGAGAATATTTTCAAAGAGGAAGGGCACTGACTTGCAATTAATTGTCCTTGTACATGCTGTTAACTGGTGGAAAACAGGTATTTGATGTAGCTTCATCTTCATTGGAAGAAAACAAAGTTAAGTCACAGGTAAAGCACACAATTCAACAAACATCACTCATGCTCAAGTCAAGCCTGTGAGTCTGAGTGAACAAGGTACAAAGCCAGTTCAGGCAAGGACCAGCATGAATACAGCTCCCAGGGCACGGTGGGGGAGGCTGCCAACAAGACTTGTCTTGGATGAAGCTGGACCACATCTCCTGCAGCTGCCAAGCAGGATGCACACTGTGCAAGCCTGCTGTGACTGCTGAAACCTTCTGATGTCATGGTACACAGGGACAGATTGTAGGGATGAGCACAGCATATTTTTAGGGTTGATGAAGCCTCTTGAGTTACAACATAAAGGTTTCCCAGTGGCCAAACCTTCTCCACACAAAGATATTTTGGATATGTCTGAGCTGGCGTTATTTCTTTTCCCTGGTTTCTTGTGTTTCAGCAAGAAATTAAAGTATTCTAAGATACTACAAGGAACACTAATGCTTTGACAGCTGTGAAATATATCACTCTATTTTCACAAATTGCTTGTCATGGCCTTTGCTCAGAAGACTTCCCAGCTAAATTTTGCAAACTCATGGGTCTTTGATAAGTATCAAATCACATAAGAGCTTATCTCTAAGGAGCAGACGAGCCCTTTGATATCAGCCAGTTTATTACCTGATTCAGGATTTATTGAGTGCTTTCGCAAGGGTTCTCCACCCCTCCTTACTCTCAGTGCATTTATATATACCTTTTAATATATAAAAGCTGGGATACACTTCATAGGACATATTTGGCTGCTCCATTTTAGAGAAAAATATGCACTCTTCCAGGAATCCTTCTGCCAATCCTTCAGCTCCATCAAAAGCACACAAACTTTCATAATGACTGTTGCCCACCATCAATCAAATAAATAGTTGCTTCTTTTCACATGTAAACAGCAGTCCACTTTATTCAGCCTTTAATCTGTCAGTAACCCTTTGATAAGGAAACTATCAATTTTATACTTCATTAATCAACAGAGAAGACCAGGATCTGCTATTTCTGTGAACAAAAAGGGATTCTGCTGGGATTGTTTGGGGTTAGGGTTTTTTTAAGGCCAAAAAAGAGAAAAAGCATGAGCATGTGTATGTACATGTGAGTGTTTGAATGAGTTCCACTGGAAATAGCCAGCTGGAGGAGAGGCATTAATCTGCATTGCATTATGTCATTAACCAGATATTAGAAAGTGCTATTGTCATTTTTTCTTAACCTTTCTCTTCAGACTTTATTTCTTCAGACTACACAGGACTTTAAACTTTCAGAAGACCTCAAGACTCAAGAACAGAGCAAGAAAAGAGAAAAGTTTTCAAAAATAAGTTTAAAAAAACAGAAAGGTTGCCTGTTCTCATGGCTGTTCAGTTCATGCATCTACCTAGCTTTTGGGGACCTCAGTAACCATGGAAAAAGATCTCCACAGCAATCTCAGTTGCTTCAACAGAGTATAATACTAGATAGATAAGTTAAAACTCTTAATTAAAAGATTAGGTGCAATTTTCCAGTTGGCCTCTGATACATCTCAACTTTTGTACGTCTATACCTAAAAAACGAGCCTGATGTTATTAAACACACTTACTGTTATTATTGCAAAAGCTCCTATGGTTGTCACGTCTATGTGTAATAACAAACCAGAAGAACAGAAAGTGACCCAGAACGTTAGTTATGAAAAGCAAAACTGCTGCAAGTTTATAAAAATTAAACAAATTCAGTGCATCTCTTCTGCCCTTTGATGTTACACAGCTTCCATGAGGGCAAAATAGATATTTACATGTAAGTACTTCTTTAGGTGACTTTTGAATTCTGGAAGTGCTCCCCATGGTTTTAGCTTGATTTTGTCAGAGTCACTGCTGAGTCTTTACCAAAATATCAGTCTTATTTTGCTCATGAAGCAAGTGCCACACAACCCAGTAATCCCATCTTTCTCTGTGTTTGCCTACATAGTGCACTAGCAGACTGGGTCAACTGCAACAACCTCCATGTTACTCTTTAAACTACTGATACATACCACTTCAGTGCCTGTGCACAATAAGCTATAGACTTGGGATCAAAAGAGGAAAAAAATCTCATAAAGGACCGTGATGAATTTCACCAGCACATTCAATACAGCTACAGCAGCAAGATGCAGACAGTCACAATAGGTCATTTCCACAGGCTGCTGATGGTGGGAGTCAGCTCCCCCAGCTCTGATCACACAGAACACCAACATTCATGTCCAAGATGGTCATTAAAACTCATACTCTGAAAAATATCTAACCTAGCCTCCAGAGAGAAACTCACCTGAACCAACTTACATGCTGGCCGCAGGATGAGATGAGTTGCCACTGTTTGGTAAAATCAATCCCACTCCATACACCTGAAAACTTGCACTCTTTCCCTTGCTGTATCCTGTGAGCTGGTAGAGGATCCCAGTAATCCTTGAACTACCCAGCCAGGACACCACTGTTTGACACATAGCATTTTGCACATTACAGACACCTTCCCCCAGTATTTTTACTGCCAGACCCAAACTAAGCTTGACAAGGTAATGCTAGGAGTGGTATCATCTCTAGCCATACCATCCTTGGCTATCAAGGGCACCCTCTTCCCCTCTCCCTGGCAGTGAAGCCCTTCAAAACAAAGGCCTACTCACAGCAAACCCAATAGGCGGTCCAATATGTAGCAGGAATCACCAAAATCTCTATTTCCAGAACTCATCTCTCTGTGCTACCTCCCCACAGGTTCCAATTCAAAGGCCCATTGCTAACAAATGTCACCCCCACAAGCAGCTTTGACAGCCCATCTGAGTGCAGCTTCCCCACCAGCTATCAGGGAGAAGAGGGATGGCAGCACCAACAGGTGCATGCTGTATGTGAGGAGCTTGCTTCTAGACATGCGTGGCCTCATGCCTCAGTGTCCTTGCAGCAGCAGAACATCAGTCTCTCACCCCAACTGTCAGAAATCCCCTGCAATTTTTCTCTAAATGCTCACACCTTCACCCCCAGGAATAGGAAACCACTAGTGTTTGGAAATCAGCAGTTAAAGTCCCTGAGTGTTCCTTAGCTGATGGGTAATGCTGTCCCCAGCAAGACCTGTTTCTTTCCCCAGGGCTCCTGCCCTGTCACCAGCTCAGCAGACATCACCAGCCCCTTATTCTCCACTGGAGAGGCAGGATCAAACCTCAAGGCCCCACCACCCCAGCCCTCCACCCCGAGCTCAGCCTCTGGCAGCACCCACCCCTGCTCATGCAGCGCAGCACCAGCCTTCTCCTTTGTGCAGGTGGAGCGATGGCTCTGCAAAGGTACATTCCATACACCCTGCTAGTACCAAACTCTATCCATACATTGTGCTCGTAGCCCACACAACTGTCTAGGCCAACGGTATCTGCTAGCATTTTCCATTCATTTTCAGACTTAATTTCACATTAATTAGTATTCTCTTATTTCATTAGCAGCCATAAAACGTTTTGACACCATCGCTTCACAGTCTTTGTGTTGGCAAAATCCTGAAGAAACTGAAGTCATTAAAGGTTCACAAGCATTAACAATTCATGTCAGGGGAAAATAATATTTCCTCACCCCCAAGTGACTGCCTTTCCCTTTCTGCTGGTGTCTATTGCTTTTAGAGCAGACCAGCATGGCACTACACCTCAAGATAATGCTGTTCAGAGACCAGGCTATCTCTAGTTGCAGTAAAAGCCCAGGTGGGTAAACTGCACAAGTTGAGCAGCTGGCATGTAGCAAGATAGCTGCCTGTCCTACTATGGAGATGGTAGCTTCCAGCAGAGAGGAAAGGAAACAGTTGGGGACCACAGCATTTTTAATCATCACAGCCAGATTTAGCACAGCTGCCTTGGAAGCAAACAATGTAGAAAACTACAATGTCATTTTAGCAGATACTCAGGAACCACACATGTTATTGTAACTGCCTTTAGTCCTCCTTCTGAAAAAAAAAAAAAAAAAAACAACTAATTCAAATCTCCTCTCTAGCCCGCTAATTAAAAAGTGTTTTAATACTTTGGAGGATCTGGGTCACGATTCAAGTTCAGTGGTGGTACTTCTGTGAAGGTGAGCAGCTCACACAACTCAGGGTTTGCAGCAATGTGTCAGCTGAGAACTATAGACCCATGGACAGTCACATTACCAATTTTACATTACAGGAGGGGGTGAAAAAGCTCTGACATTTCCTACTACTACATCTAAGAAAAATATAAACTGATACAAAACCAAAGGAAACACAGATGGCTTCTGTTTAATATGATACCATATTACAATTTAAAGAGGTCTTGTGATATGTTGTGTGACTTACTTCACTTGGAAATGAAAACTTCTAGATTCCTCTAATTTCCTGTCCTTTAAGTTAATGGCAGCAAATATTTGAAATAAATTGCCCCACTAAGTTTCACCCACTATTAAATTACAGACAATTTGCAATTCAGGTCAGAGCCCTGGAAGACTGTGTCCATGTAGATGTTAGATCTGGCACCCTGCTGAAGTTAATGAATTGACAAAATTTTGTAAAATTTATTTTTACTCTTTTCTTTTTCTTTTTTTTTTTTTTTTCCTGGAGGAAAAAAGGCTAAGTCCCTGCAGACCATTTTCAAGGGGGACTGAATCCTTGCTAAAGGCATTCTGAGCTGTGGGAAAAAGAACAGAAGAACAAACTTTCTCACAGGCATTTCAGAACTGGTGGAAATACAAGAGTGTTTGCCACATTCGGAGATCTGTGCTCCTGTGCTCTCTGCAAAGTACACACATTATTTCCCCTGATCTTAGGCAGGATCCACAAGCCAGATTATCCACAAGCCACCCTAATGATGTTTTGGTTGTCTGTATCCAAGAATTCATAGCTACATTTAGCTACTCTCTAATCATAAAGATACTGAAACTGCCTTCTAATATGTTCCTTACTCAATAGTTTCCCTTAAGTTTTGTTCATGGAAAATATATGCTTGATCCTAGTTGCTGATGGTGTGTGTTGATAGTGTGTGGTTTTAAGTGTTCATGACCCCTCTTCTGTTTCCCGGGGTCCAATCTGCAAGGCACATTTCAGAGTATGAGCAGCCATTTGGGACAAGCCCACAACTCACAATAGGCACTGTTGACCACTCTTTGAGCAGCCCTGTTGATGAAGTACTGACAAAAGTCACATAGAACTCTAATGCCTCTTTTGTGGTAGGGATTTTAATAAAAATCTATGTTTCTTTATGCTATTCTTCCGAGACTAGCTGGTTATTATCTGTTAGTTATCGACTAGTTGTTCATAGTGCTTCTCAGTCTTGCTTATTGAATATCCACTGGGCCACAAGCACAGAAATATCAGTGGGGAATATGTTTATCAGAGTATTGGCTTACATTTGATTCGATAGTGATCATTTTGTAAAGATGAAACATCCTTAGCTGAAGACAGTGCAGTAGGTCACCTTGGGATATGCAGCCAAATCCTGCTTAAGAAGAGTCTCGTGTGAAGTAATAAATCCTGTCCAAAATCAGGCAGAGAAGGAACTTGAACTCACACAGTGTCATAGATTGATTCTTTAATTCCACAAGTTAAGGAAGAAAATTTTATTAAAAGATCAAACAGTTCTGTAAGAGGCTATGATAGCATACCAAGGAGACCAGCAAAGCTGTGCTCCAGTAATCTAATGAGTAAAATGCATGTGACATATCCTTTGATACCAAGAGATTACTTTAAAAGTTACATTGGAA
The DNA here is from genome assembly GCF_003259725.1 of Athene cunicularia. Lineage (NCBI taxonomy): Eukaryota > Metazoa > Chordata > Aves > Strigiformes > Strigidae > Athene > Athene cunicularia. The sequence continues at coordinate 51,670,843 of NW_020799097.1, read as the reverse complement.
GTTTTATTTTTAAGCCTTGAAAGGTTTGTACTCGTAACACTCATCATGATTCTGGAGCATCACGTTCAGGGTTGCAGAACTTCATGCTGAGCAATGAGACCTAAAGCTGGTCTGAGATCAGTTACACATTAAATGAGGGGACATGAGCCAGACTTCTTGCAAAATAATTCACAGAAAACTAATCTCTTTATATGATGTTGCTACTGTTCCCATTCATCCTATTTTGTATCTATTTTGTTCCCAGCCAAAACAGCTTGGGCTGGGATAGCTCAGAGGTTTATCCCAACTCTCATTGACAGCTAGTGACTTGCCTGCTAGGTTAATACTGACATTGACTGTACATATTTGCTGATAGCTGCAGCATTGAGACATGTACTGAGTTGGCAAAGCTGACTTTAAATAAGACATCACTTTCTAACAACTTTTATTAGGATGCTGAAATCTCTCTGAAGAGCACAACTACATTTGTGAATTTGTGTAAGGTTTTGCAGGAAAAAGCGAGATGCTGGTTTACTGGGACATTTATAAAAGGTCATTAGGAATTTAAATTAGTGAGGAAGTAATTTGATTGTAGAAGTTTGAGGGCATTTCATCAGAGGCAAATAAAGAAGGAAGATTCAGTATCAGATTGAAATCAATAAGACCATTTTGCACCACAGGAGTGATATTTGACTGCACTCCTGAAGCACTCCTGTAGGCAGTTCATCTGAGAGGAATGACCATAAACCATAATTCACTGAAAAAACTCTGCAATGTAAAAATAAAAGAAAGTGTTTTCACCCAGAAATGGGAATTATTCAGTAGGGTCCTCACAATGAGGAAAAAACGACACAAATGGAGGGAATAATATTATAAAAAAGACACATTTGGAAAATATTTACTGATTTGAGGCAGAGAAAGGAAGGGTTACTGTGGATTAAATATGATAAATCAGAAAAAAAATAGGTAACATGGTCCTCCACTAAATGAAAGAGAAAACTAGTAGCAGATGGCTTTGGGAAGGGCAGTTCATTTAGTAATTTTTTTCTTCAGTCTTTCTGCTTCCATCTTCATTAAGAAAGTAAACTGGGCTCAGATGGCTGACACAATTAACATCAGTGATAAAGTGGTAATGGCTCAGGCTAGAACAAGGACAAATCAGGGATTACTTATCTGTGTTACATAAACACCTGGTCCCACTCCCACCATCTCCAGTATACTTAGGGACCTGAAAGAACTAATCTTTACACCTTTCAAAATTTGTGGAGAAGAAGAGAAGTTCCAGAACAATGCAAAAGGCCCATTATAGTACCCATCTTTGAAAATGGGGGAAAGGCATAAAAAAAAAAAAAAAAATTCTAGAATGACTGACATATGCCATGCCAGGATAAATACTGGAAAATATAAACAATCTTTTTGAGGAACAGGGTGATAACTATCAAGCTAATATAAAGTTTTCAAGACCAAATTATGAAATGCAGCAGAACATGAATTCTTAGTATGAAACTGGCAAAAAGGATGGATGTCATTCTTCTGATCCCTTTATGTAAAGAGACCAGTGAATAATGTAGTAAGTGATTTTACATTTGCACACAACATGTACAGAAATATTGCACATAATGCTGGTACCCATATTTTACAAAGGATGGAGAAGAAAGTAGAAGGCTACAAATTAAAAACTAATAGAATAATCCAAGAACTAAAAAATTATTTCTAGTAAATCTAAGATGTTGAATCTAGGGAGCTAGCAATAATCTAGGGAGGTCTGCTGCCTCCCTGGGGATCGGATCAGAGATATTAAAAGGAAGGTCACTGCTCTGGTGCGGCCCTCTGATTACTACCCCTTATTGGTTATCCAGGCAGGTAATGATGAGGTGGTAGAGAGAAGTCTTAAGTCACTCAAAAAGGACTTCAAAGCACTGGGGCGGCTAATTGAAGGCTCAGGAGCTCAGGTAGCGTTTTCATCAATCCCTCAAATGGAAGGGAAAATGACTGATAGAGGGTGGAAAACATATCTGATTAACATGTGGCTCAGAGACTGGTGTCACCATTGGAATTTTGGGTTCTGTGACCGTGACGAGGTTTATAAGGCACCTGGTCTGCTGGTGACAAATGAGACAGGCGGGATGCACCTGTCGCAGAGGGGGAAAAGGTTTCTGGGGCAGGAGTTAGCAGGGTTTATTGACAGGGCTTTAAACTAGATATGAGGGGGGGTGGGGAGATAACTGGGCATGTTAGGAACAAGCTCAAGGGAAGCGTGCCAAAACTTGAAGGTTGGAGGATGTGTGAGGACTCTCCATTTGCCACTTCATTTGAGAGAAGGGAAAAATGTTTAGGAACCGTGGAAGCACCTAAGAAGTGTCTGGTAGGAAATGGGGCCCACACTCAGAAAAAGGTGTTGGATTCATCAGCTCATCTCAAGTGCATCCAAACCAATGCACGCAGTATGAGCAACAAACGGGGAACTTGAGGCCGTGATACATCACAAGAACTATGACATTGTAGTTATAACAGAAACGTGGTGGGATGCCTCACACGACTGGAGTGCTGCAGTAGATGGCTACAAGCTCTTCAGGAGGGACAGACAGGGAAGGAGAGTTGGTGGAGTGGGCCTGTATGTAAGAGAATGCTATGACAGCTCAGAAACCAAGTATAGTGATAATGGGGTTGAAAGTGTTTGGTTAAGGGCCAATAAAGCAGATCTTGCTGTGGAAGTCTGCTATAGACCCCCCAACCAAGTGGTGAGGCCACCATTGTTCTTGTGGGGGACTTTAACCTCCCGGGTATCTGCTGGGATCACAACACAGCAGAGAGGGACCAGTCCAGGAGGTTCCTGGAATGTGTGGAGGATAACTTCCTCACACAGCTGGTGAGTGAGCCGACCAGGGAAGGTGCCCTCCTGGACCTGCTTCTTGTGAGCAGGGAAGAGCTTGTGTGGGAGGTAAAGGTTGGAGGCCATCTAGGGTGCAGTGATCATGAGATGACTGAATTTTCAATCCTTGGAGAAACAAAGAGAGGGGTTAGTAAAACTGCCACCTTAGACTTTCGGAGGGCTAATATTGACCTATTCAAAAGACTGATTAACAGAATCCCGTGGGAGGCTGCCTTGAAGGATATGGGAGTCCAGGAAGGCTGGACATACTTCAAGAGAGAAGCCTTAAAGGCACAGGAGCAGGCTGTTCCCATGTGCTGAAAAACAAGCAAGTGGGGAAGGAGACCAGCCTGGCTAAACAGGGACCTTTGGCTGGATCTCAAGAACAAAAGGAGAATCTATTGCCTTTGGAAGAGGGGCCAGGTCTCTCATGAAGACTATAAGGATGTAGTGAAGTTATGCAGGGAGAACACCAGGAGAGCCAAGGCACAGCTAGAGCTCAACTTAGCTATAGCTGTTAAGGATAATAAAAAATGTTTCTATAAATTCATTAACAACAAAAGGAGGATTAGGGAAAATCTCCTCCTTTATTGGATGCAGAGGGAAACATGGTAACTAAGGATGAGGAAAAGGCTGAGGTGCTCAACACCTGCTTTGCCTCAGTCTTTAGCAGTGGAACTGGCTGTTCCCTGGACACCAGCCTCAGGAGCTGGGACATGGGGAGGGGAAGCAGAATGAGGTCAGCACAGTTGAAGAGGAGGTGGTCAGAGACCTGCTGCACCCCTTGGATGCACACAAGTCTGTGGGACCGGATGGGTTACACCCAAGGGTGCTGAGGGAGTTGGCAGATGTGCTCGCCAAGCTGCTGTCCATGATTTACCTGAAATCATGGCTAACTGGGGAGGTCCCGATGGACTGGAGGGTGGCAAATGTGACACCCATCTACAAGAGAGGCAGAAAGGAGGATCCAGGAAACTATAGACCTGTCAGTCTGACCTCGGTGCCGGGGAAGGTGATGGAGCAGGTCATCTCAAGTACCATTAAAAGTCATATAATGGACAACCAGGGGATCAGACCCAGTCAGCATGGGTTTATGAAAGGCAGGTCCTGCTGACAAACCTCATCTTCTTCTATGACAAGGCGACCTGCCTATTGGATGAGGGAAAGGCTGTGGATGTTGTCTGCCTTGAATTTAATAAGGCTTTTGACACTGTTTCTCACAGCATTCTCCTGGTAAAACTGGCTGCTCATGGCTTGGATGGGTACATGCTTCGCTGGGTAAAAAACTGTCTGGATGGCCGGGCCCAAAGAGTTGTGGTGAATGGAGTTGAATCCGGTTGGTGTCCGGTCATGAGTGGTGTACCCAGGGCTTGGTGTTGGGCCACTCCTGTTTAACATTTTTACTGATGATCTAGGCGAGGGAATGGAGTGCACCCTCAGTCAGTTTGCAGATGACACCAAGTTGGGTGGGAGTGTTGATCTGCTCGAGGGCAGGGAGGCTCTGCAGAGAGACCTCGACAGGCTGGAGCCATGGGCTGAGCCCAACTGGAGGAGTTTCAATAAGGCCAAATGCCGGGGGCTGCCCTTGGGCCACAACAACCCCCAGCAGCGCTACAGGCTTGGGGAGGAGTGGCTGGAGAGCTGCCAGTCAGAGAGGGACCTGGGGGGGTTGATTGACAGCCGGCTGAACAGGAGCCAGCAGTGTGCCCAGGTGGCCAAGAAGGCCAATGGCATCCTGGCTTGTGTCAGCAATAGCGTGGCCAGCAGGGACAGGGAAGGGATCTGACCCCTGTACTTGGCACTGGTGAGGCCGCCCCTCGATTCCCGTGTTCAGTGTTGGGCCCCTCACTCCAAAAAGGACATTGAATGACTCGAGCGTGTCCAGAGAAGGGCAACGAAGCTGGTGCAGGGTCTGGAGCACAGGTCGTACGAGGAGCAGCTGAGGGAACTGGGGGTGTTTAGTCTGGAGAAGAGGAGGTTGAGGGGAGACCTCATCACCCTCTACAGCTCCCTGAAAGGAGGTTGCAGAGAGCTGGGGATGAGTGTCCTGAACCAAGTAATAAGCGATAGGACAAGAGGTAATGACCTCAGGTTGTGCCAGGGAAGTTTTAGACTGGATATTAGGAAGCATTTCTTTACAGAATGGGTTGTTGTGCATTGGAATGGGCTGCCCAGGGCAGTGGTGGAGTCCCCATCCCTGGAGGTGTTTAAGAGTTGGGTTGACATAGCACTGAGGGATATGGTGTAGTTGGGAAAACTGTCAATGTTAGGTAAATGGTTGGACTGGATGATCTTCAAGGTCTTTTCCAACCTAGATGATTCTGTGATTCTGTGAACAGACTTGCCCCACGAGACTGAGCTCGCTTGGTCACAGCAAGCACTTCCATGATGACAAGGAACATATTGAAGGGCCCTATGAACCAGCAGAAAGGAAGGAATGACAAGAATTAATAACTGGAAATTTGATGATAAAAAATTCAGTTAGATACAAAATGATTTTAGCAAAGACTATCCTTTCATATCTTCGAATCAAGACCGGCTACCCTCTGGAACTGCCACAATTTGAAAAAATGTGGAAGTATGCTGAGGCTCAGTAACCAGTACAGGGAAAAGTATATTCACTGTGTAATTTTCTCTTCCTTTTGATAGAGTCTCCAAATAAGCTAGAACTATTCAGATAGGAACTTCATTTATATATGCAATCAAAAGCTTAATTAATTTAGCAAGCATTTAAGGCAACATTTACTTGGAGGTAGAAAATTCAACAATTAGAAAATTAAACAATACTCTGCAGTTACCACGACACAAGCCAAAGCATCATCTGCTTGTAAAATAATGCCTCAATACAGCTTTCTCCTGTTCCTCAAATGTTACACCAAATAGTATTTTATGGCTCGAAATCAAAGAGTGTCATGCAAGCTTTGTGAAAGATTATAGGCATAAACTGACATAGTTATCCAGTTGATTCAGAAAATGCTGTACTTGATTTATAATACATTGTTACCAGCTGAAGGTTTGGAGAAGTGTAGTATTGCATAGAGTGAGAGCCACAGTGTAATTCTACTACTGCTTACGTGTACTTGAATACACATAAAAAGATAAAACCACGATATAAGCTAATCAGTGAACTTAAAATGATGTTGATGCAGAGCTGATGGGTTGTAAGTCATGATGGCATGGTAACATTGTGCTTCCTCTGACAAAAGTCAATAGATGTGTTGTACCATTCGGTTGTACGTGAACCTCACGTAAGCACACACCAGAAAGAATGACCCTTCCCATGACAGTAAACTACCTGCTTGGTATGTAAGAGGGGAGTGAACGTGAAATGTGAGTCTGCCAAAACAGAGGACATTCTTCTGAGCCCAACAACACCAGTGATACAGAAGTGTGCACCATGCCAGGGTCCTCCTGGAAGTAGAGAAGAGGGTCTCCTCCCACCTGCAAACCCACAGCATACTAGTGCAGAAGAATTTTAAAGCACTAGATGGTAATGTGAAACAAAAAGTATAGCAGGGATCTTGACATAAACAAGTGTATTAATGTTTGTGTTTTGTCCGTAGGAGAAACACAGAAAGGGCAATGATCTGCTCACAGCTCTGCCTCTCTACCTTAGCAGAAAACTGAGGAACCATCGAAGTAGGTGGCAAGTGTAGCCACCTGCACAGTCACACACAAAAATCCCTCTACAAGTCATATACAGACTGTTCAGCCACTGTCAGCCTGATTTGGTTTTGCATTGATAAGCTGAATGTAGAAGGCTTCATAGCTCATTGCCAGTCTCCTAAGTGTTCATTGCCTCTAAGAGTGATGCATGGTCTGAGGGTCGTAAAGACACGAAACACACTGCATGGAGCTTGTAGGTTTGGGAGGTCCATGTTTTATTCCTAGTTCAGGCTTCAGCATGTGCAGACAAGAAGAAAAACCTAGAGAAAGAGAGTAGCAAATTCTGACTCATATTAGTGATTTTCACAGTTTTAATTAGTGTTAATATGTTAATTAAACACATTAGAGTGAAACTATGCCATTTGCTTTAGGAATTATATAATGAGTTTATTTTAAACTCTGAAAATTTGTATGACTAATGTAAAATACAAAGTCAGATAAACAACCGAAATGTTTTCACGTGGAAGAGCAAATTTTTTTGCACTGTTGTCACTGGTTAGCTCTAGTAGCTACATGAGCACTTACCCTGGTGTGTTAGCGCTTCAGCATGGTAAAAGGGATTCTTTTTCTAAATTCAAATTCCAATTAGAAACAATGAGTGGTTTTATTCCCTTTCCCTCCCTTTTCACATGTCTCATTTCTTCGTTGTTCGTACAGCTGGGACATGTGTGTGTAGGTCAACAGGGGGCGTTCAGACTCATAAATAACCCTCTCCAGGTCCATTGAGGTTCCCAGAGCATACTGGTACATCTGATAATAAGCCTGACAGTCAGGAAAAAGGCAGTGTTTCATTGTACCACATAAAACAAATGAAAGATGCTGTTAATTTATAGTACCTATAGGTATTTTAGGAAGAAACTATATTTGTAGACCACAGTGTCCTTCCTTCAGAGTTTGTAGAAGGGGAAATAACCTAATCTAACTCACAGGGCAAAGAAAACACAGCCTTTGCTCTGAACTAAAGCACGAGAGCGTTACTGCACTGTGGGAGTGCCTCGTGGAAACACACACCCAACCTCTGTAGAGATTACCACATGTGAAGATTTCCTTCAGCAAGGTCAGAAGAGGTGGCATACCTGGGCCTCCTATTTCTTGACTACCTGCAGTTCCAGGCATACAAAACTTAGACTGGGCAGTTGGTTATCCAGAAATATTGGGTAGTTATGGTGTGTGTACAGCAGCCATGAAGTACTGAATTTTCTGGATGGTGCTGCACAGTCACAAAACAGGTTGATGCGCTTGTGTTGCCCAACCTGTAACTCTCACACACTCTCGGTGTCATGGTGACTGTACATATGTCATGCCATGCAACCTGCTGCCTCAGAAGCCCCAGACAGAGGTAACTGTAGTCATACCCCTCTCCTCCCAGTAAAGCTGTGCTTTGCTATGAGTTACACTGCAGATGGTAAATCACAGACATGATGAAACCCCTCCCTCACTCTGTCCAGAAGGGATGTTTCCAAGAAGCTGAGCATTTCTCCAGCTGCCAGATGGCCCTCGGGCTGCAGTCTCTGGCTGGGTCTTTCACAAAACTACACACTAGCTTATTTTCAGGTCTTCCATTCTGCACAGACTAAAAACTGCTTTAATAACTCTTTTCAGCATGTTTCTGGATCTATTGCTTTATTATATTATAAACCTATTTAGATTCATACCCATTACTAACAAAGGGTTTCCACTGACCCCACCAAGCTAAGTGATTTCTTTCTATATTAATACCATTACAGTTATCTAGCTGAAAGAAACGGGTATGTGACAGATTAAATGGGAGCTGGTGTGCAGACCTATAACCTTGAACCAAGGAGAAGAGATGGTGGCAGTGAGGCCCCAACTGAGCATCACTCTGTTTTGTTTCTCTCTCCCCTCATTCATCCTTTTCATGAAACCAGAAACATGCTTTAGTCTGTCTTTTCAAAGCATTTTTTCACAGAGCCAAGGGGATGCTGTGGAAGCATTGTTAATGATATGGTTTGCCTGAAAGTGCCTACACAGATCATATATCATTTAGGTTGTCTCAGATGAGCTAATATGGAAGACACGGATAATCCATTAAATTGCAGTGAGAGAGGAATGTATTAACCCTTTGACACACTCCCGCAAACCTTCCTCAACAAGGCTTTTGTTTAAAAAATAAGGAATCAGGTGGGAGAGTGAGAGAGCAGGTGGGAGAGGAGGAGTTTGAATCTAAAGATGATACAAGCAAAACCTCTGGAGGGTTTATTCTTACTCGTGTGTCCAGACCAGTACAAAGGGTGGGAAAGAAATACTGAAATCCAGTTGTATTTAGGAGAGAGCTGTTGAGTAGCAAAGTGCATACATTCAGTGTTATTAAGAAATATTAAGAATAGGCATGTTACAAAAATCTCACATGACAGAGCAGGAGAGGCAAAACTGTATTTCTAACCCAACCACCATCACTTGCACGTTCCTCTTGACCAAAGCTGTCCATCTCCTCTTTTAAGGAGAGTGTGTAGGTACAGAGCCGGTAACACAAGTAGAAAGACCAGCTCAACAGGGAGAAATGGCAATTCATTATTCTTTTGGTTGGGCTGCTCACCAGATGAGAAAAAAAGAAAAAAAAATCCTTAACACAAACAAAAATATCCATAAATATTTAGCAATTGTTAATTGAAAGTCTCCACACTTACTGATAAAGTTTAAGGAACTTAAAGAAGCTACAGTGCAAAGAAATTCTTGACAGGTCCGTATCTGGGAGCTCTGAATTTTCATTTAGAAAATTCAACCCTCAATAGCATAGAAATTAAAACATGCCAGATGTTACAGGGATTTGACATAGTTCAACAAGGGTAAAGTTACAAGTTTATTAACTACACCAGCTGGTATTGGAGGATTTACGATTTTTTACGTGACATATAATTGGTGCATGTAAGCACACAAGGGGCATGAAAAAATGTTTTGAAAGACCAAAAAAAAAAGAACTCATAAAAAGAGAATTTACAGGAAAGTAAAGCTTAAGGTGCTGTAATAAATTAAACGAACAGCAGAGGTCCTTGTTAAACTCCCTGCAGCCACGCAAAGATGAAGAAATGCAATAAAGGATCATTTATTTAGTTTGCCAGCAAGGGTTTTTAAAAGCTTTTCTGAATTACAAAATCTTTTCAAATTATAGCACTTGTAATTAAATCCATCTTCTTTGAACTGAATAGAATATGGCCACTGTAAAGCTGTCCCCAGCCCACATATCTCTGCAGCAAAGGTCAGGCAATGAGTCTGAGCTGGAGCCTGTGAAGCGTGTGGGGAAGGACTGCTCTACAGCCATGCTCTTGGGCCCATCCTTACACTTACTAAGAAAACATTTACATGGATGCCTAACTTATATTTAAGGAATTTTATTAATTAACGGGGATAGATGTAAGGAATTTGCAGCTTTAGAATTTGCAACTAGGTTTATCTAAAATAACATAAAAGATACCTTATAACACCTATTAGGTGTTTGGGGTTTTTTTTTTATTTCCTTGGGCACTTGAAAAAGAGGGGCATAAGTAGAATGGTTTTGCTTCAGAGTAGGCAGTTTTTCAGTTAATAGCTTTTAGGGACGGGGCTTTGCTGAGGCAGATGGTGGTATTCAAAAAGTACTTTACTTTAAATGTACTTTAAGTTAAATGTAAAGAGAAAAGAAGAGCATATCTTTGTTGGTAGATAGACTAGATTATATTCCATCTGTCTTCATTGCATGTATATGCAGATAGATCATTTTTTCTTGGAAAGGTGTATATAGGTAAATATATTCCTGGCATAAAAGCATAGTAGAGTACAGCAAATATACTAAAACAACTTAGCAGATACCAAAACATCACTATTTGAGGTTCAGATTTTACATGCTGGTTGGTATGGCTTTAGCATTTATCCCTCTCAGTCTTTACCGGGCCAAGGAGAGCAACAAGTAACACTTGGTCCCAGTAAATTCTGGTAATTCTTCAAAATCTGGAACTTCAGAACACACACTTCATAGCTGGCACTGACAGCACAGCTTGTCTGTCCATAACTGTTTTTCCTACCTAGTGAAAATCTGAACAAATTCAGCCAAGTTTCAGACCCTTCAAAGGTATAGTTCATGCATGTTCAGTAGAAACCATGTTGACTTTTGCAGCTAAAACATCCAAACACTCTGCACAATGAGGCACAAAATTGGACTTTTGAGCTTTTAGGTTTGGTCCAGGTACCTCATCTGAGAGCCTATATATTTTCATTGTTCCCCTTGCTAGGTCTAAGTAGAGCAGAAGAAAATGCTTAACTCCACAATGCAAAGGTGTCCTGAGGAAAATGTTCTCTGTGGAAGGATCAGAGAGTAAATCCTACCAGCAAGGACACTGGAAAATCACACAGAGAGATTGGCACTATCCACCTCTGACTGGCCATTCAAAACCACAGACATTTTCTTCTCAAACTTTGTAGCCATTTCCCATTTATGATCATCTTGTTCATGTAAAAAAAAAAAAAAAAAAAAAAGTCATTAACTCTGAAAAACTCAGCTTCTTGAGTGATGAGTGCTACAGAAAGCCCAAGAGAAATCAAATGCTTAATAAATGTACAGTACGCAATTCAATGTCATGGTTTTATGTGCAGTGATTTCTGTTACGGTGGTGCTCTGAAGGGCTAACTAGGAGCAGACCCGCATTGTGCTGAGCACTGTGGGTGGGATTCCTGCCCCCAGCTGGAGTTATCTGTGCTTTAGACACCCACCAGAAGCTAGGCTGGTCTCTGTCTAGAGTCAGTGGAAAGAAATAGGTACCTCCAGGTGATTCATCTGCTCTACCTTAGGCAGGTGGAATCACTCCCCGAAGGTACCTGCCTCACTCTGTTGCCTACAGAAATAGCCTCAGGGAATTATTTTAAATCAGACAACCATCTCTTCAACACCTAACCCAGGTGAGTTGAATCAGCTCCAGAGAAGAACTCTGACAAGTCTTTTGTGTGTACATTTTGTCACCTCACATAACCAGCAGTCAAAAGTGAGGTACCTAGACAAAACTAAACAGCTTTTCCCCATTGCAGTCAACAGAGTCACCCAGGGGCTGCTAACTCCTGCCTGAGACTTAAACTTCAGGCTCAACTTTGTGATCATTCATGTTAGATGAAGTAATTACTTCCCTTCATGTTTTTCTAGAATATACCCCAAAAAATTACTATCATAGCCATCTTTAAAAGTGGAAAACAGATAACATATGCCCTACTACTACTATTGCAACTGCGGTGCAGTGTAGATATTCATAAGGCAGATTCTCACCACCCAGGCAGGTGCAGCTCACAATGAGATATATTAATTAGCAGTGGACCCTACTAAAAGCCTGAATAAACAGTTCATGCATGGCTATGGGCTGTGGGGAGGTAGATACACCCACAGGATGCTTACAAAAGGCAGTGGTCCTCACATGGCCTGGAAAGGCAGCTACCTTGTCCGATAGTAATGGCACCTTGCAAGAAGATACAACACACTCAGCCTTTCCTATTGAATCTGATCTTGGTGCTACAGCTGCAGCAACCCCATTATCAAAACTGCATGCTTCAAAACCTGGTTAATCTCTACAAGTTCGTCATCAGCTACTTTCTTATCACTGTACAGCACATGTTAAGAGTCAACCAAAAGTCGGGCTGGAAATCTGGATCACAGCTCCTCTGCATGCTAATACCTTCTTTTACAAGGCCACATCTCCTTTCAGATTCAAATGTTGTTTCAGAAGAAGTTCAGCCATACAGATAATTCTAAGTATTTTTAGCAGCGTGTCATTTTTTCTTCTGTCATTCTTGTTAGAGGCAAAATATTGGGCCACATCTGACAGGATGATGCACATTAATGCCCCCAGTTCCAACCAGTAGCGAGACTGAAAATAATTTGCTAGTAGGCATGCTTACACAGAGCACATCTGTGCATGAGTACATGGCTGGACACGGATCAGACAGACACAAAGAGCACTCACATGAACACAGACAAAACCCACAGCCTCATCTTGCTCCCTTCTCTGGCTGAGCAGGATGGAGGTCTGCAAGTGAGAAAACATATATATGCACATATGTATATATGCACATACAGAGGCACACACACACACACAGATGTAGAGTCTTTTGCCCAGCAAAAGTTGGAATGGAATTTAGCTTGCAGACAGGACAGACTGTGCTGATTCGGTGCAGTGCATGGCCAGACAGGCATAACGACCAGCAGACTGTTTACATGGATAGGTCCTGTTTATCTTATTATTATTATTATTTTCCCACACTTGTCCCTGCCCAAATCACCTAAATCTCTCCCTGGTTCCTCCCCTAAACGTCCCACAGTAAGTTCTGTTCAGTCCTGAAATGTTCTTCCATGGCATGCCCCAATGTGTCCCATTCCCCAAGACAGTAATACCTCAGTCCTGAAAGTGCCCTGACATTGACTCATCCTGATGACTGTCACACGAAGCTGAGACTCTCCTGGGACAGCTCAGGGTGGGGACTGGACAGGGCATCCCCTCCTCTGAGCCTGACTTTGCTGCTGTGCTCCTCCAGGCATATAGAGACAGGCTGATGCTATCAGGGCTGAAGGCTCCAGCCATTATTTGGGCTTCCCCCCCGCCATTGTCTCTCTGTGCCCTTTTGTGGGTGTTCAGACAATCTTTTATTTAGCAATTCTTATTTCTCTTTCTAGTACCCTTTTCCTGTCTTCGCTGCTCTCTAAAACACCACTCTGACAGTTGTTAATTTCATAAGGATGTTATTCACTGTTTTCCAGGCCAGGAAGTGAGGAGCTAATCCTGACATCACACAGATAGATATCTTTCCCATTTAACACACTGTTCTTTTTACAGCCTTTCTATTGTCAGCTAGCCAGATTTTGATCCACGTGATGGTATTCATACCACAGCTGGTTTGAACTGACTTTGAAATGTTGTCAAATACTTACTAAAATCCAGTTACATTTCATCTCTTTCATTCACTTTATCTATTGATTTGGTCATCCTGTCATTAAACAATACTGAGTTTACATGACAAAATACGTATTTACAATTTCTTGCTACTTTAAGGTCATGATTTGTTGTCACATTTAACAAAGCATCTCATATGCTTAAACATTTTCTTTTATTCCCCTTGTAATATTAAAAGTTATAAGACTTCTCTATTGATACCGTATTTGCACTTCTCATATCCCATATACAAGTCAGTCCTATATTCTTTTCAAGGTGTAGTATGTCACTATAACTCATCATCAGCTGATTCCCTAACAAAAGGCTGTCCCAGCCCATTCAGACACATTTATGCCCCCCTTAGCAAAGGGCAGACCCAGTCCTGAAAAGTACAGTTTCACATTAAATTGAGCACCTATGTTTTCAGATGCAGGGTCTATGATGACATCCTCCTGAATCACAGGCAATGATTATAGCAAACTTTGCAGCAGCTTTTAATAGAGACAAACAATCTGAGGACACCACCTTTAGCAAGGATGCTTTTGTGTACTTGAACAAATCAGTTTAACTTTCTTTGTTTCATATCACTGGACAAAGAGAGAGAAGAAACATGTCAAGAGTTGGTGTGATATTACACAGCTTTAAGAATATGTGTCAGTGGCATCCTCAACACTCACATTTATCCTGCCTAAGTCTGAAGAGCGGTTCATATTCATCCAAGCCATATGCTTTCCAGCATACAAGTTCTGGTGAACTCTCTGAAGCATCAGCCTCCTTGATTACCCAGTCAAATGAGGTAAGATTCAGCACATCTCAAGTATAACTGCATCTCTAGTAAGCAAAATTATGTAACAAAAGGGTGATGATACTCCATCTTTCCTCCCTGTTTGCATATCCTAAGTGTTGCTATTTATTTCAATCATTGGTGTTTTCTGTTTCCAAAAATTCTATCACTCTGCTTTTATATTATAAAACCTCACTTAGCAGATTTCTCAAGTTTCAGAGTCCTCCCCTGACAATACACAAATACAGTATTACCACATGAAAACACTGCCAATGAGTTTAGCCAGGAACACTCCAAAATCGAACAGAATACAGAGCAAACACATGAAAATGATTTCCCATCTATCATTGCTTTATGTAACCAAATGATCAAATTATTTTCAAGCAAGAAACTAAACTCCAGTGAGTGAACTGATCATCATTGTTCCACATGCTGTGCATTTAGTACTGATTTACCCCCCCTATACCAATATATGTTCTGCTAACTAATCGCATACTGATTTATGGTTGTAACACTTAAATGTCAGAAACTTGCCACATATGATATGCAAACTAGAAAATCACAAACACCTTCCCATAGAGATTTGTGGCTATTCTTCCAAATAGTTTGAGATTCTTGATTTTGGGGAAAGCTGAAAATTATCTATTTATGGCACACACTAAGGTTTTGAAGAAAAATTTCATTTGTAACTAATAACTTTTCTTTTGGATTTCAGTTTTTTCTGTCAGAAGTAGTCGCATTTTTATATGTGATACTATTGTCCATACCCTTATTTATCCCTGAACATTGAGCATCACTTTAGCACTCCCTCATTTCATGTGAGCAAGGACACACAGTGTCACTTTTCCTGTTTCCAGGGTGACTGCTGGAGTTTTTACCCAGCTGGACCAATGGGAAGTGACACATCCAGCCCTTCCGGGAATTAAATCCCATCCACTGAAACACTCGCTGCTCTTTGTCCCATATATACGGTATCCTCCAGCCACAGCTCTCTCCTGTAACTATATATCTGTCTAGTAAATCAAGGCAAGAAGTATCTTCATTTATTGCCAAGAAGAATCACTCACAAAGGCAGAAAATTTATTTGGGGGTTTTGGTTTTGTTTTTTTTTAACCAGGTTGCACTGCCACAAACATCAACAGCCAAGAGCTGGATCTGAATTTCTCCTTACTGTGTCGTTTTTTCACCCTTAAAAAAATAATCTTCTAACATATGATTTCACAGAGAACAGAATTCGGTTATGCCACACTGCCAGAGAAATTATGTGAGATTATAATGTTAACTAGATACCAGATAATTATGGGGAAAACTTTATTTTAGCTAATTACATCTCTCTCTTTCAAGCAACTACACATTTATTGGTATGTCTGCTTTTTCTGAACTTAATTAAATCAACCAGTCCCCATATAAGCTTGCACAGCTGTATTGCCTTCCTGCAGTTTCAAATATTTTTATAATCTTGGGTGGAGCGTGGGATACCAGGTGCTTCAGTAACTAACTCTGGAAACAGCTGTATTTTTTAAAAAGTATGTTATACTCCCAAAGTGGAAATAAACATCTCTGCATTCCCATGACTAAAGAATCCTCTTTTATTCTTTACTAAGCAGCAATCAGAATACAGACTATTAAGAAAACAAAACAAAACACACTGCAGGGTAGGATAGGGAATTTTTAATGTTTCCTGGAAATAAATAAGTGAACATTTCTTCTTTTCCCTATGTGAATAAAAAGAATGCTGAATTTTAAATTTTTATTATACATCAGCTTCTCCCTTGATGTTAAAAACAGATACAGGCATTTTAAAGCAAGTAAATATGCTTTCATTTTTAATTAGATTACTCTTTGAAGTGCTCAGTGTTTTGGGAAGGGTGAGGAGGAGAAACAAATGAAAGATGGGGAAATGCTAAATGATTTTCAAGCTGTTTAAATCTAAATGTTAATTACATATACCCTGATGGGTTGCGATATTAAATAATACACTGTTAAAGCACCTCTATAACCTGTTATTTTCTCTGGGATCTCACATTTAATATAAATGAGTAACCAAAAATGAATGAAAACGAACTGCTAGATACCAAACAGCCTTCTGCACAGCATGTGGTACACAGGATTACTGTGATGATGGAAAAGCAGATGAAACCTTTCGTGACTACAAGAAGTCGAAGAATTTGAAAAGTTTGGGGAGCTAGTTGCCCTTTTGCTACAAGTTTGATTCCCCTCTCAGTAAGGTCTGTGACCACACTGTCGGTGACTCACACAGTGTGCCATGTAGACGTTGTGCCCATGAATCGTCCCTCCTGAGCAATTTTTAGCAACTCAAATACAACCAAACCTCAATTGCCAAAGGCTGCTCCTACAGCATTGTGCACACAAAGCTGCATGATTTGTTATTATTCGTACCACCCATCTATTCCTCGATGGGAAGCAACATCTCTTATTACAAGCATACACACCCCACTCAAGTTACCCTTTTACTCTGAAGCAGGTTTCAGGTGAAGAAAGGGGCATTTTGTGCCCATGTGGTAGCAGGAGAACGAGCTGTCCCTGCCAGATGACTTTGCTGGTCAGCAGCCAGCACTAGCTCCATGGCTTCACTCTCACACACTTACTGCAGAAGTCCAGAGCATCCATGCAGATTTCAGCTGTGCAGCCCCAGGCCAGCTCAGGATAGGGTTTATAGCCTCATTTGGAGAAGCCGCCAGTCACTGGTGATTCCAAAGGTCTGCAGTTGCCATCAGCCCTCAGCCTTCCTCCAACCTCCAGATACCCACAACAAAATTAATGCTAACACGCTGCCAAAACCAGAGCCTCACAGACTGCTACTGTCAAAGCTGAGCAGTGGAAACTGCTGAGGGAGGCAACGTTTTACACACTTTGGTGCCAAAATTCAGATGCCTAATATCTAGGACTGGGAACATAGCCTCCATTTTCTGCCACCTCGCAGAAGGGCAACCCCAAAAACCTCTGTGCCCCTGCCTGGAGAGGATGCTTGCCCAAGGGCTGTACTTGTGGTTTGTATTAGCTGTCTCAGGGTAAATGAGCAAAGAGGTGAGGGGAAGCAGAGACTACTGACCACAAAGCAATCACACAGCAGAGTCCATTTCGCACCGGACCCTCAGTCATACAATGTCAATGATTTCTCCTTTTGGCTTCACGCATCCACCCTTGCCTTCCATGTAATTATGCAGCTCATTTGGCTGTACAGCACAGACCTGCAACACCATGCACCAGTAATGCCACAGCATGGATATATGACCTTACTGCTTACGCTGCACCTTGCTTCTGTCTCCCTCAGCATGTGCAGATGATTACACCTCCTGCAAGAAGTTATGGACTAATGGATATTTGTATTAACAGCTAAAAAAACAAAGCTGTGAGACTTTGCTTTGGCTCACATCAGATTTTCCTGAATGTGTTCCCTTGCTGCAGAGAAGGTCAGCTTCTGTCTCTAAAAAATTAACTGTACCACATCTTCAGCTCCAGATTGTGGCCTAAGAGTAACCACTGCAATTACTTTGGCTGTGATGCAAATTTAATGTCAAAAAACACCTCCATCCCAATACTTCCTATGCTTTAATTCTGCCATTATAGACATATGGCTGGCACTTTTTAGCTCTGTTTATGCTAGGAAGTATGTCCAAAGACTGCTTCATTTAAGAAAACTTGAAACAATTTTTCACAGTTTATATTTATTTGTTTGCTTCATTTTTACTTTCTATCTTTATATTCCCTTAGTTTTTAACTTGAAACACAAAAATATTTATTTCATGTCCTTTTTCAGTGTGGTCACACCAGACCATGGTGGAATACTGCCCCAGATAGTTGCCACAAGGTATGTACTATAGAACATAGGACTATAGTGAATTTTCACCTGTCTATGCATTTGGCTTCTATCATTACTAATATTAACTTCCACCACTACTCTTTCGCCCGGTCGCATGGACCACTGACAGCTGTGAAACAGTAACACCTTGCTTTACCCACAGGTAAGCAAGATTTGGGGAGGAAAAAGGCAATCTTTCAAACATCACCAGGAAGCTTATATCAGCTCTAACCCAGAGGTAAAACAGCTGACAGAACAAGGAGAGTTTACTTTAGAACTCTACTTAGACCTCTTCTGGATCTGTTCACTCCTGTCTCTTTGCTAAGACAGCTTGACAGCTGGCATCTGTATCTGACCCTTTCTTCAACGGTTACAAAAATATTTCTTGATTATAAATGTCATAGAATACTGCTTTCATAGATGTTTCTAAATCCATCCCTTTTGTATTTACCAGCCTGGGACATCTTTTTAACACCTTTCCTTATACAACACACAGTTTAGTTGTATATGGGAACTGTTAGCTATGAACAATTTGGTGTGACTGAAGAGCAGCTGGTTTTCATTACCAACATGAGCCTGATAAACACTCCAGTTAACCCTAACACATATGATCTATACAGGTCACAGTAGTTATCAGTGGTCTTGTTCATTTACAGAAATAATATTTGCACTGGCCTGTCCATAATGCAGTGGGTAGGATGTGAAATGAAATTCTCAGGAAAAAAAACTCAGCTGTTCTCAGAACTGAATCTCTTGTGTGTTTGAAAACTTTAAAAAAAAAAAAAAAAAAAAAAAAGTCCATTTTTAATAAGCAACTGTCTCACTTTAAATAAAAGGTGCTATCTCTGACTTGGGACATGCAGAAACTACACTGAAACAACATTTTAAGATGGCAAAGTCAAATGTGACACACCTGAATTTGGCACATTTCTGTATATCTATTAAGACACTGCTCCTAATTACTGAACTGGATAACAAGCTTGTCTATTCTTGTCCAGTGCACTAAAGTATGGTGTTCACTTAATGAGCATCCCACTGATAATTTGTTTTCTCCTCATTATTCAGTATCTGCGCCTCAGTTTCATGTACAGCATGCTGCTCAGCTGTTCATTTTCCCAATGGGTTTTTCCATGGGCTTGGCACAGCATCTCAGTGATTCACAAACGGCATGTTTACATGTTGTGGGAATGTGGCTGTATTTTACAAAGAGGAAGCTGAAAGACCGAGACATCCACAGGAAAAGTACCCACTGATTTTGCAACACTTATGATTAGATGGTAGTTGCATACGTAAATTTTTAATGAAGAAATCCCCTAAGAATCAGGAGGCATCAAATGTCACTGACTGGTGGCAGCAGTCCTTTGGCACAGGGCACTGTGGAAATAAAAAAATGAAGACAAGTTCAAAATTTGACCAGAAAAACTCCAGAAAGAAAAATCTATTGAGGACCCTTTGATACAAAGATGACAATGCTGTTTCAGAAGATTGTTGAACACTAATTTTTGGAGACAGGGAAAATAACACAGAGTATTACTACGTGACAGTGTTGTGTGTCAAGGTGCTTTCTAACACACCTATTCTTGGCCACTGTAAGAGACAGGATATGGGCATAGATGGATTATTGGTCCTGATCTGGCACAGCCATTCCAATCTCTGCTCTTAAATAAAACCTATCTTAACAACAGTTCTAAGTTTGGCCTAAAACACCGTGTGGCTCCATATCAACCAGTATCAACCTTTAGGAGGTTTTTAGCATACCCAGTAGCAATATGTTTGGCAGAAGATGGGTGGTGTATTTTAAGATGTCTCTGGAATTCAGAGGCAGACAAATACTTCTGGTTAAGGTTCTGGCCTAAATGATTAGGTGATTGACAGACTGTGACTTTCAGAGGTGCTCCGTTTCCTCAGTGACTCCTTTTGAAAATATTAGCCTTTTGCTTCTTACAAAATCCCATAAAAATGTACTAGCTTTCAGTTGCAAAACTGGAAGGTGAAACCAAAAAAGGTATACATGAGAATGTCAGCAACTATTCATGCTACCTGACATATCTTTTGAGTACTCCTAAGAAAATAAAATTAATAGAACTAACGTGTAGCTTCTTTTAGGTAGGTCATCCTTATTTCAGACTTCTCCTGTCAGGTCGCTAATTCTTTTAAATTGTTATTAATTTTTACTTCTTTCTTTGTATGGAGCAAAGACTTGGCATCTAGCTATCAGCATATATCACAGAAGGAACTGAGAATCCATCAATGCATACTGACAGAGTGATCTGTTGCCATAGTTAGTCAGAAATTTTTTTTAAGATTCAGAACAGGATCGTGTGTCTCAGAAGTCTCTGCCTGAAAACAACACTCTCCTGGGATTGAGGAAAGAAAAGTAAGTAGACAGTAAAGACAGTAAGGAGTAAGAACAGGAAGGGTCCCATATCTTGGGTAAGACCTTGGATGTGATTACTGCCTATGGAAACTTCTCTCCTTACAGCAGCTCCATAGCATAGAAATCATTACATAAGCATGCGGCTGAGAAGGCAAACTTTACTACTTGCTGGTTCCAACTTGGAGAACCCCTTAGCGAGTCCCAGTTCCTGATCACAAAGTGGAAAGCTAGAACAAGGGTCTAAACACAGCATTTAGGTGTTCCAGATGACTGTCTGGACCAGCAACTTGTTGCTTGCTTGGGTTGATCTGAGTAAGAGAGCGTGCTTTTGTGGAAAGGGGTTTGGGAAGAGTTGATTTCTTTTAACTTTTGAAAGCCTCTGAAGTGTTTCTGTTCTGGTTTTCCTCTGAATGGCAACTGTTCAGAAACCACAGGAAGTCCTGCATGATGAGAGAAGCATCGTCCTTTCCACCAGCTTCCTTTCTGCCAAATTTCTTCTTCCCTCCTGGAGTCCAGCAGGACATGGCAGCTCCATGCAGGTTTATACATACAGAAACCTCTTTTTTTTTTTTTTTTTTTTTTTTTTTTTTTTTTTTTTTTTTTTTTTACCTGGAGTTCTGATGCACAGGTATACATGCTCATTTTGGGTCAGGTTTTGAAATAAATTATAACCCAGCCTAGTATCTTTCACATAATTTCCACCTGAAAGGACTGATCAAGACATCAGTCTTTCTCCACCAGTCTTTCTCCACCAGTAGGAAGAGTCTCACCTTCTCATGTTATAGACAGTAATTGTTTCATGTAAGCATTTTTGGGACAAAGGCAGGAAACCAGGTGTTCTCAGCTGGACACACTAACCTCCAAGGATTCATCCATACCACTAAAGTGAACAGGGCATGGACCCAGCCTCTGGAGTACGAACATCCATTCTCTTAAATGGTTATAATAGTACCTGGTCCAGTTTTGGCTCACTCAGCACAATTTAGAGGATAACAAAGATAAGGACTGTTTTCAATAAGAAGTTTTTATCCAGTCTCCTATTTAAAGGGAAAAGACAAGTCTGTGAATGCAAACTCTTCATTGTGCTACTTTACTTCAGTGTCAGGACTAAGACCAGGACAGTTCTTTTTTTGTCTAGAGATAGCCCATGACCCATGTGATTTGGGGTGAGGGGAACAGTTGGCCTACAAAGTATTGAAATCTCTGCACCATCTGATAGTTAAGGCATTCTTCTGCAAAACGGGTTATTCCGACATGAGTCCCATGAGGCACAGAAAAGTTTTAAGCTTGGATCTGCTTTGAAGGTAAATTTCCTGACCAAGCCAGGGAGCCTGTGCACATACAGCCCAGGGGTTCCTTTCAAATGTCCTGCAGTCACAACATTTGCATTGGTTTGTGCCATGTTGAGCCTGAATGCAAGGGAGTTTGACAAGTGCTCCCTCCCAGAGATTGAGATTAGTGCACACAGAGCTG
Source organism: Athene cunicularia (assembly GCF_003259725.1). NCBI lineage: Eukaryota > Metazoa > Chordata > Aves > Strigiformes > Strigidae > Athene > Athene cunicularia. The sequence continues at coordinate 51,648,967 of NW_020799097.1, read as the reverse complement.
GCACAAAGACAAGTCTAAATCAGAGCAATATAAATGTGTTAATGCCTCACTTTTACTGTCTACAACAGTGAATCTTTATTGGTGCTGTAGCCCAATGCTGTTACATTATGACTGGACCCTGACAGGCAATTGTTTAATTTTCCGCCTACATCAGAGACCAGAGTGGATTGCTAAAATGTAGTATGTCACAGCTCTGCTTATAAACCCTAAAGTCATTCTTCCTTAGTTTATCCTGACACTTGAGCATAGTCTGAATATCCCAATACTTCTGAACTATAACATTCATAAATTCTGAAGAGCCAAACTGTGAACATATTTCCCCTACCTACTATGCTCACACATACATGTTGGAAAAGAGTTTTCTTTGTGTTGGTACAATATCTACTTCACAATTACCTGCAGCACAGTAGGCTTGTCTAATTGGAGAGATAATGTCAGTGGACAAGCTTCCCGCTCTAAAATATTGTAAACAGAACTGTGTAGAGAAAATAGTCATTCTGACATTTTTTTAGTGACAGCATTTTATGCCAGTAGTTCTGCCACTTGCATTAAAGTATCAGCATAAAGAAACAAAGAGTAGATAATGCTGATTTGTTTTACAAATTGACAATTTACTGAAATGCTGAATCTCAAAAACAAAAAAAAAAAATCAAATTATTCATGTCAGTGGTATCCCTATCTCAAATATTTAATCTGGAGCAATAAGAAAATTCATCAGAATAAGACTTTGATCCTCCAAAGCTTTATTATACATGATGATCTTACTTCTTTACTATCAGTAGTGCTACTGAAATTAATAATAATCAAACTGAGTCCAGGCAAAAGCTTTTGCAGGATTGAGATTAAGGTACAATTTAAGGTAGCTAGCAGTATCAGTCTGACTCTGAAAGAGTAGGTGTCACCTGTTTTTATTAAGTTTGGCTAATTGTCTCCCTTTGATTTTTTGGCAGTTATTTTGGCAAGCTGACAATCTTCTCCTTAATTTCTGAGTTATGTCAAACTTGTGAAAAGACACAGTAATTTTGCCTTCCTGAAAGTCTCATGTAATCCCATTTTTACTAGATGTTACCCATTGCATTTCAAAAATAAATCAAACTAGTTCTGGATGACAGAGGCGTAGATGTAAACATCTGAGAAAGCTTGGTCTTGGTAATTATGTAAAAAAAAAATTATTGTTCACTAATTGTCCTATTGCCATCTGCTTTCCCATCTATACATTTCTCTTTCTTTGTCAAACATCTCAGTTGTAGGTTCTCTGGGGTGAGCAGCTACAGACATTGGCCTCGCAGTAAAAACACCATTTAATGATATATGAGATTAAATTTAAAAGCTGATCTCTATGGCTTTTTCTCTATTCTTAGTATTGTAAACCATCAGTGACAGAGACTTCTCGTTATTGCAAAATAAATGCATGTTATGCAGCAGATGAAAAATAAGAACCCATTCATTGTCTCTGAGTGGGCGATGTTCTGAATGAAGAGGGCCTTGCTGTTCAGAAGAGAGGAAGACTAGCTGTTGCCCAGCTACTTCTCTTCAAGAGGAACAGTGGAAGGAAATGTTTACTTAAATACCTGTGACTCTTTCTTGATGTTCTACACCTTTCACTGCCTTCTGAGACTGTACTTACAGTCATATTACAGTCATATTTACATTTCCTAAAATAAAGGCCAGGTCCTGAACCTGATCATTGCAAAGACCCTCCCCATGTGTGGGAAGGTATGTGTGTGTGTGTGTGTGTATTCAGATGCATACTTTCATGACAATACTGTAGAATCACATAATCACAGAATTTCAACAGGTTTTGAAGGGACCTCTGGAGGCCATCTGGTCCAACCTGTGCTCAACACTGGGTTGCTTACAAAGTTAGATCTAAAGGCCGTAATATCCCCGAGGATGAAGATCCCACAACCTATTCTGGCAACACCATGCTCGAACAGCCTTGTGTTGAAAAGTGTTTTCCTTGCTTCAGTCAGTGCCCACTGATTCATTTCATGAAATTTCATTAAATACCTTCACTTCATGCCTGAGGTAGGCATGATTTAGGAATGCCTACCATGCCATATGTAGGAATGATACATATTTCAGCAAAGATTTAGTCAAAGATGTCTACAGTTAGTATATTTGAGTCCAAAGTTATCTTCTTGCATGGCAAAAATGAACTTTTGCATCCTTTAGTAGGATATATAAACCAACGTATTAGAGAAAACCCTATAAATTTATGTTGGTTTTCTTCTCCCTCACAATGCCAAGTAATTGATTAACGAAATAAATACTTGTCAACATATTCCCTATTTCACCTAAAAAACAGTCTAGAAATGCATCATCTTGGAGCTGAAAAATATTTACAATCACTTTCAGATTATTTAACATGCCGGCAGTCTCTGTGAACAGGTTAATGTGTTCCACATCTCCACTCAACAGTGTGGAATGACTTTGGAAATATGCAAAAGGATGATGGCTTGGAAGGAGTAATCTCTGTATTTCCCTTGGTTTAGGGAATGTGATGGATGCCTGAGAGATGTGGGAAAGATGTTTCCAACCAGTTACTGCCTCTCATTACTGGTATAAAGGACCGCAGCTCCACTGACTGCAGTGAAGTCCATCGTCCCATATCCCAGCATCCCACCTACATTTAACGATAGCTGTTGAGAAGACCTTCCCAAAAAGGTGGTCAGTTCCAGTTTCTTGCCAGATCTACTTTCTCTGAATTAAGAAAGTAGATTTCTGCCCTAAGAATGAAGTTATCACTGAAAAAGTCCTAAGATTGAAATTATCACTGCACTTGGAAATGCATCTAAATTCCAAGCCATGATACGATCCTTCTTAAAAAACTTTAGAGAATGTTTCAAAGGTCATCATATGGGGATAATTTGGGCCTTGAAAGAGCTATTGTGCTTCCAGACATGTGAAGTCTCTTTCTAGTCCAAATTAAATCCATAGCATTTTTATGTGTTGACTTTTTCCTCTTCTTCCTCCTCCTCCTTTCCCCCCCCTCTCCCTTTTCTGGGGCAATTAAGTCACAATACTATTGAAAGAAAGTGAACATATTCAGGTGGAGGGGGGAAAAGTGTTAATCCCAGATCTCTGTGATTCTGTACATGGAGCCTACTGTAAAAGAAAAACAGCTGCCAAACACTAAGCCTCTTAAAACTGCAGTGTCGTGTACTGGCACAGTCTCTGGAGTGGATTAATACGGGGTGGAGACCAACAACACACTCTACTAAGTACAGGCAGTGTTAAACACCATTTTTCTCTTTTCTTTCTGTTGTGCTTTTCTTTAATACCATGTATGTTGAGTCTCAGTTGCGCTCTGGCTTTCAGTCTTGACTGCCAAACATCTCATAGCTCTGAATCTTACTCTTTTATTTCAGGTTATAGCTTTAACCTTTGAGAGTTTTTTCTGGATCAAGTGTTGAAAAATATTACTCATATTCAAATTGACATAGCTATGCTGAAAATATTGTGTTCCCTCTGCCCAAATAATCAATGCTATGCCAGAATAATAGCCTGAGCTTGACAATATCCCATCTGAGAAAGGGATCAGCCATAATATTTGTGCTGTTGTCTTATCATCTCCTTACACATCTCTGAATCTTTCAGTGATTTTTAGGAACAAATAAATGTAAGAATACAGGAATATGATTTAAGATTAATTACATGCTTGCTAAAGCATTCCTTTCCTCCTAGACTTCAACTGTTTTCTTGGACTTTATATTGCAATGATAAATATATATATGGACAGTCCAATAGTTTCTGATTTGATTCTAGAGGTTCATCCCCTCTTTCCTGTTTTAAATCCACATTGTGTTTCTGCATCTGTGAGCTCTCATTTATGCAAACAAATATATTTACATATTAAAATAAGTGGCCACTATAGAAGCAAATACTGCTTCTCTGTTTTCTGTTGTAAGAGAAAAATCTTTGCGGTCAAATCCTGATTCAAGTAAATAAAAAACCAATGGATTCCATAGGGTCAAGACAACCTTATCTGCTCATTTGGCAGACCTACGAAATGACGCAAATGACCTGGTTAGGATTGCGATCTTGTTATATTATGAAATATTCTACTTACATTTTCTTACTGGCATGTGGATAACTCTTAGATCCATTAAGTCAATTCAGTTATTTGTTTTGCATTCTATTTCATCAAGGTGTGTCCTAATGAAGCACAGCAAAGTCAGTGTTTGGGATATAGAAAAGCAAGTTATTCTAGTGAGAAAGTTGATGAATCTTGATTTATGTTAGCAAACTCTATTCAGAAACTAGGGATGAGGTAAAATTTAGTATACTCAGCTCCTGAAATACAGCTTTTTTCCTAGAGTATTCATTAAACTTGCAGTGGTGCTTGCTGATCTCTTAGCAATCAAGTTCAGGGAGCCAAAGTGACTGAAAACAATTTGCTTTGTTTTGCAAGGTTAGTTTTCTTCCTCTTCAGCTCCCTGAACTAGCTCACCACAGGATCAGAAAAATGCCAGCACTAGCACATGGACTTAGATCAGCATAAATTGTTAGGGAATTGGAAAATAAGGCTTAAAGCAGTTAGGTAGAGTGATAGCAGCACTGTAAAACTCTGACTAAATTCCCATTTGATGACTGTGTTCAAAGTTTCCTGCTTATCACATTCATTGTTTTGGACAGCACTATTGGGGTAAAACAGCACAAAATTGTGTTTTGTCAAAATAGGGCTATGTAAATATGTAGTAGGTTTGTACAGAAATTACTTATTAAAACACCTGCCAGAGAAATTTCCCCTTTTTTTGAACAGTTTAGGGACTTTTACTATCCCATATAATTCTATAAATGAGGTACAGCTCTATATGTTATCATTTAAGAGGTTCTAAAGAAGCCTATGGAAAGATTCTTTTTTTCATTCATGATACTATTTTCTATTCCTGATGGCGCCATTAAAACTACATGGCAATTTTTCAACGAAACTGTAGAAGCTTGTTGGTTTGAATTTGCTTGGTTTTTTCTGCTGCCTAGAGCAATAACTTCAGGGTCCCACAACCAAATCCAAGATAGCCTAAACTCACTATCAACCAACAACATGTGGACAACAAGCAAGAGGTTCTGGAGCTGAGCTTCCAGTGCTAACCTACAAGTGAAATCTAGACTAAAACATCTAGCCTAAAAATCTAGCCCAAAAAAATTGTACAGCTCATACAAGACAATGACAGTCCTGACTCCAGGAGCTTAAAATCTTAAAATATGTAAACTTTCTGGGTTTGCTGCATCAAAGAAAGAGAGTTAAGTGAGTATGTTAGCACAGAATAATATCCTCAGACCAAAGCAGTCACATGCTGATACGTGAGGAGATGAGAGGGCAGGTACCACTGGCATCACAAGAAGGCAAAAGAATCAGAAATGAAATTATCTTGTATGATGGATGATGTTAAAATCATCTGTTCTGAGAGAGAAGTCAAACTGGAGTGTGTCAGCCCTGGAATCTGGCAGACAAAAGGTTTTTAGATACCTTGATTTGATCCACAGGAAAAACCTGCTCTGGCCCAGCAAGCTCCAAAGACTCACAGTATGAGGCCCACAGCAATTATTTTTGCCTTTCTGCAAATGCAACCAAAAAAGGAAATTTCCTTTGTTTAATTTGATGGTCTGAATGAACAACTGAGCCTTTCACGCAAATCCAGTCTTCATCAGGGACTGTTTCCAAAGCAGTCAAGTGTGATGTTGGCTGCTATGGATACAATAAGTGTAGTCACTGCAGCAGCCATGAATTCTGCCATCACACAAAATTTAAGAGATCACCGTGTCATCTGATTTAAGCATTTGCCAACCTCGATAAGGTCTGGAGCTAGAGAAAGATCATTATGAAGGACTGTCACAACAGAAAGCAATCTAAACCTCTACCTGTTCCTGTCAACTAAGGAAAACAGTTAATAGAAAATAGGAGTTTAGACAGCTTTTGCAGCTGTAAGTAAGAATAAAACCTAAGTGGGAAGTGAAGAAAAGTTTCTGGCAGCTAGCAGCAATTTCTCAGCTATGGAAACTAGTGATGGTCACTAAAGGAAGTGGTTGGTTTTCTTGGAAACCACAATGGGAATGCTGTCAAAGTGTTAGCGGGTTTTCTGTTGTCTCCGTACCAGGAATTTTGATGAGGTGTATTTTTTACCATTAGATCAGTGGTAAGCAAAAACAGATAAAGTGCTTTGCATCCTGCATCTTTGGCAGGAGTTATCAGAATGATGACTTCCCATCAAATACCAGGGTAATAGGTGATGCTATGGAGACACAGTATGTGTGCTGGAATACTACAGCAGTCTCTGAGTCAGGAGGACTGGGATACATCTACTGGCAATGCCTTTAAAATAAATATAGATCCTGAAAAGTTTGAGTATACTTCACAGTGTAGAATTAAATGACGGTGAAGTGACTAGTTTATTTCCTTGCCTCTGTACGGGTGAGTCAGCTGGTCCTGACTGCATCTATGCTTGACTGGATTGCCCCATTCACACAGCACATGTCAATGAGCTCTGTGGGAACAGAAGGAGAGCACTGAAGCTGGAGTTCACGTGGCATCCATCCACGCGCATCATTGGTTATAAGTCTCTTATCCCAGCTGGCCAGGTAACCTGCAATTACAGACCTCCATGTGTGGCCCATTTATTAGGGTTGTTAAACACTTTCAGCTCAGATACCAAATCTTCTTATGTCATAGAATCATAGAATATGAAGTTAGAATGGACCTCAAGGTTCATCTGGTCCAACGTTAATTATTGTCCTTCACCTTAATTATGAAGAGCAGTTTCTTAAAAAGGTATTCTCAGTTTAGCCAGAAGAATCATCTGAGCTTAGTGTAAAACTCAGAGAAATCTAAGGAAATATTTCCAAAGGTATCTAAACAGTTCACTCTTTCTCCAAATGTCAGGTAAGGTCTTCCCAGGAGGCCTGAAATTCCAGTGCACAACTGAGGATACGTCACAGGGACAGTTTTCCCCCAAAGCAACAGCTTGTACTATCAACACAACCTTTAGCATCATGCAGCAGATCTGCCTTTAAAACTCACCACATCATGTTTGTGATCATCTCAGTTAAAGTTAATAACTTGTTATTACTTAGAAAAAGCCACCAAGTAAAGCTTCTGATTCTTGTTAACAGCAGCTGGATCTTCCTGTTTCAGATAAAGTCTGCTTAAAACACTAGAGCAAAAACAGCTGCCTCTGGTCATCAACACAGTATGTGTACCTAAGGACAGTTGCCTTGTAGCACTGCTCTGTTTGGAGCTTTACACAATGCCTGTCCACATGTATAACATTCAGATCTCGGATAGCTTAATAAAAGTGGACAAAGCAACACGGATTTCCTCACAGCTATGAAAGCAAGTGTCTAAAATTGAAGGGACTGGCTTAATCGGGAGCTGCCTGACTGCATAGCTAACAGCTTGGCAATTAGGGAGCTACCAGGAATTTATCTGTATGTGTGGGTCGGCAACTAATTCAGCCAATTTTCAACATGCATGCACACTGACCTGTCTGCTGGCTCCATCGTGGCTGGCTGCTGTCATAGCAAAACACTTTGTGCCAGCTGAAAGATGCTGGTATCTCTTAAACTCTTTTTCATTCTGCTTTACCTGAAAGTGCAGCGTGTTATTACACCAAGGAAAGTCACTGCGGACAGAGTGTGACCTACGCATTTATAATAAAACTGTCTGTGGTGCAGGGTCTCAATCAAAGCAGCTGATGTCCCAAAGCTGCTGTTCTTTTTCCTCAGATCTAGACAGATCTAGGTAGCACTTACGCAATTCATTAGCCATCAAGACTTGCTGTGGAATGGGTTAGCAGCTGAAATGTTGTAGCTGTTGCTGTCAGCATTTCCTGGCAGTGGGACAGGGGCCAGCTGCTCAGCCAGCCCTGTTGCTAACAGACAAACCGGGTTAGCTGGTATTGTGCTTGCTGTCAAAGGGAATTGCTTTGTTATTCTATTGAATGCATCAGTTGGCCAGGGTAAAAAATCACAAAAAAAGTACAAAAATTAAACAAAAAAACCCTGAAAACCAGTATTTACTGTATGTAAAAGGGACTTTCAAACATCCTTGCTGTTAAGACAGGACATGAAAATCCTTCAAAACTATGTCAGAATTTTTTCTTTTGCCTTATTATAGGTCTTAGTTTCATACAAATACTTTCAGCTTATTATGCAAATTAAAACTCTTTTTGATTGAAGTGAAATCAACAGTACAGTTATGTTCATTTGTGGTTGAGACTTAAATGTCAAGGGCAAATGGGAAGTATAATAAACACAACAATTTCCAAAAAATCTAATTAACTGTCTTAGCTCACTGCCTTTTTCATTTAGAGAACTTCTATTATTCTGATGCTTTTGATTAAGCTCTTTCGGAAAAACCCAGAGAGCTCCAGCTGTCCATCATAATCGATGAGCTCAGCTAATTGCATCATACTAAGCAGTGCCCTTCATCAGATAGTCAAGACATTCATGAGCATTCGTTTAGTGCCTGCAGAGTTGACATTAACAAATTAAGCTGTCAGGAAAACAGGTGGCATAGTGCAATCAAAATTTATTCCTCCTTCTTGTTTACTGGGCCATTCAGGAGAAGTAATTTTAGTATCCAAAACCAATAAGCTAAGAGAGAGCACATTCACAGCTCCCTCCATTTAAACAAACGTAAATCAGTACAAGAGAAACTGAGGATTTGAAAAATTCCCCATCAGATCATACAGCAATAGTATGTGGTATTTTGTGGTACAAAAATCTGAATCTGTCTTGCTGAACTGTTTATGTTACAGGGCAACATTCCTCTTTCCCACCACAGAGGAGAAGTTTTTGACTGCATTTTAGACTTGCTCTGCAAGCCAACTAAGGCTGTTTTCAAGCACTGCTGGCACAGAGCAATTTTAATACTGGTGCAATGCTTAAAAAGGGAATAACTGAGCAGACAGAGCTGGCTGATGTTGGGATGCCCTCCTATGGGACATGAAGGGTTGGAAAAGATTGTTCGTGCAAGTTCAAACTGCTATCTCTCTGTTATATCTAGCACAAGGGGAGATGTCAGGGTAAGTTCAGAGATCAGTGGAAGCTATAAAACCCATCGCACTTGCCAGAAAACAAGCTGCACTGAGTGCTTTGCTGCCCTGGTTAGGCAACTAGTGTGCTCAGTATTACTTCAGTTAGCAATATACTACATTTTTTGCTGTCAGCTGTAGGTGCCATACTCCTTTCCAGCTACCAGCACGCCTTTGGAGTGCATAGGATAAACTTGACGGGATCTGAGACAATTTCTTCTTTGTGCTGACTGCACAGCATCTATGGGAAGCATTTTGGCAGTGATTTGGAATATCTACTTCTGTGTGACTTCATATCCAAGGCTAAGTTAAGCACTGTTGGATTCGGGAGAGTTGTTAGCCAGTTTTCCAGGGTCTGGGGTTTTGGGTGGGGTGGTTTTTTTTCAGTTTTGGAAAGTTGTTTTATGGGGACTTCTAGAGGGGATGTAAAGTTCAGTGTGGATTTTTATGCAACTCATTTTCTTTAGCCAATGTTCCATTATTATATTCAAACAACAACTGAAGAGGAAGGGTGGGGAAGCTTCCCTGGAGGAAGAATGCAGAATTTTAAAAAAATAGAGATATGTAACTTGAATTAGACAAACAAGTTGGGAGAGAAAGGGAAATGTCTGAAGACTCCAGATGGAGAGGAAAGTGGTCAGTGTAGGTCAAAGCATAATGCAATGGGAAATGCTGCACTGTGTAGGAATGCAATAACAAAATACACCAGTTTACCAGGGTGTGAATATCAAAAACAGGTTTAGGATGAGTGATTAGAAATAAAGCAATCAGTCTTTTTGGGGGGTTTTTTGTTTGTTTGTTTGTTTTTTAATCTTCTTTGTCGTTTTTGTTAGCATAAACTCTTCCTGACTTGACCAGGAAGAGCAGCTAGACCTTTGTGCCCAGCATTTCAGTGAGGCACTCAAGCTGAAATCAAGGAAAGGAACCACTGGACTAAGAAGGCAGCCTCAGAAAGGAACTGCTGTAGCTTTGAGGACCCTCCAATAAAGGGTCCTCAAACATAAAAATTTTCGGAGGCAACAAGGACATGAATGAAATCGTGAAAGATTAATGAATCAAGAAGTATTTTTCTGGAGATTTGGAGATTTGCAAGGTGAAAAGCAAAAGGGAAAAAGGAAGAAAATATAAGGACCATCCCTGGATGTGTTTAAGGGTCGTTTAGATGAGATGTTGGGGGATATGGTGTAGGGGAGAACTTTGTAGAGTAGGGCTGATGGTTGGACTTGATGATCCCAAGGGTTGTTTCCAACTTGAACGATTCTGTGATTCTGTGATTCCGTGAAATTTAAGTTTGGGACAGGCCTCCACTTTAAGAGAAGGATTTATCTGAATGGGATCATTATTCACCTATCATTAGTTTAAATGTGGTCAAAATGTGCACAATTATTTCTCTCTCCCTATGTAATCTTTTTCAGAAGTAAATGAGTACACAGTTAACAGCAGAAAGGATCCACCATCCACATCCTAGAATTTCTACATGATGCTGGAGTGCCCAGTGATGATTTCTGTCTTCACTAATATCTAGTGCAACTTCACTAATTATAACAAGACATCAGTTTTCCTATGTGCCTATAAATAAGGTCAAAATATGTGTCTATGTGTCTGTCTAAAAACTAAACTCTACCCTATGAGTCTGACTTTGAAGCCTATTCCTATCAATTTCAAAAGAAGCTGTTGACACTTTGTTAATCAGGGCCATCCACTCTTCTGTATGACCTGTTGCTGTTACCAGTAAGATCTTCAATAACCCAAATGAACACATTATTTCTATGCTACAATGCCACGTCTTTCTCCACCTATATATTTACTAATATTAAGTATTGTCATCATCTATGAGCAAAATGTAACTGTCCTATTCCCTCTTAATCAAATTCCCCCCAGACTAACACAAACCTACAAGTATATTTGATAAAATCAGGGATATTTCTGTTGTAGAAATAACTTTATTTTTAATTTATCATTTAACTTTGTTGTTGTTCTAGCAGAAGGTATCGCTTTCCTGGCTGTAACAGACTGAATTGATTTTTCTTGGCTTACTTTATCTTAAAAGATAAGCAGACATGCCCAGAACTTATATGGAAGACCATCTGGAAATACTAGGTGCAGGATGTGCAAGCCAAGATGTCAGAGCCAAACACTGGGTCACAAGAAACTGAATGATTGGAATATTACATCTTGCCACAGCTGAGATGGCATGAGAATTGTAACAGGAAATGAAAAGATGCAGCTGTTTATCCACAGAAGACAGGAAGCACAGCCTCCATCCCCACAAATACCCCTTCAGCATCATCTCTCCAGCCCCAGCTCCTCTAGTTCAAACTAGCTCACTTTTTAAGATGACCGAGTCTTTAATATTTATGCAACACTATGCATGATGCTGTTTTCTTTCCTCATGTATCCTTTTACAATAAAAGTTGGGCTAACACCTCTTACTCTCCTCTTAGTAATCTGTGTAGAGAAACTGTCTCAGAAGCAGACAGAACCTTAGGATCCATAAGAAATAAAGTAGATAATATCGTTAATGGTACTATAGCACATCTACAGTTCAGACCATTCAACAGGAATAATGATATATGTTGGGATTCTAGAGGACTTTCTGCGAGAGAATGGACATGTGAGCAATCCCACATGAGAACAAGACTGATAAGAGCCTCAGCTGAGCAAGAATGCGATAAGGATGTGACCCTGAATGAGGGGGGAGAAATTCAATGAGACAAACATCCCCCGGAAGGGGTTGGGATGGAAGAGGAAGTTACACAAGGCAGGTGCCTGGCAAGGCTGATGGGGCACTTTATCCAATCATAAGAAGGTTTAAAGCGCGGGCTAAGTTACCTGTCCAATCTTGAGGACTTGTACTGCACGTTACTCACGTGTGCGGGAGAACATTATAAAAGGGCTTTCTTAGTTGTAATAAACGGGCATTGCTTGATCACATTGGTTGTGTGCGTGCTCAGCTCTCCCGCAGATATATGAAAAGCACCAAGGAGTTTAGATATGGGTGACAGAAATGACCAGAAGTACTGAAAGACTTTCGTATTAAAAAGCTATGAAAATGGTGTTATTGCTTATTGGTTACCACTGGGGAGAGAATACTGGACTGGGAAAAGCACTGTTTTAAATCTGGTTGACTTTTAGCAACCAGCATAGGTTGGATTCTTCAAGTAACTTATCCAGTATTACATGACGCTGTGGTTCATTTCTAGTCTTACAAGGTCCATACAGTTCCTGAGGACAATGCTTTTATCAAGGCATTGATTTTTTTGACAGGCAACTCTCTCCCTGTTGCACTCTGGAGGTGGAAACTTTGTGAAAATCTGCTCAGTAAACAAGCTTGTCTTTAATACCGTAGTACTAAATAATAATGGCATTTTCATCAGACTTGCAAGATTTTGGTATGCTTAATTGAATTTGAAGAGTCTCATAGGGAAAAAAAATGGTCAATAACAAGTATCAAGGCAGAAACAAAACACTACAAGGTTAATTGAAAGCAACTTGGAATCAGCCAGACCTCAGTGTTGCCAGTAATAATATGAAGGATGAGAGTTGTTGGCTTTAAAGTGTTGTCATGTGGGAAATTCATTAGATGATGCCCTTAACTAGTACAGCAAAGAAGCAATGAACATGCTTGTGCTTCCTTGCACCAGATGAAGGCTTTGAAAGTATGCTGTCCTTGAATCCTACAGCATAAATTCTATCTTCAACCTGCAAACTTAGCCATTTCTTAGTATGACATAGTACAAAACACATGAAATAAGTTAACAAAAGTAACAGTTTGCTTGCATAACAGAGATTTTATTAGCATCTCTCTCTCTGGCACAGACGGTGACAGACAGTTTATTGCTTCTTGCCCCTCAATTGACATAGGTTTCTAGTGCAGATTGTAGATACGCTCCAACATCTTCTAACCTTTACAAAGGTACTTTGAACACTGGTTCCAAAACATTTTGGATCACAAACATCAGTTATCTGTCAACATTTCTATTGGACCACTGTGCAACTTTATCAAATGTTTAATGGGGAACACTTGGCACTAGAGCTCAACAGACTGCTTGCAGATCTCCCACTGGGACCTGACAAACCACCAGTGGCCCATATACAACAGCTTGAGATTGGCTGGTTTGGAATATGACATATGTAATAAGCCTTCCACTGGGTTTTTGCTTTTGTCTTTCACTAATCCGACCGTCTATCACAGTGAATGAAAACCAAATGTTAAAGACAAGGGAAAGAACTCCTAAAAAGAACAGAAGATGATGTTGTGAAAACAGAAGGAGGAACTCCTGTTTCTGTATCCGGCCATATTGAAGAAGTCCCATTACTAATCTGAGGTTGCTCACGTAACACACCCACATCATCTCTGCCAAGGGTAAAGACACTGAAAGTCCATCATAGCATAAATTTACATTCAGAGGGTTGTGTTTTTATGAGCACCCTATGCACTATTTTATTTTTTCTGAATTACTACACAAATCTGAAGTTTTTCAAAAGGAATACAATATTTTAAAAGATTTAAAATTAAATTCAGGAAACAGCTTTTGTAAGCAGTTGTTGTTTATCAAGCTATTCCATTGTATAGCAATATTTAGGGAAGTTATATATATATATATGATATTTCTTCTCAAAAGATTTTGGTTATAATTTTTTCTGGTATGGAACTAACAGGTATTTGTGAAGAGATTTAGATCTTGTGAGCTGTAAAGAAATGTGTCTTTCTTGATTTCTAGTATTTCTTGTATTTCATAATAAATTATTTATTATTTAATAATTCTACAACTTGTAGTTATCTGTATTTGTTTGCTATCTAGTTTCACAACGTGAGATTTTCCAGATTTTTAATGCATTGGGCCAGTCTGAGATTTTTTTAAAGGATCAGATTTTCAAAAGACATTAAGCAGACATCTTCCTCTTTTTAAGACTTTGATATTGAGAATAATTACAATCTTACCTCTCTCAAAGTAATACTATAAATTAATATCGTGAACTCTTTTACAGGGATATGAATATCTTTGTTCCAATTTTATGGGTAACAATGTTGTTTTCACTTGGCAATTTTTTGCCCATTTCAAGAATGGTATTTTCTGTTTTCTGTAAATGCGTTTTGGGGTTTTTGCATTATTAATAACCTACTAGGTGGGACACCTTCATCATACACTGAGTTCATTTTGTTACCTGCTACATATGTGCAATAAAAATCAGGCTTTACTTGAAGAACTTGTAATTTAAGCATCCTTAATGATATTGCTAACGGTATTTCTTGCTCTGATAAAGCAGATGCATTCTTGAAGCCCCTCAGTGGAATGTCCAGGGTGCAGATAGTCAGCATGCTCTGCTGAGCAAGGCTCATGAAACTTAGAGTTGCTCTGGTTGAATATATCTCAATCAGCATCTCATTCACAAGGCTTCCATATTCACTGCTATTGTAAGCAAAGCAGTCTTGACTCAGGGCATTTCACATAATTTAATTTATTGGAAATAAACAGAAATGTTTAATCATTTATTTAAGTATCGAGAAAGGAGTAAGAAAACAAATTACCAAATAAACACTCAGAGAAAGGCCTTCCTTTCCTCTACCCCAGCCTCAGCTTCTGTCCAACACCCTCCTAGCCCCTTCTTAAGCTACACCCTCAGGGATGTCCCTGACCTGCATAGGTCACACACAAGCTGCAGTCCCTCAGGATGTCCCTGCCCTGATGTGAGTCATCCTCAGGTGGGCACCCCACCCAGCAACAAGTGTGTCTTTCCAAGCTATCACCAGCCATCTCCCCAGAAATGTCCCCTACAACATCTCCATTTTGTTTCTCAAAATGCATCTCTTTACATTTCTCCTCATGAATCCCCTTTTTGCGTCCTCATATCTTTCTTTTTGGTGTGTCCTTAGTGCACCTTGTTTCTCCTCCAGTATCTCCTGTCCCAGCCACTACTGCACTTTTTAGCATCTGTCTGAGCAGAGCCATGTTTTGGGGCACTGGGGGCTGTTTCCATCCATTGTTGAGCCAGCTGGACCAGCCTAGGACACCCTGCAGCTGCTGCCCCACAAATGTTGCTATTGATTCCCAATACAACTATTTAGCCAAGCCAAATTTTGCATACACACAAGCCCTGAACTCATCAAAGTTATGTGACTTACATACACGATTGCAGGATCTTGACCTAAATTAAGTATGTGTGAATATACTGTTCAACTTCCTTTCACTGTCCCTGCAATAAAAAGACTTTTACAAAAACAATTAAATTGTCAGGGTTTAATAATTCAGTTAATTTTAATTCCTTGAATTAATTAAATTGTCAAAACTACAAATCACTCAACATAATGATTAGTACCTTCCACTGGTCTCCAACACCTTTTACATACTGATACTTCTTGTGATATAGTCCCTGTCCTAAACTGTGCCTAAATCACATAACTAAGTAGATGAAAAGACCCAAAGAAAACTTATACACTCTGAAAATTATCTTCTTGAAAGGAGATCTTTTAAAGAGTCTTCTATTCTGAAACTGTACTTACTGAAATTCTCCCAAAATGTTCTGGAAGGAGTCTTTTTCTTCACTATTGTAATGAAATCCAGGGGAAAAAAAAAAAAAAAAAAAAAAAAAGCGCACAATCAATTGTAAAAAAACAGTGCTACACCTTATTCTGTTTCACTATAATTAGAAGTCTTGTTCTGCAGAGCCAAAACCATAATATCTAATGACTTCTTAGGAAAACTAAAGCTCTCAGAGCTAGGAAAACCCTCAAGAAACCATTTAACACAGTCCTCCATCTTACTCAATTTCCCTTCTCTGACTAATCCTTTGATAAATTTCTCTCTTTGATGGATATTGAGCCAAGAATCTCCCATATCATTCTCTCACTCCTATCATCTTTAATATCACATCTCATTTTCTGTCTTTACCTTTCAGCTTTTGTCTTGATATGTTCTTCCTGTGCTCAGATGTAATCTCAGTTTTCTCTTCCCATATGTTTCTTTCTTGAGCTTCAGGTTCAGAAAAAGCTCACAATTTGGCCAAATCTTCTTGTCTTTCCTGTCTTTCTCATTCATGTCATTTCTTTACAGACCACTTAGTTTCTTCAGTTCCTTTTTCTACTAAGCAAAAGAACTTCCCTCCCAAGTCTCTGAATTTGTTGAAGACTGACCGCCAGAAATATGTAGACTTAATTTTCCTGTTCTTCCCATCAAAGGTTTACAAACATTAAGTAAGTGTTCCCGAAGTTATTTTTCCCTGTTGTTTTGGCAACTGTTCCTTCTTAATATCTGGCAAGAGATGTAGGAGATTCTCCAGTGGTTGTTTTTTTGAAAAAAAAAAAGGTATCAAAAAAATTATTCCAGTAATTTGCTGCCCAATTTACCAGGTAGTTAAAAATCTCCATTGTGACCACAGGAGTGGTGATTCTTGTCATTTACTCTCAAGATGTTTTATTCTCTTTCTTGCTCCTGCTTTAATGTGATCTTTACACCTCAGACTTGTTCCTGTAGCAGGAGGCCTAATGGGAACCTCATGGTGTCCCTGCTGGGTCTTTCCTGCTCTTCTGTTCCCTGGACCTTCAGACCCGCTCCAGGCCATTCCCAGGACTGCCATTCACAGAGAAGTCCTGGCAGCTCTCAGTAATGTCTCACCAGTGATGTCTCAGTAATGTCTCAGTAATGTCTCAGTAATGTCTCAGTAATGTCTCAGCAGTGTCCTTGCCACCAGAGCAGGTCCAGGTAACAGAGCAATTTCCATTGCTCTTAGGATAGAATTACCTGCAACTATCATTGCCATCCTTTATTTCCTCCTACAAACCTTGATCCTGAACCTCATAGCCTTGGGTCATACAGCTTTTTCTTCTCCGCTGGTATAATATTATGTCCCACAAGAGTGAGTGGTCTTGTCTGTTCAGCTGCCCCATTTCTGAATCAGGCAGAGTTTCTTGGTGGTTAACTTCTTTATAGTCCCTGTATGACATCGGTACAGCATTTAGGGGCCCAAAGCTGTGCCCACAGGTGTGTAGAAGTTAACAGATCACCAGAACACTTTATTCTACCCTTAACTGTCTACAGACCGCTTTCTTAGATCATAATATCTTCAGTCAGATAGGAAAGGGGGGATGGAGGGAGAAAGAAGCAATCTGCTCCCAGAATGACACCTAATAAGCCTATTTCTGTTAAGATTTAAGAATGAAGCCTGACAGGCCAATGGTGCTGCAAACCTCTTCACACAGGACAGATGAGGGATGGGGTGTTGACTTCTTGGCTGGAACGGTGCACATTAATATAATTATACCCTGATTTTGTCCCAAAACCTAGCAAGGGTTACTGTGTTGTCTTTTTGAGATTGTAGTCATAAAATTAAGTCAGCTGTGGGCCATATATTCAGCTTGCTTTCATACACACACTGCAAGCCTTGTTACCAGGGCCTCACAAAGCATCTCTTGAAAAAGGAATACAAGATGCTCTTTGTAAATAAAAGTTCATGAGTCTGAGGAATGAAGTCATTTTCCAAAATCGCAATGAACGATAGTCTTTTTCACAGGATGAGGAGAAGCTGAGAGGTGGGCTTGGGAGAAAGGATCTGAATGAAGCATGTTAGAGAAACCACTTAGCCCTATTAGCCCATGGCACAGTCAGGCTGTCTCCCTCCTCCTCCTCCTCCTCCTCC
>NW_020799097.1:51621992-51631245 GCF_003259725.1 Athene cunicularia | reverse complement strand
GAGTTTTAGGGGGGGGGGGAGGAATACAGGGGGAGGAAAGGGTGACCTCACTTTCTGAACAGCAAAGTTTGAGTGGGAGGGTCTCAACACGAAAGGTAAAAAAGGGAATGATGTGAACATGTGAAGGAAGCCAGAGCACAGAGCAGAGCGTCAGTCTGTATCCTGACAGGGGGAGATAAGGTGGCTGGGGAGCCAGCGGTGCTTTCCTGGAATACAATCTCTGTTTGACACTCTCTGCTTAAGCACTGCCCATCTGTATGTTACTGAGCTGGAGCCTCTGGGGAAAAAGAGGAACCACAGGCACAGAGAGTGAACGAGGGAGGCAGCAAAAGCGCTTTTCTTCCCTTCTTTTCCTTTTTTTTTTTTTTTTGACTCTTTTAAATCAGGATCTGGTTAGCCTGCCTTGAAGTGCCACATCTGGAAACTGAATGCTGAAAAAAAGTTAAAATAACTGAGGCACCACTGAGCCAAGGGGGGCTGATTGCTGAAGAGGGTAAACAATTACTGAGACGCTAGAAGACCACTGCTGGATGTAAGGGGAGGAAATGGCTTTGATCTTCGCCTGGCCCCTCGCTTCTCCTATATTATTCTTTTTGAGATGCTTCTCCTCCAGCACAGCCTCGAGTGAGGGAGGCGTTTTACAGTTTGACATTGAAGGTAGCTCAGCGGTCAGCGTGCAAGAAGCCACTGTTATCAGAGGGCAGCAGCAGGCAGTAGCTACTGGAAGTTGGGTGCCTTTTGCTGAGGTACAGTAACTCCCTTCTCTCTTTAGCGTCTGCGCTTTTCTGCTTTCATCTGTCTCTGTTGAAGTTCCCATCTGGTTAATGTTAGCTTAATCATTCGATCCTTAAAGTGATACTGGAGATTTTTTTTGCAGGGGGTCTGAGACGTTGCATTTTGGGACTGTAGAGATACGGTTCAGACTTCAAAACGTACACATGCCCTGCCTGCTGTGAGCAGACAGCTGCTGTACTCTGCAGTGAGGCTGGCTTAGCACGTCTCTGACTTTCCTGCCAACATAACTAAATAGGCCTGTCCAAACAGAGCTATTTTACAAGGGTTAATTGTCACAACACTTTTCTGCTTGCCTTGTTGTAGTTCCTGCAATTGTAATTCACCTAAACTCCCAGAAAGTTTCTCTTTTGGTGGCAAACACTGTGCTATAGAAGTTTGTGCTTTTGTCTCTGAATGCCACAATCTGAAGTTCCTTTTCATGATGAGAGCGGGAATAATAAATAAAATGTGTGTAGGAAACTGCCTGCAGTGAAAACACCTGCAGAGATTTTAAGACTTCCAAAAAGTATGAGGTTGGGATTAGTGACAAATTAAATTAGAGAGATCTAAGAAACAATCTGACAGTGGAAAATTTTCCTGCAACCCCTCAGTTTTGGGATTGGTTGATACTCCTCACTCTAGCAAGGCTGCATCGGGAATGGACTACTCAAAAATACAACTTGAGAAAACAATAAATTACTCCAGCATACACTGTGGGAGGGAGGGGGGGAGAGACACCACGACACACGAGATGGGACAGTAATGTCTCATGCGTGGGAGATACAGAGTAGGAGGCAAATTGAGTTACATAAGGTCATGGGAAGGGAAAGAGTAGTTCTAGCATAACATCAAAAAATGAGGTGAGATTAGCACAGCCGTGTCACCATGACAATATCAAGATTGTAATCTCTGATATCACAAGGCTAATTTTCCCCCTACACTCCAATTGACAGAACTAATAGCCATGGAAATAAGCGCCCAAGCCCTTCAGACAGACAGGGTTATCACAGGGCTGGGCAGAGCTCATCCCCTCCACTGCAGTGGCTTCTAAACAGCTGGGCAGCCTCAGGAAATGCCTGCCCACCCTGCCAGGAACTCAGTACGAAACATGACCTGTGTGAGAAAACTGGAGGCTAAACCCTGCTCTGCTCGGCATAGGGGCTCTCGGGACCCATCCCGGGCTTGGACGGGCTCCATGACATGGGACATACAGCTCTTCTCCTCTGGCCTGGGATCAGCCCTGGGAAGCTGCGTTGCCACCTGTTGCTTACAACACGGAAAGTCCCTCAATGAAATGCCTGATTTAAGACCTGCTTTTGTAGCTGCTTTTCACATGATAATGGGCATAAGTGATTATTAGCCTTTCTCGATATGATTGTGTAGTATGGTTTTCCCAGAGACACAGTTCACCTTGCTTCACTTTAATATATTAGACTGTACCTTGGGAATGTGCTGTGAGATATGTTAGACACAGCAGGGGAATGACACTTCAGTCTCCTTCACCCATTTCAGTCCTACCCAGAGTTTTATTTCTACAGTATGATCTAATAGACTCACTAACTGGTGTTTGCTCTGGCAGCTTGCTTCAGTCCCTGCAATGACAGCATTTAGACTCTGGATCCCAGGTTACAAATGAATGATGCTGCCTGCTATCATCACACCAAGGCCCTAGGCTGCAGGATGTTGTTTTCATGAGGAAGGAATCAGGATTTCAGGTCCCTTTGGTAGCTGCAGATTCACCTTACAGTAGAATTTCAGAGCCCATCTTCATGGCAATTTCTAAGAAGGCCCAGTAGGATGCTCTTTTGGGATAGGGCTGATGGCTCTGTAACAGCGAGAACCTGCTTACCCATTGTTCCACAGACATAGCTCATAATAGGATCTGGAGAACTGGCTTTAAGCCTGAAGGTTGATGTAGGGGCCAGAGAGTGATGGTCTGGTAGTCTCTCACTTGAGGAAGGAACATTTTATGTTGTCCTCAGAGAGCTTCCCCCTCTCACAGGCGACCTTCCCTCCCTTGGTCCCAGGAGCAGGGTTTATCCCAGCAGGTTTCAATCAGCTTCTTTCGAAGCCCAAGTTCTTAACCCACAGCTCATAGAGAACCGCAGAGTAAACTCCCTTACACAGCACAGTTTGATTCAGCTCCTTCGTCTAAATATTGACTCAGGCCTACAGCTCTCCTGAGCAGACAGAGGCTGTTAGTCACATTGAATAGTGCCAAATTATACAAATGGGGCAGATCTGCAAGGCAGAGTTATGGAGCCATGGATGGGGCTTCATTGTGAACTGTGGTGCCAGTCAAACGCATTGTGAAACACACCGCTGTAGAGCCGGAGCAGAGATCAGGGCAGACAGAGACCATGGTTTTTCAGCATGTTGAACAGTATTTGCCCCACACATGATCCTGCTCTGCACAACATCTTCAGAAATCTGAAAGGTCTGAGACAGTGTTGGTGGGACTTTCCAAGTTATAATTGGTGGACTGCTCTTAAATCCTGGTAAGAGTTTGATATTAAGAACCTATAGAAGAACATGAGATCCCATTTAATGTAAATACATATTAGTGAATATTTCTGTTTTCCACTCCTCTTCCTTTCCCATATTTGGCAAGTCTAAACTCAGAGTAACTGGGAGAAGTGGTCCAAAAGTTCAGAATTAATGTTAATGTGGAGTTTTCTGTGCCTTGGATTTAAATGAAAGCCTCTTAACAGCAGAGAGAAGAGGACTAACTACATTTTCAGTGCTGTGTTAATATGCTGCACCCACACACAGTGTGGACCATGGGTTTGAGTTGGACTTCAGACAACATCTAGTAGCTTGATGTCCTGGTTGTTAATCAATATGCAATCCAGTACACCTAAATTAGGTACATAAACTGTTCCTAAACTTTTCCAATCAGAACCAGTCACTGTCTTCAAGTATAAACCCGAATGCCCCATAAAGTAATGGAGACACTAATTTTTTCAAGACTGTAACCTTCAAGACTGTTACCTACATAATAAGCACTGGTAGCAACCATCATGGAATAAGGTATCTACCTTTCTGTCTCTGTTTCAAGAAGAATACTTACAAACCGATGAAAATTATTCAGAAAAATATCATGAGAAGGATTACAGTGTTAGGAATTGGAAGACAGCTGAGAGACTCTACAATCCAATCTGCTTAGTTCAGAGGGAGGTTAAGAAAAAAACTTTGAATTTATTGTGTAAGCACATAGGCAAAAAAATAATAATAGGCTCACTAGTCTAACAAGTGAAGATCTCATCATATGCAACAACTTGGTACTGAAGACAATCCAGTTCAGACTACAAGTTAGATACAAATTTTAATTGCAAAGGTAATTAATTAATCACTGGAGACTTTATCAGTATCTATATGAAAAATATTCTCAAGTACTCTGTTAGGATGATTAAGTTACTTGTCTCACAAAGAAAATAAGGGAATGTGGGGGAGATGTTACAGTCCTGAATCCTGATGTGTATAGGGGGACAATGAGAAAGAGAGTGAACACAAAGCGCTCATCAGTATAACCCAACCACAGTTGGTAGCATTATATCAAGAGATTGATTTTTCCAAATAAGGATAGACTAAAATATTTTACAAGGAAAATTCATCAGAGATGAAAATAAAGAATTTAAAACTGATAGATTTCAAATGAAAGCAAACAAGTAAGTGGCAGACATCAGAAATCTTTGGAGTTCCAGTCATTAGCTTGGACACAGCAGAAGGCAATGGGATGGTGAGACACTTCTGTTTTGGTGAGGCACAGAGTTGAAACTGAAAGCAAGAGGTAACTTCTGAGAACAGTTATAATGCACTGTCAAACATGCCTTTAAAATAAGAGGCAGGTCTGAAGCCCACCACTGTCAACATTTGTGTTTGGACATTCCATTGACATGATTGTTTTAATTATATAGGTGTAGATTTTGTTCCCCAGTAAGAAGAAAGTTCTTTACAAAGCATGAAGTGAGAATAAACAATGGTACCAGACTTCAAATACGAGAGAGTGTGCCAAATGATTCCCTGTGATTCACATTGTGCAGTCTTTCACTTTAATGTAAAATGAATGTAAGGTGACATCCAGAAAAAGACGCATTTCATTCTGATGTATATGACTATGCGAGGTCAAGAAAAGAACAAAGAGAGCCCAGTATAGGAGATGAATATGGGAAGAATTAATGGAAGAAAGGGAAGACACATTTTGTGAAGACACTTGCCAACCAAGAAAAGATAATTTCAGATGTCCTTTATGGAAAGAAAAAGTGAAGCAAATAGTGGGAAAGGAAGCAAACTAAAGCAGGAAAAGGCAAAGGAGAGGAAAAAATTAGAGCAAGAATGAGATAATCAAGAGCCTTGAGTAAAGAAAAAAATGTAGTTGGGACAGGGCAGGAAGCCAATTCCCAGAGTGAAGGAAGGCATGATATTGTTGGATAGATGGAAGAAGAAAACTGTTTCCAGCATCAGTGTTTTTGATTCAGAGGAAAGGCAGTAAGGCAAATGAAGTCCTTTAAAGGAAACAATTATCATAGTCAAAATTAGCCATTTACTATAAGAGAAAGTAAAAGGCAGAAGTTATCTGATGGAGTTTGCATGTTAAAATGATATGCCTGACAATCTTTTTCCCACCTGACTTCTACCAGCAGATGCTGATCTAAATTTTCAAAAGCAAGAAGCAGTATTTGAGGTGCTTTGTTTCTGCTTCTCTAAAGCAATAAGCAATAATCAGCATGGGATCTGCAACAAACTTACCTCTCTAAAATGGCTCACAATATATAAAAAGGAACCAGTCATAAGTCCCAGTCACTTGTTAACAAAGACTCAAACTATCACCAAATTGCCTTCACCCCTTCCCCCATAAAGGTTGGAACAGAAAGTCCTGCAGAGTGTTCGGAGAAACCACAATTTGATCCTTACTTGTGGCATTAATCTGTTCAAAACAAACTAGCACTAAAAGAAGCAGCAGAAGACCTAATCCTGAGGTGTGAGCCAAAAAGGGTTTTAGCTTGACAGAAACCTTTATACTCTCTTAAGCTAATGGGAACTGCATCTACCTTTAAAAAAAAAAAAAATAAAAATAAAAAAAAGCAGATCTTTAAATGAATTCATTTCAGACCCTTAAGGTTATGTTAGGTTAACTCCCATGATGGGCAATTTGGATTTCTAGCTGCTGTTTTTTTCTGGTACAACAAGGTTATGTTCTGAGAAACATCTATTAGTCGGGAGGAAGTTTTACTGCAGATGTTTGTGATTCCAGCTTAAGTTTCTCATCAAAGCTTTAATGAAAATCAGCTGCTTGGAGTAGAGTTGCCAGACCCCAAACCTTTTAAATCATAGGAAGCTGAAGTAAATGGAAGTACAGGACAGAGCAGATGAATAGTGGAAAATGTTCTCCATTTCAAGAAGGTGCATAAAGCACCCAGCAGAACAATGTGATTTAAACTCCACTGCAGAGAGTTCCCACAAAATTTTGGGCAAATACCAGCAAAGTGCCCCAAAGCTTATTCAGGGCTGTGAAAACCAATAAAAGGCATTTCATGCCCACTCTTATTCATGACATGGGAAGCAAGGAAGGAATTAAAAGTCCAGTTTTTCCAGCAGGCATGAGAAGCAATAAAAGAATTGGTTTCTGAAGAACTTGTCCTGATTTCAACTGATAACAATTAGAGCTCCTGGTGTTCAAGAACTGTTAAAATAGGTCCAGTTTCTGAGTAATACATAACCAGCCTCTGATAATTTACAACTTGCTTCTGGACTTAGATTTCAAATAAAGTATAGACACTCTTGGGTTTTATATTTTAATTGGTCCTCTTGAACATTTGGATCTGATCCCAGTTCATAGCTTGGGATGTTTGAGTTACGCATCCTAATGCAAGATTCAACAATTACTGAATAGTACTGTATACAAAGCTGTTAGACCTCCACAGTTTTTGAAACCTAATTCTTTGTCATCAAGTGATCTTAAAGAAATTTTCTGTCAGTCAGGATACATTACAGTATGTATTTGGCAATGCAAACAGAGATTGGCTAAAATGCAATAAATATGATCTGGCTTTGTCATTCCTGTTCAGCTGTATTGTGCAATTTTTAGATAGTCCTGTTATTAAAATAAATACTTCAGAAATACTAGAACTCACTTTTTTTCCTTTAAGATAAACCAGCAAGAAACAGTGCTTAAACTCCAGCACTTAACAGTTACTAAGATACCTAGTACGAGACAAAGAATAATAAAGGATTGTAAAAAAATTTTTTAGAAATTACTGTTCCAAGTGTGCAAGACTGTAAGAACTAAAATACTATTTTTTAAGTCATGACATATGGAAGCCAGTGATCATGGGAAGAACTGGAACACCTGAATGTTAATTTGAAACATAATTTAATAATTATAG
Source organism: Athene cunicularia (assembly GCF_003259725.1). Taxonomy (NCBI): domain Eukaryota; kingdom Metazoa; phylum Chordata; class Aves; order Strigiformes; family Strigidae; genus Athene; species Athene cunicularia. Next base: position 51,624,085 of record NW_020799097.1, on the reverse strand, counting down.
TATAAAAAGATTCTCCCTGCATGAACAACATCCAATATGATCTGTAAAAATGGCCTTTTTAGCTAAAACTGTAAGGCTCTGAATCAATGTTTGATTCTTTCTTCCCAATAAAAACGAATAAAAATGAGCTCATTCAGCTTTTCATCATTGGTGTCAGGTGAAAGAAAAACCTACATGGAACCAACACCTAACCTGTATGTTACATATATATCTGGGCTGTGTGGTAGCCTGTTACCACCCCACGATCCATCCTGTTACTGTTGTATGAAAGGCTTTCTGAGTGGCAGACTTCTTTTCTGCCAAGGCTAATGCAAGACCAATATGTCCCAAGGTTTCCCACTCGCTTTCCACCTCTGAGCATAGAGAACAACAAGAGAACCTATCATTCATGACTCCTTTATGATGTACTCCCCACTCCTGTCTCCAGGGACCCTTCCTCAAAAGTACTCCCTGGAAGCAAGCATTTGTCCAGAGAAAATCTGTTCCAGTATCCAAAAATGAAAAATAAATAAATAAATAAATAAATAAGCTGAAATGGCAAAACCAGGCACATCCGTCCCTACCCCTGCTATTAAAATCCTACATGCTCCAGAAAAGCTAACACAGCCTGGCCAGTTGAGGATTGGCAAGATTTCCAGAGCAGCAGTACATGGCACAGATCCATTCAGGGAGAAGGTGAGCAGGTGTTGAAGGTCTAGACATGGTGTAAGGTCAGAGAGGATTTGTATGCCCTACTCAGCTTTTTGCAGATTTGTCATTTTCTGTGACTCCCTGCCTCCTGTCAATGGCAAGGATTGTCTGCAGAGGCTCAGCAGAGTCTCAAAGGCACCAGCTAATTAATTTTAAGTCAGTTGGAAAGAGGGGTTTGGGTGATAGATTTTTGTGAGGGACAAGGAAAGTGTTGGGTTTTTCTTTGATGCATCTATTCTTCACCCTCTCTGAGACAACAATAAACTACTTTCTTCATTATCAGACTATGACTATGATGAAACGAGCCAGGGGCCAAGAGGCAGTGAGAGATCAGGGCAGGCTACCTCTTCTCCCACGCTGGGACCATCAAGGGGGAAGAAGCCCTATTTCTGAGAACAACCCAAACCCACGACGCTTTCCCAGCAGCCATCCCCAGCATCTGCCTGTTTTGTCCACAGCTGGTCCATCCTTGAGAGGGAATGATGGATGAAAGCTCTTTCTCCTGATCTGTCAAGATTTTCACTTTGGCTTGTGTTTCATGCTAACAGGCTTTTAAATTGATCCCATGGCTATTGGTCAGGCAGATCACTGTATGTCTCTACTGCAATTTCAAAGAGCTGCAAAATCAAACCAGGAAATACTAGAAATCTGGGTGGGGGAAAATTCCTGCAAAAGGGAAATCAAAGGAAGCGTCAGATTTACCCTCCGAGTTTTAACAGTGTTCCACAAAGACAGTCATACTTGCTTTAAAGGCCACTTTTCTTCTTTATCCCTTGCAGATTTTTGTCTCTATCTGGAAATCTCTCAGGGAGTGCTGTAGTTTGTCAACCGATTACGTCTCACTTATCTGGGAGACTCAAGAGGAGAAAGTATGACTCAGAACATGCATTTCATATGAGCATTTTGTGAGGACTGGGTGGAGGGTGGTTAATGAGGAAACAACACAGAATTATCTATTCCTTTTCCTGTAAATTGTTCTCCTTGAATAGGCATTTTCTTTGAAAGAAGAAAATCAAATAGCTACCTTTCCAACTGCAGATTTTCTATTTCCAACAGAGAACATCTGTAAGAGTAAGTTTTTTGTTTAGTGGCTGTAGTAATAAGTACATTAGAGCAGAGGCTGGTATTAATCTCTAACCCTTACCCAGCTTGCAGACAACTAAAATATTTTAGCCCTCCCCCTTTTTGGGAAAGAATGCCTTTTAAGCAGAGGCTTTGTCTTTCCCACTGTATATGGAAAAAATGACTACACACTTCTATGGAGAATGCCTAGCTGAGAAATGTTTATGTTGGATCCAACCCCATCTCTGTTGCTGAATGGCATTTTGTTTTCCACTTGGACTGGGGAAGGGGTAACAGTCTGGAAACATTTTCAACACCGGATTTTTTTTTTTTAAATTAAA
>NW_020799097.1:51614105-51621942 GCF_003259725.1 Athene cunicularia | reverse complement strand
ATCTTAGAATTTAATTTAAAAAATAATGGTATGTAACAATACGGGGTGGGGGGGGGTGTGGGGGGTGTCACTGAATTACTATTTCAGCAAGAATTTGCTTTTTCATTTGTAAGCTAAATAACAAAACAGAAAGATTTTTATTGTATAATTCACATCAGTGCTTTAGTTTGTAATCTCATTAGAACTAAGATACCTGTCAAGATAAGTAGATAAAGAAAGATTACCAGCATTGTGCCCAAAATTCTTAACCAACTCTGTTTAATTCCTCATTTACATCAGTGGACAACTGGAAGTAATAAATATTTCAGAGTTAACAATGTCAGAAATTTAAGAGAACAATACAGGAATTTACACCAGGGTGCTTATTATAAAACTATCACGAGTATTGATTTGGAGACTAAGCTAAAAAATGGGTTCCTCTCAGAAATTTTTACAATTTTAAAAATAAATTTGAAATTGCAAATGGATAATTTGCATGAAGTTTCTCCCCTTGAAGTAGTAACTACTATAGACTGGCTTTTTATGCAGTTTTCTAACAGCTGTAGTGTCCTATTAAATGGGGTAATTAACTGTCTAGCTATGATGTCACACACTGAATTAATTGCTCCAGTAATAATAGTTAGAATGTGACCTTTTCTAGTTCAGAATAATTTGATACTGTTGACCAGATGTAATGAAGGCTTATAGAAATTATAAATAGAGCTTGGAGGCCTAAGGGGAAGCTAGTGAGCAAGCTTGTTTGTTTTCAATTCTCTGGGTTTGCTAGCTCAGATAAATTTATCAAAAATCAATTGAGAAGAAATAAAATTGCAGAGCAGATGTCTGCTTTTGTCTGCATGTTGTGGAGTACCTCACAGTATAGAGCAGGATTTTTGTCCATCTCTCTTTATGATGACTTTGAGCCTGTCTGGCCAACAGGTCAGTTATTAACTTCAGTTATTATCTCATTAACTTCAGTTATTTTCTCATTCTCCAGAGAAACACAAAGATCCCTCTGAAATGTCACTTCATAGGGATTTATATGTTCAAGTACAAAGACAGTCTTGAATTTGCTATTACTAAAGGTCGTGAAATTTGAAATCCATTTATTTATTCAAATGATAACAAGCTAGAATGAAGTATGACAGCTCTTAGAAATGGCAGCACCACACCATTTTATTTTTAAAATTAGTTCTAATTTAACTCAGTTAAAGAACTCAGAGCAACCTCCTCCATAGCCAAGACCTGGTCTAGGAAGATGCATGTAGCAAGCTAAAAGAAATGAACATAGCAGGTTAAAAGGGGAAGTTATCAGCAGAACTAATGTTATTCATACCTTCAGTAAGAGCTCCAGCTCTTCATTTGTTTTTTCAAGATGAGGAAAATGTTTTAATCATTCTATCTAACAAAGAGAAGTGCCCTGAAAGATATTTTAGCAAAAAAAAAAAAAAAATCTATATCAAATAGATTTTTCCATAATCATAGTTCCTCCCTCTTATGAATTGAAGAAAACAGATTTTCGTTAAATATCTTAATGCTCTCCTACAAAGTTAGTTGCAACTTTTAATGTGAATTTTCAACACTGAAATGCAATTCTTTCTCTTTCTCCCTACCTTCTTTGACTAATACCCTTCATATATCTAGTATGCTTTGACAGTAAATCCTTGCAGGTCACTCATAAAAGTTGCCCTCAAATACCAGAGTGTGGTCTATCTCTTAGAAAGGATGGAGAAAAAAAAAAATGGAAAATCAGCACAGTGCCAAACAGTGCTATGTAAATATGCAAATGGATTTAAACCATGGCTGTTTAGATGGAAGCCAAAAAAGTTTTTTCAGCACTGGATTAAAAAGACTGGAAGTCTTGGGTACAGCAACAGTTTTATATTCACTGCAGGCATCTGAAACAAGCAGATCATGACTGCCAGAAATGTCTGCTCATGTGGGGTTATTCATTATTCCTGGTGGTTCTGACTAGTTCTCTTAAAAGACATGAAGTTGGTGACTTGCGTCACTGCTGTGGATTACACTGGGTACATCTGGACACAGTCCAAAACCACCAGTTCTAGGTAGCTCTGTTTGAGCAGGGAGGTTTGATCAGATGACCTCCAGAGGTCCCTTCCAACCTCAACCATTCTATGATTCTGTGATTCTGAGTGACTATCGTCATTATTCCATTTTAGAGATAGAGAAACTGAGTGAAAAAGTAATGTTCATGGTCACACAAGAGATGAGCAGAAAAAGGTGCTTTCTTGAGTCCAAATATCCTTATGAACACAGGGACAGAGGAGCTCATGCACAGAAACAAGGTGATGAGCTTCTCATCTGTTCAGTGAGGAGGAATATTTTTCCTTATGTTAATTTCAAACAACATAATGAAACTACTGCTCTGAAGACATTAGTACATTAGATGTGAAGGGTATGTCATGAAAAGGGTGAGTGACTAAAACCAGGTGCAGGGAAAGTCAAAATGGAGAAGAGGAGTAGGAGGACAAATGGAAAGCAGGACAGGGAGGACACGAGCATGAGTAGAGAACAAGGCAACAGCAGAAGGGCTGTGGAAGCCAATGGGGGCAGGTGGAGATCCACAACCTATCAGCATAATGTTCGGATGCTCCATTAATAGAAACAGCCCAAGAGAAGTACAGAGGCCTCCCCAAGAAGGGCCAATGAACAACCATTTCATCTGGATGGCATTTACTGTAAGACTGTTTAAATGACATTCAAGCCTTGTTGCCAACAAGAGAGACATATAATATAGACAAGACTAAAAGGTAACCTATAAATAAAAAACTAGGATGAATGTGTGCTATAAATATGAACTGAGGAGCCATGGATTTAATCAATGCCTCACTACATAAAAATGGACCTATTGGAACCTGCTGTCTGCAGCAAACCCCTCATCAATACAAGTGTTCACTCGCTTCTGAGGAAATTGTAACTGCACAGATCTGTATCCATATGATTATTCTTTCTACTTTAGCAAATTCAAATCCTTCCAACTTCTGGGGTCACGAGAGCTGCAAGGAATTGATACACAAATGGTTTGAAACTATATAGTTACAACTGTAAAAAAGTGGCAGGGATATGAAAGACAGTTAGGACAATACCTCATCAAATACTTGTATATAAAAAGCTCAATGACACCTTCTAGATATATTTTCCTCTCTCCTGCCTCAAAAAATCACAACCAAACAAAGCAACAAAGCAAAACAAAACAACTTTTACCCCAAGTCATACACTTCTCATAGGATCCTCCAGATCATCAGGTCCTTTGTCCACATGGCCTACCATGGTTAGAGCAAATGCAATTGTAGAGATGGATCCTTCTGGTAGAGTGGAGGAGTAACAAAATTCAAAGTGTCTAAATACAGCCATCTGTTATTTCAACCATTTCAGCTGTTGAGAGACAGAGATATCCCTTTAAAGCTTCTCCCGTAGATATTACTGGAAAATCACACATTGCTTGAGATCTTGTGAACAGTCTAGAGTTCATATGAGGAACAGATGAGGATAAAAGCTGTGAAGAAGAGGAGCAATGCCAAATAATATTGAAAGCAGCAAATAATATTAGAAGCACTGTTTTCATGCAGCTATCACTGACGGCCCTACCCTTTTGGAAAACAGGAATCAGGAGTCTGATCGTACAGAGATGTGTGGCAGCATCTGACGTTGGGTTCAGTGATTTGTTATCTCCTATTTCTGAAGTGTGGCAAGACAGTCTTTCATTGTTAGCTAGGCCAGGTAGGAAAGGCAGATTACCCGCTGATGCACACTGCTCAGATATTTACATGTACCTGTAAAATATGTACTGTCTTCTTGGGACAGACAAAACCAGTGTAATTCTAACCCTGATCAGTTAAATTAATCCTAAAACTTACTTAACAGCGGTTCTCAGCTGTATTGGTACAGAAGTGTTATATATTTGGTATTTTAATATTTGGTACAAAACTGTTTCCACAAGAGCTGTTGAGTTAGTGCCAGTGAGTTCCTCACCCAGTAAACTGGGAAAGTCCAGCTGTGAAGTACACCAGAGCATGACATGCTGCCAGGATGAGCGCAACATTGACTGGATAAGATATGAGATGGGGATAAATGTTTTTGGCAGCTCATCCCCTTCCAGAAACAGGGCTCCTTCTCCATAACTTTAAGGCATGTCCATGTAGACCATTCAAACCAGAGCATTAATTAATAAACACCCTATCAGTCTGGTAAACTCAGTCTCTGCTGGGCCCAGTGCAGCTGCCTATGCATTCAGAAAAGGAGGAAATGCATGCAGGCTTTCCTATCTGCTGACCCTACACAGAAAGTGCAGTTCATGGGTTTTCTAGTGAACATGCAAGTCCACCCAGTTCTCTGGAACCAAGGCAGCAACCAGCATGGCTGAGTCAGCATCAGGGTCCTGCAGAGCATATATAGCTATATCCTTTCCCCCCACTTAACCCTTGTTACATCCCCATGTACATACACATAGACTTTTGAGACTCCCCTGCAGTCACAAGATACTCCTAAATACTACACATGCTTGAGCTAAAATTTAACCTCCAGCAGTTAAGCACCTTTTCTGTGGTCAATAAAATGCATGATGGCTGTGTAAGAGGGCAAAAAGCTCAGGGTTCCTGAGTGTGCTGCACACCAAGCTGCAGTTGCACAAAGTACACACTATTCATCTGCTGGATTTCATGTTTTGGCAACAAATGGAGAGAGGTTTCTCCTGCAGGTCACCAAAGGCAGGAAGGTCAGGACAGTGGGGTGCACTGTTATCACAGCTCTTTTTGTTTGCATAAAGTTTCCCAGCAGACTGAAGAACTAAATCTTTGTGTCTATGCTTATGAATAACACATCTTGGACCTGAGGAATTTGAAACGTGTGTTACTTTGCTCCCAGAGAGAAAGAAATGGTCAAACGTCCATCAGTCTACAACTGGCAGTCTAGATTTTAAAAGTGGTTAAACACATTGAAAGTCAATTATGTCCTGAGCTGAAAAGCAGATGTAGAAGTCATGTTGGTGCCCTCAGTACTTTCTTGCTGAATGAAACACCAGAAGTAGACCCTTAAATCTATTCAAAGTAAAGAATATTGTTTTGTAGTTAATGATAAGCATGATAAGCCATACAATTTGTGCCTGCCCAGAGTGCTTTTAAGCTAGGATGTCTATGGATTCATTTTGTTTATTTACATCCTAATTTGGCAAAGCAGTATTTTTAGTTCAGCAAAATGTGTGCCTTTTGGAGGGAATCAGAAGTTGTCCTTAGAATGGGATTGTGCTCCTTTCTGTGCTAGAGATTTAGTTCAGTCACCAGCTCTGGAGATTGTCAAAGTCACTCACAACATGAGAGCTCTTCTTCCCAGCTGTATCTACAGTGCTTAACCCCAACTTGAGCCAGGAATGAACATGGCAGCACTAATATAATGGCAGAGATCAGTTTTGCTCGCCGTATCTCACAGGCATGTGTTACAACTATAGTCACTGCAGAGAGCACCAAGTATTTTGGACAAAAATACAAAGTCTTCATAATAATTTCTTACATATTTCTTTCCTAAATATGGTCTATGCTGTCCAAAGTCATCAAGCTGAAGCAGGACTGAGCTACTAGCAGCAATAAAATCAATTTCCAGATAGTAATATCCAGTGGTATTTTAAAACTCTTCCTAAGAATTATAGCTTTACTAAAGGTGCTAGCATGTATGTATCCTTTCTGCCTCCCAAAAGAAAAAAACATGTCTCAGAGATGAGCTGAAAAGATTCTCTCTGAATATTTTTGAATGCACAAGTATTAAGTGGGGAACGTGGCACCAGTGCAGAGTGATATAATACAGCTCCCTTGGAGAGCTACCTGTAAATAGCAGAGAATACACTATCTGGACAAAGGGAAACATCCCATGACCATGCTCTGAGCTGGCCAGAATCAGCCTAACTGAAAAGTAGAAAGAGAATCACTTGGGCCTGCCAGACACCAAGGTTTCCTTTAGATGAATCCACTCTCTCTACTTGAAGATACTGACTTGTGGAACAGACTGTCAGGAGCCTTTTCACTTTTCTAAAGGTACAGGGTATCCAGCAGTTTGGCCTGAGCATAGAGCTTGTAACCTGAACCCTTCTACACAGCACAGTACACCTGCCATATGCAGTAGGTTTCATCTCCATAGACTTTGTCTGCAGTACAGACACCTTACACGTGAGTTAGCCCTCAGTCCCCTTTGCAGTCAGTAGAGAGGAATGGACACAGCTGACCTACTTTAGAAGCATTTTATTATAGTATAGAAGAAATTAAACCATACAAAGGGTGGCTAGCTGGCTTCTTCCCATGTGGATGTCTCCACGTTGATGACTCCCAGCCTGCTATGGTTTGGGCTTCCTACGCATGCAGTCCCGCCGCCCAGCTGTGGAGGCTGCTGGCCAGGATGCCCCCACACTAGCACGGACACAGCTGTGTTAGCACAGCACTGAACTCAGAGCACAGAGGTCCTCTGGGGTTCACCCTGGGACTCTCTTCATGGCTGAAATGGACATGCCAGGTGAGACCAGCTGAATGCTGAAAACTTGGCATGCTTTCCGTGAGCATCTGGCTGGTGATTGATTATTTCTGAAAGTGAAAACCCTATTGTAGGTGATAAAGACCAGGAATATCTTTGGAAGAAAGTCCTGCCTATTCTAAGGAAACCAAAGAAACTGAAATAGCATGAAATGCACAGTAGATGAATGCTTTCTCAGACTTGTTTCGCTTATGTTCTTATTTCTGACAAATAATTACATACATGAAAGTACTGAGAGATACTCAAGCAGGAAAACATCTTTATTTTTAGGAAGGGCAGTAGGCTGTTTATCTCAAGTTGGCCTAAGCAAACAATCTTCAAACAGGCCTCAAAACTGTGGCTGCCAATTCCAAATACTGCTCATAAAAAAAAAAATAAACAAAAGCAAGCATGTTTGTGTTGGGTTTGGAAATGTCCTCAAGGAGCAGAGGGCTGTTGTTTCCATGGCAATGCCACGCACTCCCAGCAGACTCTCTTTTAGACACATGGATTTTAAAATGGGTGGAGGATGTTTAGATTATTCATTCATCCCTGTATAGCAAAAAATTGAAAGTTTCAGGGATTTATTATTATGATGAGTCCTAAAGCTCTGTTTGGCTAAACTGTTCCTTCCAGAAAAACATTACACATTGATGTGAAGCTGTCAAGAAGGGACATTACTCCACTCAATTTGTCTGATTTGTCTTCATCAATGCATTAAAAACTTGGGCTTTATTTATTCATGTGTCTACTTTTACAGGTATCTATGGCTGATATGATGTCTGTTGTATCAGTGGAGCAACACTTTTCTGTTTTCTTTTCCCTGCACCATAGGCAAAGCTTGATAATATACAAGTAGAGTTTTACTTTCTTCTTCATTTTTCACTCCATAACAGACAGTGGGGACTTTTGAGGGTCCCATAGTTCTGAAACTGTTGATCAATCTATGTTGATAAATATTATTATTCAAATAATTCACAATGTGTCACAGATCTCCATAGATATTTTGATTGATAGATAGCCTGTCACACCAGACTTCACTAACACTTCACACTCAGACTAAGAGTGTCTACAGACAATTTTTACCATCTTTACAGAACAGGTCAGACTGCAGAAAAAGAGAAATTGAATGCACAAATTTTTTTTCAAAATGAAACTATATGTCCAATGAACTTGCAACATCATCAAGATAAAGCAGGTGAATGAGCTGTGTTATGTCAGCTTAGCCAGAGGTAACTATCTATGTGTTCTTGACCATCACCAGATGGTAATGAGAATTTAATTCTCTTCCCCTGAAGGCTAAAAGAGTATTTTTGTCATATGAAGAATTAAGGCGGGGGGGGGG
>NW_020799097.1:51608737-51614055 GCF_003259725.1 Athene cunicularia | reverse complement strand
GGGGGCGGCAGGCTGCCAGAAACTAAAAGAATGTGCACTTTTGCCTCGACATCAAAAAATTACCCTTCTACACAAAATACAGGTGTTTATGTCACAGGATAGAACTTATTTGGATTTTTGCAGGTAGATTTGGGATATTCAGTTAATTAATTTTCATTTCATCATAAGCCCATGAGTTTATAGGATTCGATTGTGCACAGGCTGCACTCACTTTTACTATCCTGAATGGATCTTTGACATGAGAATCTACTAAGTAATACCATAATCTTTGCCCTCATGTCTGAACATCTATGCAGCCCACTGAGGATCCTTCTCAGAGCTGGAAGGAAGCACACCTTTTGGCTCTAACAGCAAAGCGCATAACACTGCTGGCCAGCTACAACCAAGTCTCAGCTGATACTATACTTAGCAGTGACATGGCAGCTGATGTGCCATGACTGCTACTTTGAGTGCTGTTCTTCAGCTTCAGTGCCCCAAGTGCACCAGCTCTCTCCTCTTTTACAATGGTTCTGGAGGCAAGCACCATCGTTTTCTTCTGAATTTGTTTTGGATCAAATGTAATGAGATTCCTAGCCCAAAACTGGTAGGCACGAGTATAATAGATATAAGAAAGGTTGAAATTATTTCATCTAGACCATTTAACCCTGAATCACATCCCTTCATGTACCCCAGCACTCAAGAGAAAATTCTGGAAATAACAAACACTGGTGTGGATGCAAGGGAGCCTTTTATTGTGGAAGAAGGAGACCCTTTGTGCTTTTATATATTCACAGGAAAGCCACAAGTTCCAGTACTAACTAAAGAAACATGACATGTTTTCTTACCATTAGATGAGAGACTCAATGGCTATGTCTGAATTACCGAATAAAGTAGTGTGGGGACCTCCTAGTCAAGTAGCATAACATGGCTCATGTCCACATGCTGAAGCTCTCTCTGTGTTTCCCAGAAAAGAATAGTCCCATACAGACTGTCTTGTGGGAGCACATCCTAACAGATGCCATTGTGCCTAGACATTGTCAGGAAAATCACAATCTGTCAAAGAGCAAAATCAAGGAAGAAAATGAACCATCAGTCAGTATGGATGCTCATTAAACCAGTGTCTGAAACCATGCCTTGCCCTTCTTCATCTGGCTGATGCAGATGTAGCCCCAGAGAACACGTCCCCAGCACAACTCTCTTCTTTTGGGAAAAGCAAGCCAGAAGAGGCCAGGTCACTGCAAGCATACTTGCCCTGGCATGGCTGCACCACCACTGGCAGCAGGGAAGAAATAAGGACCTGATTCTTCTCCAGTTATGCAGGCACAGATCAGGAGCACCTGCAATGAAATCGGTAGAACTGCTTGAATATAACATGGGAGTAAACTCATACCCTGCATATGTAGATTGTCTCCCATCTTCAGTCCTTTCTTGCACCCATATCAGCAGAAGGATCTGAAGAAACAGAATATGACTACGAGCTCCACAGTGCTTTCAGCACTGCAGCTGTTTCTTGTTTTTAAGAAATGTAATAATTAAATCCAGATGTGAGGGGGAGGGGGGAATAAATGCACCATGGGTGTAAAAGATTTTCAAGAGCTCAGCAAAATCCACATTAGATTGGACTTTTCAGCTTGAACTGGAGCAAACATTGTCCCTCAGGGAAAAAAAAAAATCTAATAATTGTGAAGACATAATTGCTAATGCAGACCTAGCATTTTGGCCTACTAATTGTCTTCACCATTCAGAAACAGACAGTGGACGGAAATGTTCCTCACTCAATTGCCTACATAACAATTTTTCAGGGAGGGTATTTCCATTTTGTTCCAAACCTGTTTGTGCTTTGTGTGCAATTATTTTGTGCTCCCAGAACATTCGACCATTTGAATCCCTCAATTAGCTCAACACTCTGACACTTCTTTTTATAAATATGATGTTGGCTCATGCACTAGAACAACTAACCAATCACTCCATTATCACTAGTAGGGCAAGGAGCAACAAAAATATATCAGAATAATTGAGAATGCCTGAGAAAACTTCTGAACCCAAAGGAAAAAATCTGGATCCCATTTCCCCCTCATTCCCACTGCCCTCATAGTACTGATTGTCAATACCTCATTTCTGGTTTAAATTGATGCAATCCATAGTTTAAAATACTGTATTAAAATAATGAGCATCAGCACCTTCCAAGTTTTTGTGATGAATTGAGTAATGTGGGGGGAAAAATGTTACCAAAAAATACCCAGGTGACTTAGAACCCTGCATCTCATTTTAAAGAGGGTGCTGACAGTGAGAACAGCAGAGGCACCCAAAACTGAGGCAGATGTCTTGAGAAAGAGAACTGTGTCTGCTCAGAATAGGGGGTAAGCTGGTTCCCAGTGGACTTCAGCAAAGACTATACAACCCTGCCTGTGCAGCTGGAACCAGTGATGTTGCACTGAAATGCTGCCAGCTTATTGCTGCTGGACTAGATGAAAGCTCAATCATGGCTTCAATGCTGCCATAGCCTTAGTTGAAGTATAAAGGAGATGACTCTTATGGCTGGCTGAAGGTTTTGCATAGACACCCTTACATACAGTCATACATTTCTGTTGGCCATATTCACCATCATAAGTAAAAAATTATTCTGCTTAGACCTGCAAAGCCCAGAAAGCTTTTGGGCAGACACTAATGGTCCAGCCGAGACCACCCACCAGTTGAGGGGTAGTAGAGAATTTAACATGCCTTAGATCTGTATGGGTGGAAAGAAATATTGCCAAGACAGATACTGGGATAAGAATCTGTTTTCAATTGAGAAACTGTCTCCCTTCCACGGTGTGTGGCATAATCATTCAGCTGAAATCCTTAGTCTGGTGGGAGCCAGTCCTACAGCTATGTGTTAAGACTAAACAACTGAAAGAAACAAGCAGTACAAATAGATAGTATTTCTGCTGTCCCAAAGTGGCTATGGTATGAAGGCTTTTCCTCCTAGGAGCTATTATCTAAGAGTGTTTCCAAAGCAAACCAGATAAAATACTGTGTGTAAGAATGGTAATGGCAACTGAGTTTTCCATTTATGTTCATCCCAGCTTCTCAGAGCTCTCTGGGATAAGATTGGATTAATGATTCATTTGTAAACCTCATTTTTAAAGCTGCTTGTTAGTCATCTCATAAGATACATTATTTGCTAAACAAGCAGCTTATCTGGCTGGATAGAAGTATCTACCCACCCTTGAGAATGGAAGCTAACATGCAGATGAATCTCAGGATTGCTGCTCTTGCTACCCAGTGCTCCACAGGTATAACTACAGCACTGTGTAGACGTACAAGTTCAGGTCCCAGAAGCAGTATGGTCACAGCACTGTGCCAGGGTTAATTACCCACAGACACCAGCTGGGCCATTTAGCAATTCTACTCACAGGCTAGTTTTTGCAGCTAGTGGAAGCATCACTGCACAGTGCTGCATTTGATCCTGTTGTTAATGTCATAGCTTACAGCTGGTGTGAGAAGCAATGGCTAGCTCAATATAGAAAAGAAATCAACCTTTATTTCAGAGCAACTCAGGAAAATGAAGAAGAAGAAGAAGAAGATACAAAGGAAATCTAATTTTAATTAGATCAGTACAGTATATGAGCCTCATAGCTCATGCAAACACAAGAAGGATCATACCTTTCTGATTCCTTTGAACTTCCCACTTTTACCACTTTTTGAAAGGGTAAATGCCCTCAAGACCCACAGAATACACAAAGTGCCATATAGGCAACCCCAAAAAGTATTCCAGGAGAGCCTGGCATACCTCAGGCTCTGACAGCCACCTCAGGGATAGTGTTTGTAAATGCTAGCAGAAACAGGGTGTGGTAAATAATTTCTGGAGATCTAAATGACATGCTAGGGCCAGGCATGGGTGAGAGATTTAGGATCCAAAAATTCATGAGTCTGCATGGATCTAACTTAATACATGTGACACAGGGAAACTGCACAGGGTGCTGCCTGATGCTCCTGAGGTCAGCCTGTGTGTATCTCACCAGCTTTGCATAATGAGGTAGAAGTTCCTCAGTGGAGAACAAGAATTTACATATATCAAACAAAAGTTACCCTCTTTTATTTTCCTTTTATTTTCCAGTCTTAGAGGGTCATATTAATAGCTTTGTTTGTGGTTTTGATTCCTTATATTATTGTTCTAATTAGTGTTTAAAAGAAGGTGATTTAGATATTTACAATCTTCTGTTTAATTCTGGTAAGCTTTGGTAAGTTATCAAAAATACTAAATTATATATTAAAGAGTTGTGGCTCAAAGTCCAAGGGGAGAGCAGTGATGAGTGGCATTCCTCAGGGGTCAGTGTTGGGACCAGCACTGTTTAACATCTTTGTTGAAGACATGGACAGTGGGATTGAGCGCACCCTCAGCAAGTTTGCCAACACCAAGCTGTGTGGTGTGGTCAACTTGCTGGAGGGAAGGGAGATGCCATCCAGAGGGACCTGGACAGTCTGGAGAGGTGGGCCTGTGCAAACCTCATGAAGTTCAACAAGGCCAAGTGCAAGGTCCTGCACATGGGTCAGGGCAGTCCCAAGCACGAATACAGGCTGGGCAATGAGTGGATTGAGAGCAGCCCTGAGGAGAAGGACTTGGGGGTGTTAGTGGATGGAAAACTGACTGAGCCAGCAATGTGCACTCACAGCCCAGAAAGCCAACTGTGTCCTGGGCTGCATCAAGAGAAGTGTGGCCAGCAGAACAAGGGAGGGGATTCTCCCCCTCCATTCCGCTCTTGTGACACCTCACCTGGAGTCCTGTGTCTAGCTCTGAGGCTCCCAACATAAGAAGGACATGGACATGCTTGAGCAAGTCCAGAGGAGGCCATGAAGATGATCAGGGAGCTGGAGCACCTCCCTTATGAGGACAGGCTGAGAGAGTTGGGGTTGTTCAGTCCAGAGAAAAGAAGGCTCCAGGGAGACTTTACAGCAGCCTTCCAGTACTTCAAGGGGGCTACAGGAAAGATGGGGAGGGACTCTTTATCAGGGAGTATAAGGATAGGATGAGGGGTAACAGTTTTAAACTGAAAGATGGTAGATTTAGATTAGATCTAAGAAGAAATTCTTTAATGTGAGGGTGGTGAAATTCTGGAACAGATTGCTCAGAGAAGCTGTGTCTTCCCCCTCCCTGGCAGTGTTCAAGGCCAGGCTGGATGGGGCTTTGAGCAACCTGGTCTAGTGGAAGGTGTCCCTGCCCCTGACAGGGGGTTGGAACTAGGTGATCTTTAAGGTCCCTTCCAACCCAAACCATTCTATGATTCTACAATATACACCAGGCATAGCCAGATATTAAGAAACAACAAGAAAATTTTACCTTTCATTCAATTCCCCCC
>NW_020799097.1:51546317-51608687 GCF_003259725.1 Athene cunicularia | reverse complement strand
ATTTATTTTTTATGTCACATGAAGGATGACTGAAGAACCGTTGTGTGTCTCAGGAACTGATTACTTCCTGGAATGACAATAGGTGATCGCTGGCACATCTCACCAGCCTCACTGACAGACAGACAGACAGACAGTCCTGCTTTGGTAGCCTCCTACAGCAGCCAGCCAACTTTCATTCAGAAGCGAGTTGATCTTTGGAGATATGTTTCTGTCTCTAGGCTCTTCATCCAAAGCTCATCAAAGCTGTTATATAATGTAAACTTCCTAAAGCTTTTCTTATTTAAGTAAAAGTTAATCTTTTCCAATAAATACACCTTCTTTACTGAATAAGGATAATAATTTCTAGTTAACTCATCCTCTAGTATAAAATGCAGTAAGAATCTGCCAGCTCCTCATGTGCAGGCAAGCACCCACTTCTGGCCAGGGGCAGAACACAGGCAGAAGTGCTGACAGCTCCAATACTGTAAGGCAAAAAAGGCAAGCACCAGGGCAGGGAGTGAAAGAACAGACTCGAGTTCAGCACCGTGTGTGTGGTCTGCTACAATGGGTTTGTTCGGTGTGCTCTGGGGAGACCTGATGGTTGTAATTCTTGCTTTTCCCTGCCTCTCAGCCAAACCTAACTCTCCAAATATGTATGCATAGGAAATACTTTATTTTTTATTTTTTCATTGCAGGGATGCCAAGATGGATTTTACCGTACCAGCTCAGGAAAATGCTCTCCTTGCAACTGTAATGGCAATGCAAACAGATGCCTTGATGGATCTGGAATCTGTGTGGTAAGGAATTCCTATTTTCTCTGCTGGTCCCTCACTATATAACAGTACCTTTTTTTTAATGATAACATGAACCCTTTCACCTTTTTTCACTCTTGCATGAGGCTTCACAAGAAGGAAATATTTCCCAGGCAAACCCAAAACCCATGGTCTGATTCTTCTATTAACACCAATGCTCAGTTTCAATACACAGCAAAATCAGTGACTGTACCACAGGAGCTTTTTGCTAAAGAGCAATTGTAAGCATAAGTAATAAGATTATTCTGACCAAATTTTATTGTCACTTACTTCAACTATCTCTGCAGATTCAAAACACTGCCTGCATGTAGTATATGTGAGAGTCAGTATATTGGGACAATTTTTAGTCCATCAGAAATATAGAATTTTGTATACCCCTGGAGAAAAATATATATAAATTCAAACACATTTCATTCTCCCCTTTATGAATACAGTGCTGTATATCATATAAACAATTTACAATGGTGAGTGACCCTGTGTGTGTATATACATGTGTATGTACATCCATAGTAATTCTGCTGCATGGCAGCCTCCTGCTGTGAAGGAACAACATGGGAAGGTTGAAATATTACACCAAGGGAAAAGCATGTTGAACTCCAAGATAGTATTACAATTTTCCATATGTTTGATCTCACTCTGTACCAGCTCATACAGAAGGCTGTGAATTAGTATTAGTAGTTGATCACTTGTAGCTCCACAGCAAAAATCGGTCCAGTAAATCTGACTCCAATTACTAGTGGAAAATCAGAGCAGTAATACACTAAAAAAAAGGATGGAAGTTAATACTGTAATGTATCTAAACCACATAGCAAGAACTAAGCACTAGTGTACTCTTTACAGGCTTGTAAAGCAGGAGTAGAGCCCAGAGCTCCTTCCTCTGCCATGTGTTACTTTTGACAAGTCATAAACCTTTGCCCTCAGTTTGTCTCTTCATAAAATGGCCTGCTAATACTCACATACTTTGCATCATTGCAGCCTCTATCAAGTTTTCAGATATACAAATACATAGAGCCGTGCTCCATGGCATATCTCCTACCATTTTTATTTCTGAGGGAGGAATACAGTGCAGATGTTCAGGCCAGGAACAATTGTTAATGCTTGGCCACAGTAGCCTGCTTTGGACTGGCTGGTTTCTGCAGAACACATATTCACTTGGTGTTTTAATATTACATTTTTAAAAGCTGTTTTACACTGCCAGGCATTCTCACTATTCTCTTTCACGTGTACAAGGCTTTTGATGATGGGATGATTGTCCCCTTAGTGTCCAGTGATAATGATGGCAAGAGGAAATTTCTAATTGAAGACGTGGGAACAAGAGAGAGATCATGAGAAATGACTGCTTCTGATGACTCTGGTGATCAGAGAGTTTCTGTAGTAGAATATATGATGTAGGGAAGTCATTATATCCTCAGTTTACAAACACAACAGAAGACTTGTTTCCTGTCTTCTACAAAAATAAGGGTTCAGGAAAAACAAAACAAAACAAAACTGAAGTTACTGTATCAGTAGGAAATAATCTGAAAGTATATGTACATTCCTGACTGGCATCTCTCCAGGCTACTAAACTCTTGGAACTGGCCAGGTAGTAAAGAACAAAACTAAGACCTAAACCACATTTTACTACTTGAGTTCAAATAAGCCATTCAATGGCTTATCTGAATGATTTAAGAAGCCATTAAGCTCAGGACATTTACTTCTGAATAAAGAGGAACAGCAAAAAGGCTTAAGTGAAGTAAGAGTGAAAGGGAGAGTACATGGTGCAAGAGCAGAATGAAAAGGAGTTTTGAGGGTTTGATAGCATAAAACAGAACCAGAGATGCCCATGGGGACTACAGTAACAAGACTTTTCTGAGGATTTGGAAATTTCCAGGGAAGATAGGAAGACTGATGAAACTGTTAAACTGAAAAATATGACTGAGAAAGCCTGGGATAAGAAAAGCTTAGAGAAGGAAAGATGTAACTTGAATTACAGCAGAAAGAAGCATGTTAGATGAATGAATGCAAGTAATTTGGGAAAAGGAGAGCTAGTGGTTGGTAATGTGACTTGTATTAAAATCAGTGGACAAAGCAGACTTCCCTAAGGACCATTCTGGAGAAGCACAGGAACAAATCTGGTCAAAGCTTGCTGGGAGATTCTGCAAAGAGGTAGGACCACATGGTATGGAGAGATCACTATTTTCTCTGTCCTCAAATATTTAGGCAAATTACTCCAACAATTCTTGAAGTGGTAACCACCACACCTGATAGTAAGACATAAGACTTTCTGGATTCAGTTAGTTTTTAATAGGCTGCTAAAAAAAAAAAAAAAAAGACATTCTGTATTTATCTCATATTGTTACTGTTGTCATCCTCCATTTCAAACAGTATAAACCTGCTATCTCCCTGCTTCTGAGATGTAACATTGTTCGAAATTTTTATCATTTATGGACTCTCCACTGGCACCACCTTACCCTAACCACGAGTCACAAATGTTATGGAATGTCCTTAGCAGAAGATCTTTAGAAGAACTGATGTTCTCCAAAGTTAAAAGTTTCTATGTCTGCATGTTTATTCATAAAATGGAATGGTTTAAACATGGAAAAAAATATTTTTTTAAAATTTACTCTGCTGACAATGATGTAAGACAACATGAAAGCAATGATAACATATTCAGTTGGTAGATAATTATTTTGCATAGTTTAAGTAATAAATAATCTATGAAAACTGAATAAATTAACAGGGCAGTATCAAAAGGGATGAAATATAAGGGTCAGACTCCATGCAGTGCTCTAAGACCACCATATTATGCAAATCCCCCAAATCAATTCAGCAAATGTAGTTCCCACAGCATACAAATTAATGATATTTTTATTGGCCTCTGGCCTGAATTTGAAATCAAATAAAATTAAACCCCTATTAATGACGCCTTAGGGTAAAGTACTCATGTCTTTAATTTCTGCTGACATAAATATCTATCTTAGGGTTCCGTTTCAAAACTGCTTGCAGCCTATTCATAGAGTGTAAATCAGATCCATGAGTCTTCAGAAGCTTATTGAATGACACAATCCATGAATCAGCAATCTCATTAGTTAATCAGACAGAAGAAATTATTGCAGAAAGAGCCTTTCTTGCAAAGATGTCCACATAAAACTGGTGCAGAAATCAATCATGTGGTCCTGTAGTTAAAACTGAAGAGCCACTCAGTCCTTTATGTTAGAAGAGACAAACACCCAAGTGTTAGAAAGGCAGCCCTCACAGTGTAAGCTCCATTTATGATATAATACAGTAGAGATGTCAAATAATGCTTCATTTCAAAGAGATTATCTGGTGATGCACATAAGGCTAGTAGAGGAAGAAACACCAATTCCTTGTATTCATTTTAGACTTTCGACTTTAACATAGTTTTCTCAATCCTGGCTAAGATGAGAAAGTCACTTGTAGGGCCCTCTAGCTTTTTATTTTGGAAACATGGGTATATGTATGTTAACTTGGTGAAACTGTAACAGCTGCAAGTGGCAGTCTGCAGACAGTGTCATGTGCATTTCTCCTGCATAAAGCCCATCCCCCAGACCCTAACCCATCAGCAACCTACAGCTGAGCTACTTCTTTACAGCACCACCACTGAGTGTTCAACATTTGAAAATTCAAACATGGGAGTGGTCTTCAAGTGACTTGAGTAGTATGCCAGAGGGGCCATGATGGTTAACTCTGAAATGAGTGGCATATAGGGATGAAACAGACTGTCTAAAGCAGTAAGGTCTCATAACATTTGCAAGTAGTATTACCGTCAGGGCTTTACCATATTAAAAACTGTGATTACATAAACTAGGGAAGGAAGTTGCCTGAGGTGACTGCAATGTACTGTGGCAATGACTCCTGATGAACACAGTAAAATGGGTTGAAAGGGTGAAAGGATTTAAAAATTACAAAGCTGGACATCCAGAAGAAACTTTTGTTGGATGGAATTATCAGTGTCCTTTCTGGGGTTTCTGCTGTTAATGGAGGTTAATTCTTCATAAATGCATGAAAACATATAGAGCAGAAGAATTAAGTCTGGAGAACACACTATAGCAGAAAGTGAAGGGTAAATTTGTTGGTGTCTACCTAAAAATCTCAAAGTGTTTTGTTATCATCTCAGTTCCATATATTTGATCAGTGTGTATATAAGGTTTCCAAAGATTGCTCAGAAATAAGTAAATAAATAAATATGATCTTTTTGGAAGAAGAAAGACCAAAGGATCATAACAGTGGAGAGAATAAATTCGCTGGTATCCTTTCCAGCCTTTTATGGAATTTTTTACAATAGAGCATATTGTCATGTAAGTGATTTGTGTTTAAGCTTTTGGGTTTACAGCTGAGTGGAAAGGTTGGAATGGATTTGGCAGTTCTGCCTGAGAGGATAATATGTCCCACATGATTGCCAAGGCAGGTCTGGAGAATCGCCAGTGGATCTACAACCATCCATCAAGCGTGAGCAAAAAGCAGCAGGGAGCTAGCAAAACTCTCCAGCTTATTAGGTTCTTCTGACTTCACGAAGAGCCTTGCAGCTTATGGCTCACTCTTTCTCTAAAGGTGGACTACATGTATCTATAGTGACCTTGGTAATACATATTTGAAAAGCTAACCAGAACTAAAACAGCCTGGTGCTGAAATGCAGCCCTTCTCTTCCCCAGAGTGTTTTAGTATGCAGTAGCCAAAAGCATTAGTGTCAATATACTCATTTTCTCAGATATAGATCTTTTCCTCCCTCTTAGCTATGTTTAAACTTAGTATTTGTTGTCCTACTTGTTTATTGTCAAAAACTTGTCACAGTGAACTCCAACATGCAACCACCTTGTTTCCGTTCCCCGCACATGCTGTGTAAGAGGCATGTAGGAAGTCAGGCCAAGACTGCGAGGAAGGGCTGCCATTGCTGTCACGCCTGCTCAGCCACAGTTAGCTCAGGCAAATGATGGATTGAGAAAATAGAGGGCCAGGTGGTTTTGGAAAGACATCAGCTCACACTTCACTCATTAATACAGGACAAGTTCTACAAATCAAAACTTTGACACAGAGTGGGTATGTTGACCCAAACTGGATCAGGAAATGAGTTTTTTGCCATTTCTTATTATTTTAGGCTGACAGATGTCTTTACTTTAGTAAAAGTTGTGCAATATTTAGTGGTTTATTTCAGTGCTTCATCTTCTTCCATAAGAAATTCCTAAAACTAACAGTGCATCTCATTCACAGTGGCTGGAGAGAGAAGGCTTGAAATCATAAACCTCAAAGATTCAAAACATAAAACATACATCATATCATTATGCTGAAGTATTCTTTTTACTATTATTACTTTGGGACAGCAAGGAGTTCTGGTGTGCTGGCATGGGTGATACTATGCAGTTCTGTAACCTCAGGTATGAAGGTATCTCCCAGATTTGAGGAATCCACTGGCCTAGCAATAAATACAGACAGACTGCACAGCAATGTAAACCACCTGTATCTCTTTACCTATATAATTTATTTACCCTTGTGCAATCATTCTGCATTAACAGTTGTTATAAGACTATATCTCAGGAGAACAAGAAATAAGGGAGAAATAAAAAAACAAACCCCAAAACCCAACAGTTCCTGCTATATTGTAACAATGACTGTTTTCAGCTCCAAAGTAATATTTAGAATCCCTAACCAGGGCTTGAGGACACGTCCAGATTTGAGAGATAATATTTGAGAACCTAGGATTTGGGGCGCTTTTTTTGTTGTTGTTGTATAACTTTACCAGAGGTAGGGCTGAGTATCAACAGGTCCTCTGCACTACTCTGTCTTTCTTTTACTTTATAGAGTACACAGAAAATCAGGCTGCTGTTTCCAATGGAGGAGGTTCAGCCTGCCTAAATTTTACTGTGTTAGCCATCCAGTGAAATAATTTCACTATTACTGCCTAAATGGCATATTTAATGAAGCTTGTGCCATTGAAGACATTTAGACATACCTCTTGTCTCTTAAATTCAGGTTCCTATATTAAGGTGGGGCAGATTGCCACCTCTCAGATTTTCAGGTACATTCATTTACAGAAAACATGTTTGTCTTGTGCTGGGAAAGTTGTCCTAGTACCATTGCCTGAAGAGAATCAACAAATTTTTCATTATTATTTGTGCACAAGTGTACGTACTGAGCAGAACTGCATCACGTGAAGTGCTCTATGATCTCAGAACAGTGGTTCCAGCTTTACATTCCAAGAAAATCAGTTCAGAAGCTCAGTGCTGATAATCATTCCCTCCCATAGCACCTTTTAATGTGCTTTTCATGTGTGTAAGGTATAGATAGTTACAGTAAGGGCCAGGTAGAAATGCTCACCCTGATTGATGGTACTCAGTGAGAACAGAGTAGTAGGACCAGCTGAGGCATTTTCTAACATGGGAAAAAACACTCCAGCCACTCTGTCACCTGACAAGCTGCTGCTGGTGTACTGACGGATTAATTTTTATAGGCTATAGTCTCATATAGAAGCTTTTTGAAGCCAGGCTGCTATTATATTGGATTACTTCTCCTGAAGCTGAAATGTCTATGAGGAAGGGACACCTCTGCCTTGACTGCTGCTTTATGAAAATAAAGGTTGTATTAACATGGGCATATGGAAAGAATTGAGCTTAGAATTTTAACTTACTGCAGTTTGAAACAGCTTACAAAAAAATGAGAGTATTATAAAGCTTAGTTGCAATATTTCTAACTGCGTGGTTGCATCTGTTTCTGTATCTCACTCCATATCTCACTCTGCTCTGTACAAAGACAGATACGTATCACTGCATATTTTCTAGAGTTTTTTACTTCAGTCTTCCTTGTTTTTCAAAGGAAACCAAAACAAAAACTATATACTGAGTTTCTTTATTTGAAAAAGTAGACACCCATATCAGTAAACATGTTTCAAGAGTACATCTGAATGAACCACTGAGACAGGGAAGGCTATGAGCAATCCCATACATAGCCCAATTGATAACATCAACCATAAATGATGCCTTTTATTCTAAAACATATATGAATATCAGGACCAAGAGAAGCCCGTGCAAAGCACTTCTTTAAAATACAATAAATGGAATTCCATTTTTTTCTTCATCATTATTTCCCTGCCAGAAGTGATCCGTTTAGAAGCAGACGCTTTTCTCAAACTACCAAGCCATGTCACCTAGCGCTGAGAATCACCCATGAGCTGCAGTGAGGGTGTCCTCCCTGCATTCAGAGATGTCTCCCAGGCTTATTGCAGTCAGCAGCTTTGTTGGAGATGCAAGCTAATGGAACATAAAATATAAGGACATTTTTTTTATCACTGTAAAAATATGATTGTAAATGTCCACAGGAGTTTTGACTTGTTAAATAAGATAAAGCCACTTTTACATAATCACTAACCAAAGAAAAACTACAAAAGTGCCTCAAGCACTCGGCTAAGAGGGTCTTTGGGGTAAAAGGGCCTTTTAGCACTTTCCTTCAGTTTAGAAGATGAAAAACACTGCAGACTTAAGAACCAACATTTGCTGCCCTGCTCTGTTCATCAGAGTAGTATCTGAGCTTTGGAAACCAGTAACAGATATCTTCTGATAATATCCACGTGTTGTTGGTGAAATGAATTTGCTCAGAGCACAGACAAAGAGTGTGATGAAGGCTACAACTGAATGCAGCCCAAAACAGAATGCAGCCGACCTGAGACCTTCACATACAGGATTGCTCTTTCTCTTCAAGCACTCAGTGCCCACGCTCTCATCTCTTTCTTGCGATTCATTAACATCACTTTTTCATTGGATAGTGACAAACGCAAACTATTTTTAAAACTATAGGCTTGCTGTGTTTTCTGGCTCATGCTATGTGTCTCACAGCTAGTGCACTCTCGCCAGAGAGGAGCATGAGATCTGGACATCTCCCTAGCGGCTGCCTGCCACTCTGCCCTCATTTGCTCTCAGTTTCTCTACCCACCAAGTTTCTTTCCTCCTCCTCCTCTTCCTCCTAGTCAAGCTATCTTTATTCTCTCATTTTAGAGCTTTTTAGTTAAAATAACCTGCTGGTTTTCTGTATACTAAATACTTTCTTCTTTACAGCAAATATTACTATGAAAAACCACCTTTAGCTCTACAGCTCTTGGTGTCTAACCTATTTAAAGATTCACAGAAAAAGAGATTGACTTTTTTCCTTTCCTTATCATATTCTACTTGCTGTATAGTTCCCTGGCTAAATCACAGCCCTGTAGAAATGAATAATTGCTCTGCGATGGGTTCTGTATGACTATAAAGCATGCAGCAAGACAGTCTTCTAGAATCAAAAAGAGTCTGAGCTAAACTACTGAGTCCTAACTGGGGATCTTTAATGGGATTCAGATAAGAAATGTTGGCTAAAAAACATCAGATGTGTTTTCACAAGGGTGAGTGTCCTTTACTAAAATGACACTTTTCAATGTAGATTCAGGTTATCTGGACACAGATTTAGGGAAATAAAAAAACCTAAAACAAAAACAACCAACCAAACCAAAAAAACAAAACAAAAAAAAAACTCAAACCAAAAAACATCAGTGTTACCAGGAAAAAATTCTGCCACTAAATTAAAGTTACAGTACTCAGATACAAAACTCATTTAGCGATGCCTGTGCAAATGAAACTTGACTATTTGTTTTCATTAAATGTCTTCCCTAGTTGCATTCCTCTCTCCTCATACTCTTTTCTTCTAAGAACACACCATGTTTGGAGTAGAAAGTGAGTTTCAGATCTGTAGGGACTGGCTCAGATGAAAAACTGGTAAACTGAGCTCAGCCACCTGCAGCCTTGCACTGCCCAAGAAGCTCCAACCGCAGAGAGGCGGAGGTGCCCCATGACCTGTGCTGGGGAGCACCCTCCTGCTGTGAGCACTCCTGAAATCTGACACCCAGCTTTCCTGTTATCCCAGGGACCGCCATCTGTTGACAGCACCAGTGACTTCTGTGGTGGGATTAAAAGAGTGCTGGAGAATAAACTGGGGCACCACAGTCATTTCCTAGCACCTGTGCCAACTCTGAACATTGCATAAGAGGTCCCCTGCCAGGCCCGACTGAAGGTCTCTGCAGCCCAATATTGGGTTTCCAGTGGTGGCAATA
This sequence comes from Athene cunicularia, assembly GCF_003259725.1. Lineage (NCBI taxonomy): Eukaryota > Metazoa > Chordata > Aves > Strigiformes > Strigidae > Athene > Athene cunicularia. Next base: position 51,598,829 of record NW_020799097.1, on the reverse strand, counting down.
GGAGATGCTGTTTGGGGAGGGCACCTAGCCTGGCCTATTTCTGAAGTCTCTGTTTCGTATTCTACCAGCATCCACAACTCCTGCATTAGGGTATGTTAGTGATATGTACGTACCTCCTGAGTCTTTTTAACATCTATTTGTAAATATGTTGTCTATTCATTTCTCTAGGAAACCCCTTTTTGTCCCTGCAAAAACTGTCACCTCCTGGCAGCAAGTTGCACAAGTTTCCTACCTTCTGTGTAGAGAAGTACCTTTACAAGTCAGTGCCCCTTGGCTCTTGTATCGAAGGATTTGTGTGAACCATTGTCCTGCATTCAGCTTACCAATTTAGTAATTTTACATAACCCAAACACACCCTGTCAGCCCTTCTCTCCCAGCTGAGCCACACTAACATTTTTGGTTTCTGTAACACACGGGTGAATACTGAACCAAACTGGTGTCAGCACCAAGGCCTAGGTGATCCCAATAGCGACTCTTCCCAATTCTGAAAAGTGACTGTTACATCCTACCCTTCCTTCCTAGTCTTTATCAGCTTTCAGTTTGTAAAAGAAACTTTCTTCAAGACCCCTGACAGTTGTTTTTTTTGAAAGTCCAGATATGTTATGTCCTCTGTCTCCCCATCATATTCTTGCTTATTTGCACCATTACACAGCAGGTTACTGAAGCAGAAGTTCCTGAATTAGATGATGCTTAGTCATATACTCAGAGATCTTCTTCTTTATTATAGACACTGTCATCTCACCAGGGATGGAAATCGTATCCATCAGTCTGCAGTTTCCATGATCCACTGTTTGTAGGTCAGAAGAGAAAAGAATCAAGCACCTTAACCCAAAACCGCAGAAAATATGCACTGACAGAGTAGTTCACATATTTCTGCCATGGAGCTGACTCCTTGCTGCCTCAAGCCTTGCAGAGCTACTTGCATCTGTACTGTATCAGTACAAAATGGTGTGACTAGAGAGTTCTGATTCAGGGACACTGCAAAACTTATTGCACAGTTGCAAGAAAGAAAAGCACTTCTGCACCTTTTCTACACTTTTAAAGTAATTCGGGGGGTGTTGATGACAACTTCTGGGTATTTTGCTAAAGTGGAAAGGTGGACAGGAATCTGCAGGAATCCTGCAGCATGCAGGAGCACTGTTCATGTACTCTGCACCGGTCACCTACCACCTTGCCATGTGCCTAGGGGGAAAGGCCACATAACCTGTGGCCCTTAAGTGCCAAACAAAAGGTGTAACAATGTTGACTTAAATCAATTTAGAACTGTTCACAGTAAATCTTGACATTTTTTTTGTGATGGAAAATATTATCTGAGAGGCACAATTTTGTACCTAGCATCATGAAATATTTTGGAAAAAATATTCTGTGTGAATTGCAACAGCTTGATTTACTTCCATGGAGTCCCAACAATATCAGCTGGTGACCAGTTCCCCTCTGCATGAGGAAGCTTATTTCCTCAAAAACATTAAACCGTGGAGATAAAGCTTGCTTGTAAAGTGAGTGACATTCTGTACAGCTGTTCTGTATCTTATAGAAAGGCCACTTATAGAATACTCCTACTTCTTCCCTTCATTAAGTGGACCTCCTTTAAGGCTGAAAACAAGGTGTAGTAATAACACGTCCCTCCATGCTGTAACACTTTTCATCTCAGAAGAAAAACATCAGAGCCACTGGTGTATTAGCCACCATTTGCAGGCAGATTGCCCCGATGCTTTTTTCCAGCCATCAAGAAGCAGCCTTGCTGAAACCTGTATCCAGGCTGAAATATGTTGCTAGTATCTACAAGCAGATTTTGTTGTTTTGGGGGTTTTTTGTGTCAGTAAAAGGGATTTTTTTTTCCTGCTGGCACATGCAATTCAAAACAGGACTGCTAGCTACACCTGAGTACCTTTGACATCTCTGACAACAAGCAGTGCTGCTTCTGCTCCAGCACCTGGCAGGCACATATGTCTGTTCTGTCCTGCAGAGCACCATGCCAACTCTTGCTGGACGGCCAGTGTAATCATTTATAGCATTTTTATTTGCAGCAGTGCTAGCTGGTTTGGCTGCATCTGTCAATGCCTTGAAGGGTCGAGGTCTGGCATCAGCCCCTATTCTGCTTGGCTGGGACTCCAGCTACATGAATTATTTCTGAATTAGGCACCACCTCTGTTTAACTTTCACCACCGTCTCTCTTTCCACTGAAGGACTGCCAGAGAAACACAACAGGACACCACTGCGAGCAATGTCCAGATGGCTTCATTGGTGACGTTGTCAGAGGAGTGCCCACGTTCTGCCAGCCCTGCCCCTGCCCTCTGCCAGCACTTGCCAAGTATGTAATGAGTCTTTGCTTCTCTTTGATTTGGGCTGGCTTTCTCCCTTTCCAAGGTGTGGTCAGCATCCCTTCCTGGATGCAGCAGGCAAAGACTGCTGCCCTTGCCATCTGGGGGAAAATAAGAGGACTACCAGCTGCTCACATTTATAACCACAGGAAACAGCATTTCATTTATAAGGTGTAAAATATCCTTAAGTACACATATCAATTCTTACCAAGAGGGAGGAAAAAAATATTTTAGCGAATTCAAGTTGCCTTCTTTTATATAAAAGAGATTATTCAGCTGTCTGGTTACTTTTAAGAATCCCTTGAAGACCAATTCCTGAGTAAGGTGGTTTCAGAGATGTACGTGGCTGAGACAGACAGACAAACAGAAAGATCAATCCATGACCTCTGGAGGGTAAAAGCAAACACAAAAAAAAACATAATCTGGCAGTCTCCTGAGTCAACAGCAGCTGGATCTGGTTAGTACAGTACCAGTTAAAAGGAAAGGGCTGGAGGACCCTGTGGCAGGTACAGTGCCCCTTCAGCAGATGCCCAAAACGCCAAAGCCTGATGGAAAACCAAGACCAAGCCAAAGAACTTCAACTGTTATCCACTTTGTGCCTTCAGAGGAAACAAATAACTACAATCCATGACCAGCTACTAGAAACTGTTAGTGTCACATCAGTAAGCAGCTGAAAGAAATTATCGGCTTCCTCTTGCTTGAGGTCTGTGCTCTGGGAGAGGGGCATCTATGCAAATCCCACTATAGTGCACAGAGGAGGTGCTAGTAAATACTTGCCAACGGGTCAAAACTATTTTTTAGTGAGCTACATACTCCCCTTGTGTAATTTCCCATTCTGCTTTCAGCAGGGCTTTTCAACAAAGGGGACTTTCCTCATTGTATTTGTTTGCTGTTGCTACAGGATTACTCATGCAGCCTTAAGGTGGGATGAGCTGCATTTTGCTCAGCTGCTCAGTGGCTCAAAATGGCAATGGAGCAAAATTACTCCATCCAAACTCCCACAGATCACCTCTTGGCTTTTGCAGTAAACTGCAGATAATCTGAGGAGGGCTGTGGGGTGGAGAACAGCTATTGTTGAAAAACTGCAGCTTTGCCTGAATTAGAAATAAAATACTCCATAGGCAGGGGAAGAACCTGGATTTGCTCCCACGTAAAAAAGGTTAGGAGTCCTGGAGCACATGTCATACAAGGAGCAGCTGAGGGAACTGGGATTGTTTGGTCTGGAGAAGAGGCTGAGGGGAGACCTCATCACCCTCTACAGCTCCCTGAAAGGAGGTTGCAGAGAGCTGGGGATGAGTCTCTTTAACCAAGTAACAAGCGATAGGACAAGAGGTAATGGCTTCAAGTTGTGCCAGAGAAGATTTAGACTGGATATTAGGAAGCATTTCTTTACAGAAGGGGTTGTTAGGCGTTGGAATGGGCTGCCCAGGGCAGTGGTGGAGTCCCCATCCCTGGAGGTGTTTAAGAGTTGGGTTGACATAGCACTGAGGGATCTGGTGTAGTTGGGAACTGTCAGTGTTAGGTTAATGGTTGGACTGGATGATCTTCAAGGTCTTTTCCAACATAGATGATTCTGTGATTCTGTGAGTGAGCAAGCTCACAGATGAAGCAGACCACTTTCTCCAGTTTTAGTAGCGGCTGTAATGCCAGAAATAGTAGAAATACAACAGTCAGAAGCAGTGCTTTTTCCTTAGCAAAAGAAAGTGATATTTTTTTAACCTGTTGGGCACAGAGCACTCACTTCAGTGTAAGGAGCTGTTCTCTCAACCACAACCTGGGCAGCACAAAAGGCACTCCCACACAAGATCTGGTCTTTACTAATCATGGTCAGTCAAGCAAGGTCTAGTCTGTCCTCTCTACAGTGTGATTTGACAGGGCATGTCTGGGTCTGCATTCATCTAGCCCCCTGCCCAGCCTTGCGGCCCACGAGGCTCTGCAGCAGTGCCCCCCTAAAGCAGGGATCTGGCCAGCCCGTCAGCCCTGAGGGGCTCGGCATGATGGGACCAGCAGGCACCTGAGTGACAGGCTATTTCTGCCAGTGCAATGGGAGATGGGCGCAGAAGCCAAGGAGCACTCCCCACTTCAACATGCTCCTTAGCCCTTCTGCTAGGGACATAATGCCTCTCCTATTCAAGACCACTAGAGATAAGGAAGCCTCAAACCCAAAAGCACAGCAGCATGGGATTGGGAAGGGAGAACAAAAGTTGCAAGCAGACTGAATGCAGATGCTTCAACATTAACAGCAATATAGGAATTGGACTTGATGGGTCTCTTCCATCTCAGGATATTCTATGTTCTGTGATGTGTCACTCCTTTAAAACTACTTCAGTAAAAATCCACTTCAATTTTTCAGGGTTTTCCCTCAAAAAGTCCTGAAGGAAATAGTTGAAGGAATATCTGATCCCAGTTTGCCTCATACACCTATTTAAATAACATGCAGAAATTGCCTGCTCAGCTTCTTGCGTGAGAGAGGCCTGACCACAGCAGTAGCCTTCAGCTCGGGCTGAAACAGACAAATAATAATGATTGAGCAACATTCAGCCTTGCATAATTAAATTCAAAGAACAGTCTTTCTTATTTTTTTCATTTTTTTCTCCATTAATCCTACTCCATTTATATTAAGGCAAACCAGTAACTCTACTAGAGAGCAGAGAAGCGTTAAAAGCCTAAAATAAAGAACATCCAAAGGATGTTGTTTTGTACTTTGTTTTACTTTGGAAATAGCCAGTGAATTCATAATAGTTAGACAAAGTGACTAAATCTGTAAACTAACAGACTCATCAGATACATATTTTTTCTTGGGATTCATGTGTGTGCCTCTAGATTTTCTGACCAGGCTATCTTTATATCTGCTATCCTGGAAACTTTTGGAATAACTTTTGGACATCACACATGAAGTGTAATGACATCTCTTGGGAATAAAAAAGGAGGATGGAGATTGCTTCACAGTCCAGCAGATGTTAGTTCTTTTCAAACCTGAGGGAATTATATGCACTTTTTTTTCTTAAAAGATCAGAAAAATGTAAAACTTCAGGGAAGCTTCAGTCTTATTTCATAACAAGTCCACAATGTGGTTTTTTTCAACTACATGCAGGAATTATCCTCTGTAAAAGAAGAGGAAGGCTGCCAAACCATGTGATTTTCTCAATATGTTCTCATAAAAGCTTTACAGAAGTTAATTTGTGAATTCTGTGAGAAGAATCTCATTTTATGTTCTCTCTGGTTATATGAAATGTTTTGAGACAGCAGAGATCCAGGCACAGATTATTTGACCTTGGTTATCCAATCATCTGAGAAATATTGGTGGGAACTAAAATTAGGGAGGAATTCTTGTCACCTTTCAATGCTGCTCATTCCCGGAACAAGCGGTGCATGGATCATGCTCCTCTTTATCATCGCTCAGAGTCTTTTGTCCTGTGTGAAATGGATGCAGCCTGGCCACAGCTGCCCAGCACTGTACAACTCAGGATCTACATTTTAGCAACCATGACCCTGAAGATGACAACTGCTGCCACTCACTTCTCTGGACACATTCCAGTGCTGGCAGGAATTTACTCACACATACTGCAAACTAACTGGAAATATCTTTAGGACTGTATGTCTTTTTCCTGAACATGTATTTAAGCCATGTCCATCACTGTGTTTTAAGTGTATACAGTTTGCATTTTCCACATCTGGCTGCTGCTGTTCCTTGGGACACATATTTAGTTAAACATTTGCTAAATCCTGAAAACGTAAGAAAGCAAAGGAATCCATGATTTAGAATCATGGCAGCAAATATACAGCCCAAGTCATTACTGCAGTCAGTATCACTACTTGTCATGTTGGTCTCAGAAGAGGCCCCAGACTCTTTCCAGCTTACTCAGAGAGATGGTAGAGCAGCCTCGGTTACTGTAAACGAGGATGGAATCGCTGAGGTCAGGTTTCACCCCTCAGTACTTCCAGATCGGATTTGAGGAAAACTGTAGGATTTGCATAGGGAACTATTGCACCCATTCCAGAATCTCAGTTCCTGAAGTACTCACTGTAGAATAAGAGACACAAATCAATTTGCATGCCATACACATTTGTCCTAAGTCCCTTATCTAAAATGTGTGTATCAAAACCTGCAGGTATGTCTGATCTATACTGCAAGAACTTCTATATATCTGTATTTATATAGCTCCATGGCACTATATACTAATTAGTGCTTTCCACAATAATTAAAAAGACTGAAGGGGTATAATGTGAAAAACATACGAGGTTAAGAATAGCTATTCAGCAATGAGTAACCAAGAACCAGAGCTCACACTGACAGCAAATGTCCATAATGTAATGAAGAAATACTCCCAAGTGTTTGCCCTTACCTGCTATTCTAACTACGCATTCTAATGAAATTCCAGCTTTGCAGTCTCCTGTTACAGAAAAAGTGGAGGCGTGCGCTGTGTCTGTAAGGAAAACTATGCAGGACCCAACTGTGAAAGGTAAGAAACTAGTAGCATGACTTACTGGACAACAATACTTCCCATACAGGGAAGAAATCTTGTGCATGTGTTTTCATCTGGTTAAATCATGTATGTTAAAGGATCTAATTCAGTTCCTACTAAAAATCATAGGAACTTGCTGTGGAGACATGTCAGGGTAAGACAGACATTTATATCTGATGCATTTTGATCAAGTTCTTGCACTTTGTGTACCTTCATGTGGTGATCTTCCTAAAAGGAATACAATTTACTAATCAAAATACAAAATACAGATCAGAAAAAACAGCTGAGGTGAAAATAACTATCACATAGATGCCTCTTGAAGTTCACCACTCCAAAACATATAGTAGGCTTCCACCAAATAAATTTTTCAAAAGCAAAGGAGAAAATCAATTATCTAGTCAAATTCTTAATGGGCAGATGCAGCTTTTTTGGTTAAATTTTAAATGTTCTTCTCAAGCATAATTCAAGAAAGTCAATCAAACAACCAAGACCAGTGTTGCTTTTCAATTTTTCCTTATGCCCATAAAGAATTTCTGGTAAATATCCTCTGAATAACAAAGTACACAAATAAATGGAGCTATACAGCAGAACTATAACTTATTCTCCTATTTAGGAAAGGGCAATCTTACTCATTATGAACACACATGGTTGCTGTTTCAGTGAATTTCAGAGGCCTGATTACAATTCAGAAGTTCTCCTTGAGTAGCCAATAAATTAAAACAGTTCTAACACAAAGACTGAGGGTTATAGCATGGTTCAGACACTGGCTTCCTGGAACACTTCATTTTGTTTTTTTGTTAATGCCCCTGAAGTATTTAAGACTTCAGTCCACTGTCATTAGTGGGCAAATCTTGAATTCAAATGATACTTAATGTAACTATCAGAGAAGAGAGAAAGGGGCTGCTTGAGATGCAAAGAGCAATCAATATGAAAAAGGTAAGATGAAAAAAAGAGTGAAGGCTTTTGCCATTACAGATGATGCAAAAACATCAGCATATTACCTCTGCATCACTAACATGGTGACAGCAATATCGAAAGTCCTTTAGACAGATGGCACAAAATTAAAAAAAAAAAAACCAACACCCTTGTTTCCAGGCTTATGGCTGTATTCTTTTGTTCTTCTAAAATGTCAGATTTATACACAGAGGATAATGCAGACAATTAAAAGGTCAGTGAGGTTTCTTAATGGTTATTAAAATGTCAACCTAGACTACAAGCAATTCAAATCCTATGAAATGAGTAGCAGATGCATAGTAACAGAAGAAAATAGCATCAGCTTTGTTTTCTAATAGCCACTACCCAGCCTGACACAATGCATCTGTCTCGAGGAAGGCAAAGTTGTGTAAATGGGTTAGAAAAAGCTACAGAAAGAAATCACCATGTCCTGGTGACCATGTTAAGTTCTTGACTAGCTGCTAGGGTAAGCAGCAAGCACTGGCAAACAGGACTTTCCTTCTGGTAGGCTCCTGGTCCTACTCCCATTTGTGTCAGAAACGACGAAAAACGTTTCAAAGACTAATGAAAAATGCATTGTTTGTTCCTTTCCACTTGCTAAAGAGCAAGTCTCTGCCTCACATATGCTGCTGCTAGGCACTGCCACCACTCCCTGCTCCCACTGGCAGCTCATGCTGTCAACATGCTGGCAGGGGGGCTGGGGGATCCTGAGCAAGAAGGGGCACTGCCCCTGTCCTTTCCTGCAGCCCAAACAGCATCTCATGTCCCCAGGGAGAGGAAGGCTGCGTCCTGCTCACTGCTCTCCCTCCCGGTTGGTGACTGGTGCCATGGAGCAGTGAGCTGCAGGACACCCCTCCATGGGTGGCGCGGGGGATCCCCAGAGCCCCACACCGCTTCATTTCCTCTGGCGTTCGTGGAGGGGGCTGGCTGTGCTGCTTCAGGGCCCTGGCACAAACCTATCCAGTGCGTGTTTGCCAGCAAACAGTGTTGTGAAATCATGGAGGCCTTTGCTAGGAACTGAGAAACCTAGCTTCCCAATTTGAGATTTAGGAATGAAATCATTTTGCTCCTAGACTTCAGCAATAAGGCATTAAGGTGGTAGTGGATGAAATCCAGATTTTGTTAATGTCTGAATGTTAAAATACAGCTGAACAAATGATACTTTAGTGTCCAAAGTGAATAGATGAAAAAGGTTCTTTTAGCATTGCCAGGGAAGAGGAAGTTAATTTCTTACTCATTAGTAATTACAGGAAGCAAAGATGGCTGTAAAATGAAACAAAGATACCTTAGCAGATTTATTATAGGAGAGGAAATATTCTTTGTTAGCAACAAAAAGCCATCTATTGACACAACAGAGGAAAAGACATTTACCACTGGCATCTACTTTTTCAGGCCATAAAGTACAGAGATGGAGCAGTATGTTTCCATCCATCAGCCTCTGCTCTTCTCACATGCTACCAACTATTCAAAAGAGGCCAAGTGCAGTTCAGCCCTGTGAGACCCATTGTGTGACAAAGGAAAGGGGAAAGTGAAGGTGACACATTTATCTTTAGCTCTAAAAGTTTCTATTTGTTTTAGGCAGCTACTCCAGATGAGGAGATACGGCTAATAAAAATGAGTCAGATGGTCATAAAAAGCAGCACTTACAAAATATATTTGTGAGAATGTGAGGAACGGCCCACTACGTTTCTGGCAAGTAAACTGAAGGCTATATTTCAGAAAAGAAGAAAAAAAAAAAATCACCTTGCCCTGATCAGAGGGCAGAAATTGTGGGCCTGATGGGAATAGCATGCAGTCTTTGGTAGATGCTGGCTGAAGGCCAGAGCTGGATAACAGTAAGCAAAACACTGGTCTGACTCCAGAACTCCTCAGTGGCTTCTGTGACTTGGTGGCCATGTTAGACAGACAATCATTTGGAAAATACCTAACTACAGAAAATTAAAAAGCAACTCTGCAAGATTTTGAGAGTTTAGAAAAAATCAAATGGTTCTACATATTATTTTTTAAAAAAAACACAGAGGGTTTGTTTTTTTTTCTTGTTCAAACCTCATAAACATACTGAAATGTTGAAACTTGGGAAAACACTACACTCTCACATTGGCTGAAACAGTAGAAAACTATAGCAAGACTTTTGGCATGACTGAATAATAGCATTACCCACCACTGCCTGCTCTAACTGTCATGGCAATGGGGAGTGACTCCACAGAAGTCAGTTAAATCACACTGCAATCATTGTCACATTTACAGGTCTTTGAGGGGTGCACAGAACTCCAGGTCACACTTTTATTCTTTATATCTGGGTCATCCTAATGATAAGATCTGCACCAAAGATTCTGTTAGTGCCAGAAACAGAGTCTTTGTCATTGGCAAAAGCAGTATTTGAGGCAGCCAACTGGTTTATATAAAGATGCTTACAATTTTATGTGTTTTTACTGTGGGGGTTCAGGATTGGAACATGAACAAAGCAGCATTGAGGAAATTACTTTCTTTATTTAAAACATAAAAAATCAGCAAATGTAGGAACAGATCAAAACTGGAAGCTTGTATCAGATCTCCCGTATTCTCATCATTCAGACATAGCAGAACCTGGATTTGACTATGTTCAGATTTTAGGATACAATAGACCTCAACTCAGGTCCCCAGCCAGAACCTGGGAAAATTAAACTAAACTGCCTGAGATCTCACCCTCCCTGCCCACAAACAGCAGAACAAACAACATCTTAAAACAGGACTTTATGGATGGAAAAAAACTTTAAGGACAACAAGGTGATAAAACGGGTTGAAATATACTATAAATACTCCTTACATACATCACTGCAGCAACTATTCAATCCTCAGATTTCTCCAGTCAGCAGTTGCTACACCAGACATTTATGATGCCCCCTGCAGTAATTCTTTGTTCCTGGTTTAGGAGTATGAGTCCCTGATCTCTGCACCCCAGGCTGCTGGGTCATGGACCCTCCTGCCACCCCACCATGACATGGTGAATGGCATGGGTTGCTCCTGTCCTGCCAGCTGATCCCTCCAGTCCATCAACCACTGCTCCACCCTGGTCCAACTGCTAGCTCCTCCAGTAAAGCCTTTGCTCCAGGATTTGCTCCTGCGAGCTGCTCCATGCCCACTCTAGTGCTAAGCTCTGTTCATCTCACTGGTTGTTTTGCAAAAGTTCCTTTTATAATTTATAGGATTAAACACAATCCCTGCTACCAACAGAAAGTCCCTTCTTTCCAAATGATGACACCAAATCTATTACCTGTTGTCTTAGTTTAAGAGCCACTGGTCACCAAGGAATGCTAAGTATCACTTGTTTGTCTAGACTTTCAAAAACCACTATGGTTTCAACATCTTTTCCACTTTAAGATGTATCAAGTTTTCAACTGAAGTGCTTCCCAACACGACAAGACATGAAAAGCAGTTTGGACCCATTTCAGGCCTTCCCTGTGGTGCTGTTACCCACCTCCCTCTCTCCCTCTGCAAACCTAGAAGAATCCTCCCCTCCTGGGCTGGTGGCTGCTCTCAGCCTTTTGCCCCCAGCCAGCAGTCTAACATCAAACAAATCTGAAAAATGGAGGCTGATTCAGTGCCTGTTCTGGTTTGCAAAAGCCAGAAACCATCTCAGTGCCTCACCATAGAACTATTTGTATAAACCTTTTATGGTCAGTACTTCATCATATGCATTATAATGGAAATAAGGTCTGAACTTCCTCTGAGTTTCAGCATCATGAAATTCAGTCTCTTACCTCAGTTTCCTATATAACACAATATAGTTGATGAGATCCAAACCTGAAAGAGACCAAAATAAACACTAGAGCTGCCTCTCTGCCAAGGTCATTCTGTTATAGATTTTAAAACAATGGGGAACAAATCATTTTACTTCTAAAGACACACCAAAAAATAATAATGCAGACTGGTGTGATTGAAATACCAGAAGTGTTCAAGAAGGGAAAAATATCTAACTGTACAGATTGAGATTAGAGCACAAAACAAGCTCTGCAGGAATACAGCTCCTAATTTGCCTTTTGTCCATTAGTAGCTGCAGACAGTCATCAGTTCCTGGTGACATAAATAAGGTCAGAATAAAAATGGTACAGCAGATGGGAATGTCATTGTTCATCATCACTGGACTTGCTCTTCCTTTCAGGTGTGCCCCTGGTTACTATGGGAACCCTTTGCTAATTGGAAGCACTTGTAAGAAATGTGACTGCAGTGGCAACTCAGACCCAAACCTGATTTTTGAAGACTGTGATGAAGTGACTGGCCAATGCCGCAACTGTCTGAGCAACACTACCGGGTTCAAGTGTGAACGATGTGCTCCGGGTTACTATGGAGATGCCATATTCGCTAAAAACTGTACAGGTTAGTATAGCAGAGCCGAGCAAGATGCAGCACAGAGATGCCCGAATCAGTCATCAGACACCTGTGGTCCTGGGAGGCAGGGGGTGCTCCTGGCCACCTAGCTGGTGGGATAATTTAGATGCCTGTTCAGTTGAATCATCCCAGGCACTAGCACTCTTCCCATTGCCCATCAGGAAGCCTCAGACCCCAGACTTCAACATCTCAAACGCCTGGGCAGGATGAATGTAGGCACAGTTGTGTCCTGCATCTTGTTTTAAATAATGGTCTCTGAGCCTTCTTTGGGCAGAGACTTCACATTTGTGTTTGTTCACACCACATGCTGCCCAAAATGGCCACTCAGGCTGATGGTGCTTAAAGACTTGAAAGTAATTTTTATGAGAACAGGATCATCCTTCCTGTCCTGACCCAATCCCTAGTTTCTGCTAGTTTTCACACTGGTAATGTATTCTGCATTTACCAAATGTCTGTGTAATCTTGCTGGTTACTGTATTTCCACACCAAAGATGACTGTACTTCCAGGGTCTGGTAAAGTGCTACCCAGAGGATCTTACCAAAGCACAGAGAGGTCACAGAGGTTTATGTCCTTTAATATAATTATGCTCCTAATTTACATGGACCTCGATCCAGATGAGACTTTGGTCTCATGCCCTTTGTCCTTACTTTGGCTCTGGGAGACAAAGTTACATCCTCTTTCAAAGCACTGAGTAATAGCCAGTGCTAAAGGCAAAATGCAAGTTCACAGAGCAAGAACCTTGGGGGTCCCTCTTAATTTCTTTGCCAGGGTCCTTTCCTCAAGGACCAGAACACAAATGGGGGAAATGGATCCCTCCTAGCTCACAGCCTGACTTGAAGGTAAGATACAGCCAAAGCATGCACTCAACCTCGACCTCTGAAGTGCTCAGATCTCAAGGTACAGAGCAACAGGCTTCAGGGCCTTAGCAATGTCTTGATCAAACGTTCATTCTTCTTGCAACTCACTGTTCACTTGGACTTTTCTTTTTACTAGGTTACTATAAAGTGATAATGTGTGGTTTGGGACCAGGAGGTTGTGAGGATGCTCTGTTCTCAAGTGCCCTAAAAGTTGAGTCCAGGGTGTAATTCACATCTCTAAGTCACATGCTTAAATTCCATTTAGGCTGAACAGGGAGAAGTGGTGCTCACACACCATAATCCTGAAGTCCAATCCCAGGTATTCAAACCAGTCAAAAAGATAATGGCTGTAGGGAACAGCATGTCCCAAAACACACCTCCTGCCTGGGTTTAAGCACCCAAGACATGCCTGAAATCCAACATCTCTGTGATTTTGAGGTTGCAAAAGCAAACCTTTTTTATGCACTTCACTGCCTAATTCAGTTCACCAGAGATGATTTAACTGCAGTTCTCCCATAAGGAATGACAGGATCTCATTTGTGGCTCCTGAATGCCATGAGGCAGGAGAAACGCACCCAGCACTTCAGCTCAGCAAACCGCAGTAATTGTGCTCTGGCCCTGTGCAAAAGTAGAGCTTCAAACAGCTAAGAGTAGCTTTGCCAGAAGTTTGAGGATTACAGGACATTCCAAGTGTCTAAGAAGATTATGCAAGACATAATTTTGAAAGGTTTCTCTGAACACAGAATTTCTAAACTGAAGTTAAGTCAAACTTTCATCACCTCGGTATAGTTTTGCTTTACACCCTTACAGAGTTGCACGAATTGGAGGCGGAATACCTCACTATTATTTACATTGCTGAGGTACAGCTTAAATGGGATTTCATGGTGCACAGGACTTCTCTATACAGGTTTTTCACACAGACTATAAATCAGCTTGGTAATTCTCCTCGTTAGGATTTTCTTGTAATATTTGATCTTTGCTAACAATAAAAAGTGCTTGGGCACTTGAATATGTTGTGAGAAGTACAGCTTTTCTCTATTTAGGAGTAAATTTAATCTTGTAGTTGACTCTAGCAAATCCTGATTTTGAAGTATTATGTTTCAGAGTTACACATTTCTCTCTTCATCTTCATTTCTGCTGAGCACCACAACATGCTGTACTTGACAGTACTGTGTAGACTGCATGGACCACTCAATACATCCATGACAACCAAATTATTTGGGTTGTTTACAAGGCAAGCTTAATACTTTCTTTGGCATTTTGGAGCAATTAGAAACTCTTATTTAGAAAAATATTGATTCTGAAATAAGATAAATACTTTTTTAAAAATACAAATGTACAGAAAAGAAACTAGTGTACGAAATGAGAGTGTGCGTACATGGTTTCCAGAGCACCTCAATGGGTATATAGAACTAAAAAATGAAAGAGAACTAAATGAGCAAGCAGCTCTACCCAGCTAAGATCATATTTTATTCTTTTGAGCAAAAGACAAAATCTGTGTAGCAGTAGTTTCCAACTTTTTTTACTACACTTTTTAACCACATGTTCTTTAGCCACACTTCAAAGCTCTCCACAAATGTCCATCAGTACCAAAAGTAAATTTAGAAGCTTTCTCCACCAGTAAGCCACAGTAGAATTGAAAGTCTTCATTCCCTGCTAAAAATGTGGTACCTCCTAAACTAGTAGATGAAAAATTGGCAGGACCACTTTTGAAATTAGTTTACTATAAGCGTTTATGTAGAAAATTAAGAGTTCTCCATTTAAATAAGATGACACAATTTTATTTTCTTGATCATCAGTCTCATCCAAATTTTAATCTTGTAAATAATCTTGCCACCCAGGGATAGCCTAGATCCTGCTTTCAACTGAGAATTTTCTTTCACTTCGTAACAAAAGAAGTAACACATTTTTTTAAAATGTAGATTCAAAAACTGGGAGGCACCCAGTTTATACAGATTGTGGTGAGGTCAAAATATCAATTGCCCCACAAAATTTGTAACCATATTCTGTTCTTACATTAGTACAAAAACTGAGTAGTTCTACTAACACTAGTTCGTTTACACAGAATTATTCCAATGTCAGTGCATCATGTTGACTTTGAAGCTGTATTACACATTCTCCCTGATAATTCGTCGAATGCGGAATGTAAATATAAGGGTAATGCATATAGAACAATGAATGGACTGCAATAAAATGGCAGTAAACAATTTCATTATATGAGGTTCTGCTGAAACCATGAATTACAAGAGCAAAACAAATTCCAGATAAGTCATTGCAGTTCTTATGTTCTGCTTGACTTTTTATTATTCTATCAAAATGTTTCAATAATATTTTAATCTTTAATATATTTTAAAAGGCCAATTAAAGCTTGAGAGAGACACTTTAGATTAAAAAGTTTTGCCACATGATCTGCCAATAAAAAGGTAGTTTACATTTTAAAAAATTTAAAACTTCATTTATTATTCATTGTAAGTGGTAGGAGATATTTACTTTTTGATATGCTTAAGCTTGATGATGGAATTGGAGTTCACTACCAGTTCCTGATAGCTGGAAAGCTTATTCAGTGGCAGACTGACACAGCAATGATAAATTCCAGAAGACTGGAGAGATTTGTAACTAATAACTGACTCTATCTGTACTGCTTTTCTTAGCCCATCTCCTAAACATCACCCTCTCTAAACAGTGATGCATAATAGCCCATCTGGGCAACTCTGGCATTGGTGCCTCTGCCTGTGACCAGCTAGAAAGCTTTGAACAAGCCATTTCAGCAGCAGCTTTCTGGTTCTGTTTCCCACCTTCTATTCTACCTGATCCAAATCAACCACAGTGCAAAAACTACCTGTTTCTACATACAGAAGGGAAAATCAGTCAAGAAGACCTTGATTTTGGTTTGACTAGCCATGCACAATCCTATGTACAATCATTTCATTAGTTTTGGGAGGGGGAAGGTGAGTTTTACATGTTGAAGATTCTTCTTTCAAAAACTCTTTTTTTTTCCCCAGAATGTAACTGTGGCAGGAGAATGTGTGACAGCCATACTGGAGAATGCCTCGCAGACAGTCCTGAAGTTTCTACTGGCACAGACTGCCCAACCATCAGTAAGAAGATTATCATGAGAATATAAAAAAATAATTTTACTCTTGCATTTAGATGCTTACAAATACTAACTTAAGAGCTCAGTTCTCCAGTGGGCTCAGCACTTTGACTTTGGTCCCAGGGGGCACTTAAACACGTGAATATGCACAATGGTCTGCTGACTGAGTTTTTAAACATGTTCTCATTTGCTTGACTGAGTACATGCATATGTCCAACTCCGTGATACAGACTGAATGTTTAGGTAAATACTGCAGAGCAGTAGGGAAGTATCACCAAAGCCACTTCTATAGACAAACACAGTGCCTGCAAAATAATATTCTGGCCCAAAAAATGCCATTACAACTTTATCTGTGCATACAATTTCTGGTTTTCTAGTTGTACATCTAATATAAATTGTTGCTCTTGACAGTTTGACATATATCCATCAGTTAGTTGCTCTTCCACTATCATTTTCCATATTCTAATGAGAAGAAGCCTGGGTAGTTTCCACAAGCACTATGTTGTAACTATTGGTAATCACTGATTTTTTTTAATGTTAGTATAATTACCTGTGGTATAATGCAGACTGTGTAGCACACGTAGATTCCTAAACTGACTCCCAAGAAGAGGGATCGTGTGCCTGGAAGTGCAACCAGAAGGAAAACAGCTGGGAGCTGCTGCCATCAAGAATACAGATATAAAATACCAAGCAAAAGTTTCTCTAGGAATCTGTGTTTTACGTTCACCTAAGTCTCTTGCATTTAGTGGTGGCATCAGTGTTACTAAAATCAAGGTGGTATTGCAAGTATTCAGCAGGGACAAGGATACAGTTCTGTGCAAGCATATTCCAAACATGTTATAACTGTTTTTAGAAGTTGCATCTCTAATCAAACAGGCAGCCAAAAGCCCATCTGCTAGACATCTTTATTTCTCATACCACTAAATTTTAAATACAGAGTTTTGGGTTCTGACAAAATGAAGTTGGTTTTTTGACCATCATCTGTTGTTCTTCAGGCCACAAACATGCAGATCCTCTAGGGAATAGCCAGGAAATGCCTCCTCTCTGTCTCCCTACTGACCACAGAGCCTCTGTGGCAGCCTCTCGGAGCAGTCCCATCTGGTGCTGCTTGGCTGGAAGCATTGTGACTGTACTGTGGGACCTTGAAAGTGGGCAGATTAAAGTGAAATAAAAATGGGTAGCTATCAGGATCCATCAATGACAAAGAGAGGGAACACCACGGGGCAAGAGCACTATAATGTGAATTTAAGATATTTGCTGTTAACTGACAGAAACACTAAAGAAAAATGACACACTTTTATTTTCTTCTAAGGCTGTGATAAATGCATTTGGGATTTGACAGATGACATCCGATTAGCAGTTCTGGCTATCGATGAAAGCAAGTCGACTTTACTGAGTATTTCTACAGGTGTTGCAGCTCAAAAGCGCTTGAATGACCTGAACCTCACTACCACCCATCTTCAGGTACAGACATTGATGACATTTTATTTTTTAATGCAATTTTAATCTATGAATTTCCACTCCATTCCTGTGAATTTCAAACCCTGCTCTCACTAGAGAAATAATTTGTTTTGAGTAGCACTGACTTTTTTTCCCACATATACAGGCAGCAATGTCCAAAAAGAAGGACCATGCCATGCTTTGGACTATCGAGGCTGATGATGCTACAGATGAGATGAATGATCTCCTGAGAGAGGCAGCAACCCTTGATGAACAGGTTTGTTTATAGCCCCCTGCCAGAGCTCTGAGGGTTTGTGGTTTGTCATACTCACATGCTGTTGTAAGAGGTTAGTGTAGAATAGTTCCAGTTGGAAGGGATCTATAGCGATCATCTAGTCCAACTGCCTGAGCAATTCAGGGCTGACCAAAAGTTGAAGCATGTTATTAAGGGCATTGTTCTAATGCCTCTTAAGCACTGACAGACATGGGTCATCAACCACCTCTCCTCATTCCAGTGTTTGACCACCTTCTCAAGTAAAGAAACGTTTCCTAACATCTATTCTGAACCTCTAGGTTCACCAAACAAGAGTTGGAACGTCCTGAAAGATAGTTGGGAAAACTTTCTGTTTTCTATTTCTAAACTTTCTACTTTACTTCAGCTCTGAATTAAAAACATAAATGACCTATCAAGTCTTCTTCCCAGGAAAGAAAGGGTGTAGGGCCAAAGTCTGCAGAATGTGGTCAGAGGTTTGTCACCAACAACAAAAAGCCTCCCCTCAGTATCTGAGCTCCCACCTACCCCCCTACACAACCTGTTTGACCTGAGATAGACACACTGTATTTCTGTTTCACATTTTGATTTCTAACTAAGTGAAATAACCAACACTAAACTAATTCAGATTGACTTTGGGAGTATTTGTACTATATCTAATTTACGTGTATGCTCTCATAAAATTGAATTAGTCCCAATTAGACACTTCAAAATATGTTACAAAATGGCCAGTTTAAAAGGTTTTTCACATACCTGCTGAGATGGGAGCCTGATCAGCACTCAAGATATGTTTTAACACAATTGTAATCATAAATGTTGCATCCACATTCAATTGCCAGGCTATAAAATTAAGGCTATCTGCTCCCAGCTCATATACATAACACTTTCACCCTAGAAGAATACTGATATATGTTTAGAGAAGAAATAGGGCTCAAAATTGCTTCTCCTCTATTTTAAAGAGATATGTTTAAACGTCTCTCTGTTGCTAAGAGGCATATATATATATATATATATATATATATTAGTGAAGTACATCACTGTTATTCTCAGAGATAATCACAGCTGTATTAGGACTAGAGTATATTTCATGCTTATTGCAAAACACCAGACCTTATATTCACTTACCAACTCCTTCACAAGACAAATTAAAATTATACCTTAGACTAAAACTCAAATAGAGGTGCAAGCAGGAGAAAAAATATGAAGGAAGAGTGGAAAAGACAGTATAGAGAGGTGGAAGAGAAAATTTGGGTTTGGGTGTTCCTAATCAGCATTTACTTAGTAGAAAGGGCACTGCAGAATTATACAGACTGTGTCTGTGTTCAGAAGAGGTTTGATTAAATAAGCTCACACACACACACACCCTCTGTACCTGTGAAAATCTGGCACAGCTCAGACACCTCAGTGTCCCTCTATGTAGTTGTTAGGCAGGATGATTAAGGCACTAGGTCTTCTAGGAATATTGTTGTCATCTTCAGTACTGCCTGGGGATTTCTTACTCATTCCTCAGCTTGCGTGTCCCTGAGCCAATATAGTTAGCGTTTCCTCTGATCTTTTCTCCCTGGTTATTTATAATGCTTGTTCCACATGAATAATTGTGATTGCTTTAAAGACAGGGAAATAATGACCCTAGATCCTCATAGTGGAAGGAAGACCACAGTAATAACACTGAATATATTGAACTTTTTTCTGTTTCAAGCCATTTTTACAGAAAAGGGGTGCTAGGGTATAGAGTGGGTTTTGCTGAGGTGCACTACATCTTCCATTCAGAGTATTTCATGTGCACATCCCTGTGTCTGAGGGGTTGCTGCAGGTTCTGCTCTAAACCCTAAAGGCAGGATGAATGCACCAACTGTAGGCAAACCTTCCTGCTAAATGAGGAGAGTAAATGTGACCTGTAACTCCCTGAGTCTCCTCGGGATGAGCTTAGAGTAAACTAGCACATAGCTTGATCCTGAATGTTTGGCAGAAAGCTGGGAGAGCCAAGCACCTTTCCTTCCTGAGCTCTTAGCAAATTTCAGGATGAGCCTCTGTACATCAGTGGGAATTTGAGGGTCCATAAGAGCACCCCTCACGCATGCTGCTGCATTTGCTTATGGCAACTCATGCTGATAGCAACTCATGGCAATCAGTAAACCTGTCACAGCAATTCCCCATGTGTTCAATAGTTAAAGAAAAATCTGGCAAGGAAAGAGCATTATGTAAAGGCAAGTGTGTGTAAAAACAGGAAGGGCTTGCTTAAAATAAGCATGAAGTGGCGATGCTGAGCAGCACAGCAAGAAATCCTGATAGCAATAAAGGAATATGAAAGAAAACCATGGTGCTTGCCCTTTAAAGAGTAAAAAGAAAAAAAAAAAAAAAAAGTCAGTAGAAATAAAACATTTGTATAAGCCTTTCTACTTGTTTTATTGGGGTGCCCACCCGTGTAGGTGGTGGCCCTGGGTCTGCCTTCATGTGCCAACTGGTGCCACTGCAAACCCCCAGCCACAGGGCGGGGCGGGGGGCATGTCATGGCTGCTGCTGGCCCCTGCAGCCCTGCCTGCAGGATTCAGCAGGGACACAGTGAGCACCCAGAGGCCAAGCATCTGCTGGCTCATGAGATGTCAGGCTACCCCAAATTTTACGGTGGGAGTTTTGGCTGATGCAGCCCCAGCAGGAACCATTAAGCTTGTGGTTCAGACTTACACATGCGTACACACACACACACAAAGGGTCCAGGAGATGTCAGTGGCACAGCAGTCATAGTTTTTTCTCTTTCCTGGGAAATACCAGTGAAAGTTAAACCTAAAGATTCCCAAAGTCAGTGACCTTCTTGGAAAATGATAATTATGACATGGTAACTCTTAATTTCCTTTACATGTAAGGGAACACAATGCAGAGTACAGTCTCCAATGTGATCTAGTATAGGAGGGTAGTTGTGCTCTTCAATGTATTCTGAATCTTCATGCTTTTTCTTAATTTTAACAAGTTGCAGATCTGGGGACCTCACTTGAGGGAGACACTGATCTAAAAATGGTTGTGAGCTGACACCTTGTTCTTTAGTCTGTATGCTTACTCAGGAAATGCCATACCCAGCAAAATGAGCCAGCCCCGCTGAATGCCTAGGAAACTCAGCAGATGGGAGTTTTACAACTGTACGTAATTTATGGCAATGTGATTGCAGCAAATGATGGATAAATATGGGACAGATTTTAATCTCTCACTCTACAATTCTGAAAATGCCGACAAGACAGACCTTCACTTCAAACACCTCTGTAAATACCACTTTATATGATAAATGGACTTTCACAATGCTCATCAGGAGAAAGCAAAATGTGTGTTTACACTGCTCATCCTCACACATGCATATGGATCTGAAAAGAAATCTAATGTCTATCTCACATGGTTTATTCATAGGGAAATGAAGCATCCAGCAAGGGCCTACTGATACTGAAGGAAACCATGGAGACCAACAACCGTGCTACTCAGCTTGTGCAGCAGCTCAGTAATATGAGGGATGACATTCAAGGTAAATAGATTTCTTTCTGGTTCAGCTCAGTATCAAGCATGTATTAATGAAACCTCCAGCAAAAACAATGTCATAGCACCTGGGCACTCTCGCAAAGCAACCCTCACATAAGACTTCTGCAGCCTACAATACCATGACAAAAAATTGTCTCTCCAAAGACAATTGACACCACGGGCTGACCTGGTCTGACACCTAGAACAAGAGTTACTCTTTCTTTTTTCTCTATTTGATAGAGCAAAATAATAGTAAATAGGTTTACATTAAACACTTGTTTCAATAGCTGCTCAAGGTATTTCTGTACGCCTGTGGTAAAAGTGTTAGTATCAGATTGGGGCTGGATGGAGACACACACACAAGCACAAGATGTGCTCTGGGTCCCACTTGTCAGCAGATTTATGCAAGTGCACTTATCCACCCTGCTGATAAATAATGGAGGCCATATGAATAGCTAGACAGGTTTTTTAAAAATGGTGCTTTCCCTATTGAACCCATGGCAGTCAGTTAGGTCTGGCTAACTTTGGTGATAACACAGCGAGTGTTACTTTAAATCCAGTTTTTGCCTTTTAGCAAACTGTTGCCTAACTGTTGTGGTGGTTCATATAACTTCATGAATCTGCTCCTAAAAAGTAAAGGACACTGAATGGTAAATAACTTGGTGAATTTATTGCTTCCCCAAGATCAGTGTGGGAAGTGGTGGTGATCTTCTTTTTAAGCTGCTTATTGCTTCATCTGACTAGAATTTCCAATTGAGTTTGGGCCCAGATACAACTACAGAGCATTACAGGCTAGCTGTTGTCCTCATTCTTTTTTTTTTTTTTCTGAAATACAGACGTAGAATTGGAAAACTGCATTCCCATTGCCTTCCTTTTCCACAAAGAAAGCGCTGCCTCTAGTAAAAGTGAAAGGCAGAACTGTAAACCATATGGCTAGTGCAGACCATCAGAAATGGTTATAGTGATGCTGTTTCACAGTAAGAGGGGTAAACATGATGATGAAGATCTTCCAAAATTAGGAAAATAGTGAAACCAAGAGCTTTTTCATGTTAAAATGTTGGGACAAACTGTCACCTATTGTCTCAGTGTCATCCTCATCTGTCCAGATGATGTGAGGGGATGAAGATAAAACTTATGAAGTCCATCCTTGGGCAATAAAAGCATCTCTAGAACTAGCACAAATTTCAAAACATAAATTCTCTCTCACTGTAAATGTATATATTTTACACCTTCCCCGATGAACTTTTTTTATATTTAGAGCCTGCAAAGCCTCTTTCATCTACAAGAATTTTTACCGTCCCGTATATCAAAGGATAAATGACAACAGTGAACACTTTCCAGAGCACAAATGCACTTAAAAATATTTCCTAGTCAGAGATTATCATCTTTATCTGGAATACCTATGACATATCATTATCATGCTGTTATATAAAACTGAGATTAAACTAATTGCAGCCTTTTCTTTGGTACCTACAGAAAGCAATAAAACCCCAAGTGAATGTACTCAGAAGCATCCCTGTCCCCTATACAACTGCATCATGAAAGCCTCCATCTTGCACACTGATTTTCCCCAGTCTTTGGCAAAGTCAACAGTACACAAAAGCTGTATATGGCACAAGAACAGAAAGGCTGACTGGCAGTTGAGGTTAAGCAGCCCTTTTTCAACAGGAATACTTGATTAACAGACCTGAGTAGTTCTGTCTTAGAGCAATTATAGCAAGCTCTGTGGCAACCTGTGTAAGGAAGAGCGGTTACATATCAACTGTTATCTGTGGTTATCATTATCTCTATGGGTGCTTCAACCATTACTTTATTTCAACAAACATAGTTAAGATATCCCATCACACAAAACAGGCAGGCTGAGACCAGGCTGATAGGTTGTTACATTTGTACTACCTTCTTACACCTGTGATGCTAAATCACCTTTGGCTGTCTGGCCATCCACCACATTTTATTTCTACAATTATTGAGCAAAAGTGTCAGCATGAGCCTCATTGTATGTCACTAACAATCACGGTTGACCTCTGTAGATTGTTCTTTTGTACTGTTAATTGGTTTGGGGCAGGACAAGAACCACAGAAGGCAGATATGTATCTAGTTTGGCACACAAATAACACAATCAGGTTGAGATATCATAGAAGAAGCAACACCCATGGCTGTGAATAAAAAGAGACTGCTTGTTCACCCAGAAAGCGGTTGGAGACAAGTAGGTGAAAATTATTTCTACCATGCTCAAAACTGTTTTTCTACAGGGGCATCACCCCTGTAGAAGACAAGCCACTCTTTACTGAAGGGAAAGTATATGAGTGCACACACATGCATATACCAGCATGAGAAGGAAAAAAGAAATCCATGGAGCTGCTGATCATGACTGGTTACTGCTCAGTACGAGCCTTTAAAGCTTCACTAATAAGCTCAGGAGCCAGCAAGAAACTGCCAAACAAACAGTCGTGCCACAATTACACATCTATTTTCTATAAAAATCTTACAGATGCGTAATGCTAGCTTTGCCAGTTCCGGTTATCCACAAAAGCAGTGATGAACCCAAGTCACAGCTACTCACATAATAGGGCATAAAAGAGGAGGTGACTGGTATATGAGGCCAGGGAATGAAAAGTGGGTAAACTTTGTAATGCCTACACTGGTGATGGGTAAACTCTATTTGAGCTGCAGGGATCAAACAGGGTTTTTTGAACTGAGACCAAAACCTTCAAATAATATCTATCTCCAAACCAGCTAGGCAGTATCAGGGCAGATTCCATATGTTACCTCTTCAGGGTGCCTCAAACTTCTTCAGATGGAAAAAGAGGTTACTTCAGTCTCTTTGCCATTGTTGTTATTTAATAAACATAATATTTTTGCAGCAGCCCTTAAAAACCATGACCCTGGACAAAAGCCCCATCCTGCTATGTGTCATAGAACTCAGAATAAAATGATGATCCCAGCCTGTAAGAACTGCCAAGCCAAATGATGCATGCAACCCATGCTTGCTTAATCTCATCTTCTTCAGATGAGACCTCCACATATGCCACACATGTGTGATTTATTTACAGGTTTGATTTTAAGACTGAATTAAACATAATAATTACCTACTATAGAGTTGGAAGATAATTAAAACTTCCTTTTGCCATCAGCATGATCTGGATTCACAGAAGTATTCCACAGTATTTACTTCGCTGTAGTCATGCTGGATTGACCATCTGTTCCTTCTTCCCACAGAAATCAGCACCAAGATGAAATACTATGCAATTCAACAGGAGCTGAGCCCTGAGGAAATTGCCCAGAAGCTGAATGCAGCTGAGGAGATGCTGAAGGAGATCAAACGCCGTAAACCTTTCATTAATCAGAGGCAACTTGCAGATGAGGAGGAAAACGCAGCTGAGGAGTGTGAGTTTTAAGTCTGTTTTCCATTCACCCACATGTTGATGCGCAGCTGGCACAGGCCAGGCAGCTCTGGATATACTGCTGAGCCCCTGGGGAGGACCAGCAGGAGCTTGGCAAGCATCAACTTGTGTGCTGAAGATGCTGCTGCTGCTTCCTAATGCCTGCCCTAAGTCTCTGCCAGTGCTTCCTGCCCCAGTGGTGGAATGGGCAGAAAAATATGTGTGTGTCTGTGTGTGCCTGTGCACTGCAGCACCTCAGCGACAGCTGCTTAGGAAGGTTCATGCCAGGGCTGGAATTGCTTGTGTGAATGTCTTCCTTCCCCTGCCGTGAGCTCTGCCATGGGACGGTGAGAAAAACTGCTGGTATGGGAAAGAGTGGCAGCCTAATTCTCACAGCTTGGTGAACATGAGTCAGGCAGTCAGGCATAAGGACTGTCTTCTCCAGAATAGCCTGGTTAGCTGTGACAATGAAAAACAAAGAGCAAGGAAAAAAAAACTGATTTATTTTAGGAGAAGCTACTTGAGAGGGGGAATTAATGCAATTAAAATGAGATACTAAAATGAGAGGCATCTTTCCTTTTCAAAAGAGGAGAGAAAATTAAGATCTAGCTATATGATCTCTCAGGTGGGCTTTTACTGTCCCCTGAGTAACAGCAATAGAAATTGTTGCATAGGTAAGTTTTGTCAGAAACCTAAGCTTTGGGTTAATCATTAGTCTCTGATTTTTCTCCCAGTGCTACAGCAAGTTGAAGAGCTTCATGAGAGGTACAATGACACCAGATCTCTAGTATCTGATGTGCTGGAGCAGCTCAGCGAACAGGATGTGAAGCTGTTAGACCTGGAGGAGGCATTAGACCAGGCGCTTGACTATGTTATACAAACAGAGGATATAAATAAGGAAAACACAGCCAGTCTTCAAAGGCGTGAGGTACTATGCAGTACATTTTATCATAACTGTTGTCTGTGAATGCTCAATCTCTGGTGGTGCTTAAAATAGTAGATTGCAAACAATTTAGATTCAGGAATCACCACACCAAAAAATAATTTCTTGGACCACTCAGCAGGATGAGTTTGACTCTCCAATTCTAAGAAATAAGTTGTGGAAGTGCAAGGTACTATTATTCATTCATGTCATGAAAATAAATCAACTTTTGGCAACTCTCAGCAAGCCAAGGAAGAGATGGATACTAATGCCTAAACTAGGAAGATGTATTACAACAAACTCAAGAAGCTTAAAATGTCATGTAACATAGCTACTATAAATATTGTGGTGGGTTTGTTTCACTTATGTACTGATTTATGAAAGGACTGGAAGAACTTTGTGCTCACAAATGTAATTATATTCTATTAAAACAATTATTTATACAGACTCTGAACTGCATTCATGTCCTGGGCTGAGTGCATTCATAACTGTCTTGTCCAAACTTTCTCTCTGTCCCCTTTAAACAAAATGCATCCCCATATTTTCAGGAAAAACAGATGACTGTCCGTTCATCTTCATGCACAAATCCATTCTCTAACTGCTCCACAACAGATACCTTGAAAATGGGTTTCCTACTTGCCAGGTGAACAGCCTAGCTATAAGGCTACAGCAGTTTTCCCTCATGCTCCTTTGAAATGAACAGTTATGGTATTTTGAGCAAAGTAATCACTCCAGAGGAGACCTGTCCCCTGCATCACGGAAGGGGGGCATGTTTGTCTGTAAGTGGTGGTATTAGGTTCAAATCCCATCTGGCTGATAAGGAAATTGAATTTTCAGATCTCTTATCCCAGAAAAGTACCCAGTCCATCAGTCATACAAAAAGACTGCGTTTTTTCCTCTCAGCAGTTTTATGACTCTCTCTATTTTCTTTAGTTTCCTTTAAGGGATGCAAAACCAGAATGTCCCACCTAAAACTTTCATTTCTTTTTTCAGCAAGGAAGAAAATTACAGAGAGAACAATTTGGGACCCTTTGAAGCGAGCTGTTTTCATTTCAATGGCTGAAATTTTTTGGATTTTGAAGGAGAGGGGTTTAGGGAGCAGTTTTATGATTTGAAGAATGATCTTGCAAATTCAGGCCAACCTTTGGGTTTCATAGCATCAGTGGCTGAGTTTTGAGCTCTTGAAATTTGCAGCACTAGAAGTTCATGCTGATGTGGAAGATCTAATAATTCAATAGAGAAATCAAGCATGCTGTTCTCGTGAATTCTTCAACAAGCAGCTTGGGATCCTTGTGTACAAAGCCTCTTCTGTTGTTCCATTGTTTAGTAATTACAGTGCCAAGCTGCAGCTCCTCTCACATTTATGAAGGAAAGCCTGAAGTGTGTACTTGCAATTGTTCACTGTTTTTAACCAGTTGGATCTTCATTATTCCTCACAATGAAGGCAGATGCTGTACAAAAAAAAAGATTGTTCACATTAGCTTTACTATTGACAAGGAAAAGAGATCTCTGTAATGTAGATTTAAAAACCCTCCAGAAAAAAATATAGTCTCCAGACCACTGTGAAAAAGCCTTGTTTAATTTGTCTCTGCTGGCAGTGCCTTGAATGATGCTTCATTCCAACAATTGCTCATGCTGTAATATAAAATGCAATTAATCAATTAAAAAAATACAACATTTCTTTCACAAAGACAATAGAATGCAAAAGTCACATTGTAATATGCTACTATTGGAGATGTCTGGGAAAAACTTAGACTTCACATTTGACTAAAATCTATTTAGTACAATATCTCACCTTATGTATTAACTTTAATAAATTTGAGAAAAATGGTAACACTGTATTTTAGCAATGCATGGATGGGTTTGGATGTGATTTTTATTTTATTTTTTGTAGAAACAACATGAGAAAATAAAAGAGCAAATAGATGAAGTTAATGGCATTCTGCTAAGTGCCACAACTATTTTGACAGGACCACAAAAGGTCAACTCTGAATTAAGTGAGGTAATAAAGGTAGGTGTTTCAGTGACTTGTTTAAATGATATGTCCTGATTTTTTTAACTTTTAAGTCATGTATTTAGATGACTAAACAAAAGCCTCTCCTTTTCTATACTGCTTCAATGAAATACTGATGAATATTCAAAAAAAAAAAAAAAAGTATAAATCTTCCTGGATTAAAAACTCTGTAATTACACTTTACTGCCTTGGAAAAATAATTATATTATAAGGACACCTTGCTGTAGGCAGAGCTGAATGAAGGATTTTGTTGTAGAGTTCTCAATCATTTCATTACAAGCAGCTGCCAAAAGATTCTCTGGTAAAAGACTGCTCTATACGTTAAATTCCTTTTTTTGTGCCTGCAATTGAGCAGAGGAGAGCAGATATCAGTGTTAAAACTGGCCACTGTCAAGAGTGTAAAACATATAAACATATCATCTTATAGAAATCCTCTTCTGGAACTGCAGACTAGTATCCAGTGTTTTGAATGAGACAGGGTAGTGGAGGAAATGTTTAGAAATTTTAGGGTTTTGGACTTTCTATAAAAAAAAATTTTGCTAACTAAAATATTTACCAAAGCTGCTTTGTGTGTGTGTGTGTGTGCGTGCTTTATTTAAACATTTTGAGATATTTTAAGACAAATGAAAATCCACCACAAATATTCATTTTGATCATAGTTGCCCACTTCTTTTTTTAACACAGAAGCAAATATCAAAAGTCATTAATTTTTCTTTGAAAAAATAATTTGAGAAAACAGAAAGAATACAGCTTGCTTTACAACCATCCCTGCAAGCAGTATGATTCATTTTTCTCCTGTGTTTTGTGCAAAGCAAATTGCTGAAGTTTATAATGTTGGGTCCCCCACTCCTGTGGGTAAGTTTACACATAAGGCATATTGACGTTGCATGGACGGAAGTAGTATGTGAACATCATACCTCTTCCATCCTCATCAGCAATAAGTATATTCACGCTTCACTCATTCATCTTTTTTCTCTCCCTCTGTTTCATCCTTTTTGCATGTATTTTGAAGCCACATGTATAATCTCCAACCATATCAGCAAGCTTGTGTAATGGAGAGAAGGTGCATGCAGGCCCATTTGGTCTTTCCCCACAAGTATTTCATATAAGGAAGAAGTATGGGTAAGGCAAAGGGATACTACTTCTCCTTGCCTATACATACTAAGGTGGTATTTAGGCAGACTGATTTACAGGATGTCTTAGTGCAAGGAGACAAAAAGGGGCTAGGGCCTGTTTTCCACCATGTGGCACAGCTCACTGCCATACAGCTAAACTCTCTGCACCTCTCCAGCAATTGCCAAATTGTCTCCAGAGCACAGGCACTGCCCCATGCTGTTCCCGGAGGAGGCGGGTTTGCGAGAGTGGCCGGGCACCAGGGTCAAAACAATGCCAGGGCCCATGCAGTAAGAGGATAATGCATACACCCAACCACAACAGCACTATTAGT
Organism: Athene cunicularia; assembly: GCF_003259725.1. NCBI lineage: Eukaryota > Metazoa > Chordata > Aves > Strigiformes > Strigidae > Athene > Athene cunicularia. Next base: position 51,569,790 of record NW_020799097.1, on the reverse strand, counting down.
TTACCGGTATAGGTATGATTTAGAAGTCCCAGACCTCATTTCTGGCCTGCAGTCTTCCCAGAGAAGAGGTAAAAAATCGAAATAATAAATGATGGGTTCCACCTCCCAATTTAAGAAGAACCACAGTGAGGGGGTTTTTTGCAAATATCTGGTTTAATTGCTTCACCTATTAGCCCTTCACTCTGAAAGACTTGTCATTAGCACCACTCTGGAGCAAACATAAAAGATAGTAAGACATTTCTCAACTGTCTTTTGTATTTTACCCATATCTCTCAAATATCTTTTTAAGGAATTTCTGGAATTTTCGTTATTTTTATCTTTCTGAATTTGTCTTGCCATACTGACATTGATGGGACAGATTGTTTTAGGTCTTTCCTCTTTTTAAGCTGTTGAAAATATAACATAAATAGAAAACAACAACATTATATTAAGGGTAAAATAAAATATAATAACCAAAATACAGAAATTATTTTTTTTTTAATTTTCATCTTCTTCCCTTCCTTTCATATTTTGTTCAGAATGTGTCAGGGTTCTACGCAGAAATAGATGGAGCGAAAAAGGAATTGCAAGAAAAACTAGCCAATCTGTCTCTGTTTGATGATGATTTGGTAGAAAAGGCTATGCATCATGCACACAACCTAAGAAGACTTGCTGATGAGCTGGACCGGTAAAATTTAACTTCAGCAGACTCTGTTCATATAAGCGCTACTGACTGAACAGCTGAATGAACTAAAAGACACAAAGAAACACAGTGACATTAAATAAGCTGTCTGCAGACAGGCACTAAACAAATCACTGTTAAGTCAAGTCATGTAAGGAAGGACTTGTCATGGTCCAGAGGGAAGAGCTAAAGTTCAGCTAAGGAAAATCTATTAATCTTTTCAAAGAATAAACACCTTGCATGACATTCTCCCTTTTCTAATTTGGTGTGTTTTTCTCTTCCCATAGCAAGGAAAGATAGATTACTGAAAAGTAAAATAATACAGGAAGATTAAATGGCATTTGCAGAAGCAGCTCATGTCAGTAAATTCATTCACATTAAAAAAATGCTTAGCATTATGGGCCACAAAATGGGATTCGTGTTTATTCTTGTTCAAGAACTGATTTATAGATGGACCAGTTCTGATACTCGGTAGGTTGTGTCCCAGTGAAATTGGCCTACTCTAACACCTAAAACATACTGTAAATCTTCCTATTTTGATGGAAGACACTAAATGCATCAACTTGCCCCTAATTTAATAAAAAGTCACTTCACAGATCTGAAATATTACTTTATTTGCAATTGGGACTATCCACAGAAAAAAAACACTGCTACAAATGAATTCTTAAATAAAATATTTCAACAGATTCTACCTTAAATAACATCATTGACATATGCTTTTGGAAGATAAACTCAAAACTACTTTTCAAGTATATTATCTAAATACCAGTTGTTTCTTAATATTAGTATACCCTAGATAGGAGATTAAAATAGAGAAAGAAATAACAGATGGTTTTCTTTTATACAATTGTATAAAGCTGACATCTGAAACTCTGTTCTATAATGCCACACAAACTACAGACAGCCTAAAAACCAAACAATATGTTTTGAGTCTGAGATCAGCTAACTGGGGGCAGCAGAATCACTTGAAAGAAAATACCACATATGGCTAGCCTTCATGCCTTACCAAAATAATTTTCAAATGACTACCAAGTACAATACATTAGGAGTTTAACAAAAAGCAAACAGAAGTAATTACAAAATATCCAGATGGAAATGTGCTAACCGTTTTGTTTGTTGAGAAGACTGTCCTGCAGTCAAACTTTAATCCTGTCAAACATTTTGCCTGTCTTCAAATCATTTGGGGTTTATGGGTTTGCTTTATAGGCCTGTTAGGCTTTTATTTGGTAGAGTTTATTCTTTTGTCTTAGGGCAATATAGCAGGAAATTCTTGCAACAACACTCAACTTGGAAACTTAATATTCGCACAGTGTGCAAACACTTTGAAGTGAATACATGCATATGAGTGTATATATATATATATATATTTACAGTCTATATCTAACATATACTCTGAAATCTGTTTATCAAAAAATACTAAAAAATAATATTTATTCAAAGTTGCTAACAGCTGAAGGTTGAGCCCTGAATCAACTGCTGTTTGGAATCTCCCCTGAAGACCCAGTTATCACCTAATATGCAAATCAAGCTCAACCATGCCAGCAAAACCATCTTGTGGTTTCTAAATCTAACTTTCTGCAAAATTTCGTGACCCTGGGCAGTTCTTCATCTGATTCTCCTCCTTCTCCCACATGCTTTTGGAAAACATAAACAGCCCAGTGATACAGCTGTCCTGATCACTGGCACACACAGATCTTTCCATTCAAGGGCAGGAGTTATCCCTAAAGAAGGATAACCGACAGATCTGTTATTCTGTTGATTTATGGAATATCTAATCTAGATTAAAAAAGAATAAAAACTCAGTAGTCACTTGTTGCTGCTTACATAAATGCTAAGGGCAAAATTCCCAGAGTTAAACCACTGGGAAAGACCATCTATCCACATAGTTTTCATCTGTTTCAGCTTGACATAAATGGCCATATACAATGAAGAAAACACTACTTAGGCCAGATACATTTATGTATGTGATTATGTCATCAAAAATCACAGAATGTTAACAAAATTAATCGGTTTGAAACTACTTGGATTCAGTTTGGTTTCTTCCTGCTTTTACTCTCTTTTTGACAGGAATTTGTATGGTGTTGATACAAATGGTTTGGTACAAAGGGCAATAAATGCTTCAAATGTGTATGAAAACATTGCCAGTTATATTGAAGAAGCTAATAAAGCTGCATTGATGGCACTGAACACAACAAACCGAGTCAATGATGTAAGTAATTTTCATATTATCAGCTTTTAGTTTGCAAAGCTGCAGGCACTTCAGACACCTAAGTATAAAGAAAAAACAAGATTTAGCTTAACTGTCAGCATTGAACTTCTCACTGAACATTTTGTTTCAACTACTATTTCCTGAATTAAATCCTAGGTGGTTAATTATTTGGCCAGCCTAAAGTCTCCTGTTATTCAAAAAGACACAACAGGTTCTTCTCTCCCTAAGTATAGGGTGATGCTGCTCTGTGTTGTCACTCAAACTGAGGCATTTCTGTGAAACTCCAGACAACTCCCTGGCCCTATAGGAACCTAAGTTGACATTTAGTTCTTGAGTCCTCCTACTCCACAGAGCACCATGTGACGGGAAAGGTGGTCAAGACATCTAACAGAACCGTTACTGTTTCTCATAGAAAGTCAAGTTAAAATGGGGCAAATAGCCCACTCACACACTCAGTGCAGGAACGAGGATGCTAATTTTGTCTCTGGCCTTGCTGCTGTAAAATATTTTATATGGGTTTTTTTACATATATAGTTTCTAACTGATATACATGCTACCTAACAGCAGTTTATTAGTGGGACAGCAAGAGGATTTTGTTAGATTATAGGGACCTGAACCCCAAGGAGATGTGGGATTTCAAGCCCAGCCCTCTGCTTCCAGCATGCTACTGTGAACTTCAAACCATGCAGTGCAAGTGTTCATCATCCATCTGAGCTGACAGTAGAAATGGTCACAGTATCTAACATGTAGCGTGAATATCATGTTGACTATACTGGAATTGATAAGTTAAGTTTACTTCTGTGCTTTCTGCATCTTTGTTATTCAGTGTTGTCTGGAAAAGCATACCTTTCTCTAAACTTTAATTGCAATCTACAGAAAATTTTGCTTTTTAGACTTCCTTTTCCAATCTAACTGCCAATCATAAATGTTAATAAAGCAAATGACACTTCAGTGACTTTGCAGTTGCATTTATATGAAGTAATATGCTGTCCATAATCAAACACGATAAAGAGAAATCATTTGATAAGCATTATTCTGACTTTCTTTTTTGGAACATACTTGTAGGCTGCTGTTGGAATTGATACTCAGATCATTTACCATAAAGGTAAAAGTGAAGAACTTCTCAACCGAGCCATGGAGCTACAACGGGCAGCAGATGATAGTAAATATACATCCTTTCTACTTTTCCAGCCAGTTTATAAGCATGCACATTAAAATAAATTTCAAAATCACATCACTAAGGCAGAACTAGTGTTGTAACAGAATAGTGTATTGATCGAAGTTACCACACAAAGTACTTGAAACGGCCACAGGCACCGTTTGAGTAGTTCATGTTTGTCATACTGCCAGATGCTGAAAGTTTATTTCATTCACAAAAGGACCATTTCAGACACAACCACTGTTTAAATATGTGATCCTGCAAACAGTTATTTACAGGTAAATATACCCAATCAAGTAGCTCAGATGAAATCAGTTCACATCATCTTAAGTATTCAGAAAGCTGGATTTCACCAGTGAAGGATAATAATAAATGTTAAAGAATTTTGGCTTTATTTCACTGAAAAATGAAAGAAAGTTCTAAAATTACAGAAATTACCTCTGTTTTTTCAGAGCATTCTGAGTTCCTTAAAACTTCTCCAGTATACTTGTTGCAGCTATTCTCAGAAGTTCTGGTATCTGACTGAGATACAGGTCTCCAGATTTTCGTAAGACGTGTTGTGGCAAGTAAATAACGGCTAGGAGTACAAAGCTACTTTTTCCTTTAGCTTCTGTGAAGTCAAGAATGCTAGTATGCCCTATACTAAATGAGGTCATAGTATGCTGCCTATGGTGTATTAAATACTAAATAACATACCTCCACAGGATAAGTTTACCTTTTCAAATGCCACTGTGATGCCACTCAACTATACCTCCTATTTTCTCCCTACAGGTAACGATTTAACCATTGCAGACACTAGCCAGCATGTTAATGGCACTCTTGCTAGAATGAACGCTCTGCGAAGCCAACTGATGAGAGCCATCACAAAAATGCAATCAGCAGAACCAGGTTGTAAGAGGAACTTCATCTTTACTATGCTTTATCTCCATAAATTTAAGAGCATATTTTATCTTTGCACATGGCCTATGAAGTTGTTAAGATTTCAGTCCCGGGGAGGCCTAAAGGAATTTGACTGAAACTACAAGACCTAGATAGCAAACATCCAGCTTTAACATCGTAATAATGAAATTATATATTTTGCTTGGAGAATCTACAGGTCCATGGATCTATTGTATTGATAGTCAAAATGTAACTCACATATACATCACATCTGGCACTTAGAGTATTTGAGAGGCAATTACTAATAGTCTTGATTGACAAAACCTCACCTTAGTTTTTCAGAAAAGAGACATCATAGAGCATCCAGCAAGTATATCTGAAGGTATTCAAAGCTGACACGGTCAAGATTTCTTCATTAACTTCAACTAAAAATGGCTGGGTTTTACTGCCAAGACATTATCATATGCAAAATACAACAGGTTTTACAAATACAGTAGTGGCAACTCAAAAAAAAAAACCACAAAAAGCCAGCTATGAAAAAACAAAACCACTTCAGTGTCTTGGGTCTCTCTCCTCGAAAAATAACTTTTGTGGAAAATATTCAACAAATACATGCATTTTCTTTTAAAAACCTGATGAAAAACAATGCATTTTTTCATATCTGTTCCAACTTCCTTGGCTATATAACACACATCAAAATCCAATGACACTGAAAATTTCTAACAATCTAGAATGGAAATGAAAATGTGTTAAATTTTAAGAAGTAATGTAACTGTAGACCAACTACAGGAAGTTTTGAATGTTCCCTATGGAAATAAAGAGAAAACTAACCAAGAAAGTTTGGGTCCCCATTCTGCGGAAGGTAGAATCCCCTGAGCCTCACCACCCTCTAAGTACTGGTTATAGCTCACTTGAATCTTTGAGAGAGTTCATTTCTTCTCATCCCCTATTTATTTTGTAGTGGAGGCCAGAGAGCGTTTGGAGCAAGCTAAAGTGAAGACTGCAGAGGCTGTAAGTGCTACCATGACGGTAACACAGGCTACGACCCCAATGGATGAGAATGTGAAGTTATGGTCTCAAAACCTGCAAGACTTCCAGCACAGTTCAGCAGCATATGACAGTGCTGTGCATTCAGCTGGGGATGCAGGTAGGGTGACCTGAATTTTACCATTCCGTAGCATTAAAAGGTCAGGGAATCTTCACAACATCCTGTTGTATTAATTGTTTACATTGAATATTCATTGCATATAATCTTTTAGCATTTTACCTCCATGAAAACACTTCAAAAATTAGCAGTTGTCTAGAGACTTGACTATACTTTAAAACTTTTGGATACTTGGCCATTTCCAAAAATGACTTAAACACTTAAAGGCTGAAGTCTTATTGGCTTCTAAGTCATTTTTATCAGGGTACCAAGGTCATACTGAATGGTAGACAGCTTTTTAAAATACTCCTTACTATTATGATTGGCGGTTTAGTTTTGTTTTTTTTTTTAACACTGGGAGGCATTTGAAAACAGGGCCCTTTTATCCCCGGTAGTATAGACATGAAGGAGAAATAGTCCCTGACTTGATAAGCTTGTAGTCTAAACAAAGGAGGCAAAGAGGATTAGGGAGGAAATACAGTATTTAAGCAGGGTGATTGCTAGAAAGCTTGTAAACATCACATTAATTCCACTTTTATTATCAGAGATGAGTAGGAAGAGTAGAGTAAAAATGGGAAGATATGTTATGAAAAATTTAAGGTAAAAAAATAAAAAGATAAAATAAAAACCTGAGGCAGGCTACAAAATTGAAATGAAGATGATAAGAAAGAGTGGAAAAAGAGGCAGGGAGAGTGAAGCTGAAATGAAGTGACTGGTGAAAGAAGGAAAAGAACAATTAGAAAAAGAAAGAATCAACCTAGAAGTTTCCTTTCCTATATTCAGATTTTTTAAATGCTGACAAGCACCACTATTTATTGCTCAGTGTATTCCTGGCTCTGCTCAGGAGGCTTACTCATCCCAAGATGTTCATGGCTAGAGAAGCTGGAAATCCAGAACAAGAAAACTCCTGCATATGTTTGATGTTATGTACCATCACCTGCAGCACTGTTCAGTGATGTCTTGCCTCCTCAAAGTGCCTCAGAGAAGGTCCATAACTCCACTGACTCTATTTTCAGAAAGTCTGAATCTCAGATCTACTGCCCCAAATCCCTTCTTCTGTCAGCAGCTTTGCAACTTAGATGTCATTTTACTGCAAATGGTGTTATGAGTACCAAACCCAACATTGCTTCTAGTGCCTCAAAGCCACACTCTTGCCTCTAAACTGGGGAAACCAGAGTCATATAATTGCCAGAATTCAGTAATGAATAAGACCCTCACATTAATATTTTTGGTGAAGTGAGTGCTCCCAATAACTGGTATAAAAGATTCCTTCTGCAAGAAGAAATTCAGTATTATTCAATATCCCAACTTCTGGCTCCAGAACTGGAGGAAACTCACATGTCTCTGAGCTTTTCATCCAAAGGAAACACAGAGCCACTCCCTCTTGGAATGGGTAAACTCACTGCTAGTCACTGCACAGAACATCGTAAGGGTGTAGTTTGTATAAGTAGTTGTATTGCATTGCTGAAAAATGTTTCTGATACCATAGAGCACAGTTTAGGCTGTGGGCTATGGGCTTCAACTCCCATTTAAGATAATGTAAATGTGGATATGACTGGCATCCAGGGAGGGAATGGTATGAGGAAAAACATCTAAGAGAAACAGTCTGCTACAGCTTACACATGAAGGTTTTTGTTTTTATTCACCTTTACACTTGATTTACATTTAACATTTACCAGTGCCAGCTTTAGTAGATAGAGCAGCAACACAAACTGCATTTGGCTCTTCGTGCTCAAAATGTCAGCAGACTTTCGGGATTTAAAAAAATCTGCTCATACTAGCTGTTATACTGGAAGAAATATCACCAGTAGCATTTGAGAGGCTCACTAAGAGTGGATAAGCCTAAGATGGCCCACTCTCCTAGCTGGTTATGTTCCCAAAAAGGCACGCATGGTGCATGCACCACAAGTTGTAAAGAACAGTTCAGCTCCTATGTGATGTGCCTGGCAAAAATTTCTCTGTGACAGTGGGTTTGCAGGTAGGGTGTCACCTTGAAAGTATTGTGATCATATCAGAGTCCCTGGAGTGCCTACTGACCACAAACTGTCTGAGAGATGTTAATATGCAAACTATAACAAGGTGTGCCCTACTATCTTTGTGGAGGCAGCTTTTCCATGACATTTTTGGTCTGAAGGCATGTATTTTTTTTGTTTTAAGGCACAGTGATGTTTTTGCCAGAAAGATCAGGTGGAAATAGCTGAGAAGATAGATCGGTGCTTCAAAGGAGGCTAGCATGGGTTGTGCTCTAGTCAGATGTGACTAGGATTCACAGCCTGGGAAGACAGATGTAGACATGCCAGGGAGAGTGGAGTGTTCTCAGATCAGCTGTGTATGTTGTCAGGAGAAGTTGAACTGGCACGTACAATGTCCATCGAAGTCCAAAAGAAAGTCACGACAAATGTTCAGACAAGTGCCTGAAAAATCAAAACACCTGACCATCATGCCAATAAAACTACCATGGCAGCTGAAGCCTCTAAGCTGGCATGTCTGGATTGCCTTTTAATAAAGCTTGCACTTGATTTTTGAAAGGATGAGAGCATGTCTTGGCTGTGCAGCTTCTCTCTGAGAATACATCCTGTGTCACCATTGTGCAGGGAACTGGTGGGTTTCAGCAGAGAAGATGAAGCACAGTTTGCAAAGGAAAACATGAAAGGAGAAAGTGTCTGGAAGGTTATAGTCAAGGTATTTCCTCCTTGACAGTTTCCCTTGTATTCTTTTTTGTATTTTTTCATGGGGTAAGACTAGTTTTCTGTTTTCACTTTTACCCTTATCCCCAAGACTAAAATAAAAAATCAATATTCTTCTGTGTTTAAGAATGCCATTATAAAGGACAGGAGGAAGAGATTTATGGTGAGATTTTATAATAGCACTAGTAGTAATAAATGTTAGTCTTGTGTTTTCATGTTACAGTTGTGTTTCAAGTTTAATACCTCAGATTTCAAATAGATGAAAAGCCATTTTTTCAAGCTATCAGATGAGACACAATTCCAATTCATTGGATGATTATTTAAGAATAAAAGGTGGTTGAAATTTGCTAAATTGCTTTCTGAGCTTGCAATTTTTTTACTTTAAGAATAATGTGGGCTTTTTTTCCAATGCAACTGAACATTAATTGCAAAAGACAGAGAAAACTTTCTGTAAATTTATTATTATGCTAGTTATTTTTTAAAGGAGAAATTTTAATGTATTCTGGAATTAATGTGTTGCCTAGAATTCATTTTAGTTCCTTGAGGATTTGCTAAAATAAAGGCATTTTAATGTACAGTAAGCCTTATCTAGAATATCTGGTTACTAACCCCCAGCACATAAGGTCTTAAGTTAAGGAATTTAATGGGGATAACTGGACAGTCTAGAGCTCTATATGGCCCACTGCTATACTGGACTTGGAAATAAAACATAATGAAAAAAGCCAAGTAGAGAGGGCAGGACTGTGGCAAAATATAGCTTTTCACTCTATTCAAAGAGAAGCAGGACTTGTAGGACTCCAGGGGATCTTCTCATATTCTGGGTTGCTCTGAATGAGACTGAGAGCTGCTTCAGTCTTTAGTCAGCACAGAACTGGAAGCACAGAAAAGTGATTGGAGGCTACTCTTCCTTCTTTTCCTTCTATACACTCTCAGTATATCTGATTAGCTCCTCTACCTGTCTCTCTGCTATCTTCTCAGGCAAGAGTAAGAATTTGAGGGGAAGAACATAAGAGCGGATGGACGCAAGTTGACAACCCCTAAAATGTAACTGCAAACCCTACAATTCTGGTCTTAACATTTATAGTGAATCCATGTCATTAAAAATTATCTATGAATACTGGATCTTTCTTACATGCTTGTAGCTTGTGGCTAAAATCGCATTTCATTATGCTCAGCTAGTTGTACCTACATCTAATTAAAGATGAAAAATGATGTGATGTGTAAATATCCTTCAAAGGGCAGCCTGTCATTGGAATCTGACATGATGAAACTGGATCATAATTAGGGGTAGTTATTTTTCTTTCTCAGTAATTTTTCTGTCTGCTTATCTTTCTGGGAAAGGAGTTCTCTCCCTTTGAACACAACAGAGCACCTGCATTTCTCTTTGATAACAATCCTACTTGCACATGTACCAGAAGACACAGCAGTGAAAGACTGAATGTCCAGTACTCTGATTCTTTGGAAATCTCACTCCTTTATTGGATGCAGAGGGAAACATGGTAACTAAGGATGAGGAAAAGGCTGAGGTGCTCAACACCTGCTTTGCCTCAGTCTTTAGCAGTGGAACTGGCTGTTCCCTGGACACCAGCCTCAGGAGCTGGGACATGGGGAGGGGAAGCAGAATGAGGTCAGCACAGTTGAAGAGGAGGTGGTCAGAGACCTGCTACACTGCTTGGATGCACACAAGTCTGTGGGACCGGATGGGTTACACCCAAGGGTGCTGAGGGAGTTGGCAGATGTTCTCACCAAGCCACTGTCCATGATTTACCTGAAATCATGGCTAACTGGGGAGGTCCCATTGGACCGGAGGGTGGCAAATGTGACACCCATCTACAAGAGAGGCAGAAAGGAGGATCCAGGAAACTATAGACCTGTCAGTCTGACCTCGGTGCCAGGGAAGGTGATGGAGCAGGTCATCTCGGGTGCCATTAAAAGTCATATAATGGACAACCAGGGGATCGGGTTTATGAAAGGCAGGTCCTGCTTGAAAAACCTGATCTCCTTCTATGACAAAATGGCCTAACTATTGGATGAGAGAAAAGCTGTGGATATTATCTACCTGGATTTTCAAAAAGCATTCGACACAGTTCCCCATAGGATTCTCATAGGAAAACTGACTGTCCGTGGCCTGGATGAGCGAAGGTTCTGCTGGGTCAAGCACTGGCTGGATGGACTGTCCCAGAGAGAGGTGGTCAATGGAGCTAAATCCAGCTGGCAGCTGGTCACAAGTGGTGTTCCTCAGGGCTCGGTGTTGGGACCATTTCTGTTTAACATCTTTATTGATGATCTTGATAAGGACATAGAGTGTATTATCAGTAAATTCACAGATGACACCAAGTTAAGCAGGAGTGTCAATCTGCATGAGGATAGGGAGGCTCTACAGAGAGACTTGCATAGATTGGATCAGTGGGCCAATGTTAATGGGATGAGCTTCAACAAGGCAAGTGCCAGGTCCTGCACTTGGGCCACAACAACCCCCTGCATGGCTACAGGCTCGGGGAGGAGTGGCTGGAGCTGTCTAGGAGAGAAGGATCTGGGGGTTCTAATTGCCAAGCAGCTGAACATGAACCAGCAGTGTGCCCAGGTGGCCAAGAAAGCCAACAGCATCCTGGCTTGTGTTAGTGTGACCAGCAGAAGCAGGGAGGTGATAGTCCCCCTGTACTCTGCACTGGTGAGGCCACACCTGGATTATTGTGTCCAGCTTTGGGTACCTCAATACAAGAGAGATATCGAGGTGCTGGGGCAAGAGCAGAGGAGGGCAACGAAGCTGGTGAAGGGCCTGGAGAACAAATCCTATGAGGTGCGACTGAAGGAGCTGGAACTGTTCAGTTTGAAGAGAAGGAAGAGAAGGCTGAGGGGAGACCTCATCACTCTCTACACCTACCTGAAAGGACATGATAGAGAGGTTGGTGCTGGTCTCTTCTAACAGGTGATTAATGACAGAACAAGGGGGAACGGCTTTAAGCTCCAACAGGGGAGGTTTAGACTGTACATTAGGAAAAAAAAAATCACAGAAAGAGTGGTCAGAGAGTGGAACAGGCTGCCCAGGGACACGGTGGAGTCACCATCCCTGGATGTGTTTAAGGGTCGTTTAGGTGAGATGTTGGGGCATATGGTGTAGGGGAGAACTTTGTAGAGTAGGGCTGATGGTTGGAGTCAGTGATCCCAAGAGTCTTTTCCAAACTGAATGATTCTATGATTCTATTCTATGATTCTATTCCTGGGAGATGTAGACAGGAAAGCTGAAGAAGTTACCACTCCGAAGGGCTGGGGCAGGTAGCAAGCACGGTTTATGTCAGCTGAGGCGTTCTACCATTGTACAGTACAGGCCTGTTAACACAGTCTGAAAGCAGCGGTGTTTCTGTTAGTAGAGTGGGCTGTGAATCATACGCAGACACATCACCTGTGCAGCCATTGTTGCTGTCTGGGAGAGACACACATCTGAGAGCTGCAGGAAACAACCTAATCATCTTCCCTAAAATGAATTCGAACAGCTCATGAACCATAGCTCCTAGATGCACTTCCCAGGTCAGCCACAGATATCCAGTGAGGCCCTGAACAAATAACCCTTCTGCTCCAGTTGCCGTATCTGTAAAACTGGGCTTAGCATTTATTTGCCTTTAAGGAAGATGAAAAGGTTAAAATTATTAACATTTGCAAGGCTCCTTGCAAAAAGTATTACAGAAGTACAACACCACAGTAGTACCTCGGAAATCCGTGAAAAAGTAGTCTTCTTTGTGCAAACTCTTTCCAAAAACTTTTGCATTCTGATAAATAAATCACTACACTTTATGAAATCACTGCCTCTCACACACCATAGTTAGGACTCGTTCTCAAAGCAGAAGATAGGTGAGTTTTAACCTAAGAGGGTAAGGAGGAATTTTCCTAGTGCAAAACCAGTGTTACAAAGAGGAAAAAAACAAGCTGTCTCTTCTTTCCTGACTGCAGTGAAGAAACTTACAGAAGTCTTCCCTCAACTCCTGGACAAACTGCGCAGAGTAGAACAGAAGGCACCAGCAAACAATATTTCTTCCAGCATTCAGCGGATCAGAGAGTTAATTGCTCAAACAAGGAGCGTAGCAAGCAAGGTAAAACTTTTGGATGGGACCTTTGGTTACTAGTGCTAATAATCAAATGCATCTTATGAGGATCTCCATTTTCTTGGGCCCTGTTAGGAGCCCAAACCTTGACATTATCACCTCCCAACAACTGGATAAACAAAGTACAGTGGAAGCCATTAAAATCTTTACAGTTGCTATTTGCAAGTTATTAACATTACCATGGTATTCATGGTAGAGTGCTGCTACTGCAGCAGCAACACTAATTAAGTAATTGGCACAGTGTTAAAGATGGCCACAATAACAAAATAATTTAAAGCTAAAACAAGTAGGTCATTACTCAGCTGGCAACATTAGTTACAAGCAATAGTAATTACAGCAATTTAATGCAAACTTTTCTGAGATGACAGTTTTGGGGGGTTTTTTAATTCATTTTCTGCAGGGTAAGAAATCTTTGGCTCACACATTTAATAGAGAAAAACACTTCCATTATCATACATAAATTATGAGGATTTTTCTGTAACAAGAACACCGAGGTCAAAAATTAAAACAGTATATTTTAATTCATTCCAAGAAATCAAAAACTAAATAAAAAATTATTGTATGTTCACAGTGCTGAAATATGCTGTCCACATAAATTACTTCAAAAAAGGGAAAGGAAACATCACTTAGTATGTGCACAGTGTCTGATTCTTCTTTAAATGTATTTTGTCATTCAGGCATATTGTACTTAAACTTGAAAACATTAGTTATGTTGAAGGCATTTGAACTAAAATGAACACGTTTTAAAATCTTATTAGCATCTCATATGTATCCCTGTAACTTCAGTAATATAACATGATTACTTGTGAACAGAAAACTGGTCATACTACTCCCAAAGCAATGAATTATGGATAGAAGTTTTATAGCTATGCAAGAATTTCATTATGTGCCATACATAATAATATAGCCCTGATTCAACTAAGGAAACATCTATGTTCTACTGAAATTTGGTTTACTTTATGAATATCCTTAAACAGAGTGTATTAGGAGCTTTAATTAATTTAAAAAATAATTCTCTTCATCTTCTTTACAGTGTCTTCCAGAAATTATTGTTACAAACATACAATTTTGTGTGGCCAATTTATAGGTGCCAGTTCCACTCTTGCAGTAAGCAAGGCTGCTGGCTAAGTATTCTTGCATGCTTACCTTAAGTAATGTCCTCAGGCAGCAATAACGTGTCTCACTTAGCATACTTGAAACTGCAGGTCCAAGTTTCTATGATGTTTGAAGGCCAATCAGCTGTTGAAGTCAATCCAAAGATCAATGTGGAGGAACTGAAATCTTTCACTTCCATGAGCTTGTACATAAAGTTTCAGAAAGACAACCCACAACTGGCAGCATCTCCAGACAGATTCATTTTGTACCTCGGAAACAAAAATGTAAGAGAAGACCCAGTTAACTTTTAAATATTTATTTTTTTTTAAATGAAATAGGTTTGAAGTTTATTTGCCCTTGGCTTTATCTCTCACTGTTTCTCCATGTTTCAAAATGAAAGGTGTCTACTATATGACTGTCATTGATTTTGGACAAAGCAAAGAGCAAGTCTTCCCAAGACCTTATCCTTGAAACTTCACATCCCAAACAATGAAGGATTCTCTCTAAGAAGCAAATTAGATTACCTATGCAGTGTGTTGCTATGATTGTCACTGCTGCAAGTCACACTTGCTATCTCCACTGCTGGTACTGAAGTGCTCTGAAGCAGTTAATATGTCACCCACCTGGTTTTTCAGGGCCACGTTTTAATCAGGTTTATGCTGCTGACAGTGTCAATTCCAAATCTCTGAGGTGACAGGCCCACAAGATAAGCAGGTTTCTTTGCCTGTGGCTTCTGCTGCTGTCGTACACTCTGTACATCACTACTTTGAAACACCTAGAAAAGGCATATACTCTCACCACCTTTAAGTGTTGTGAAATAATTGTTCTTTAAATTGTGGTTCCTAAAAGAAAAATATCACACCTCACAAGCCAGGCAAGCTGTTACTTGGGAAGAGTTCAAAAGGCAGGCTTTTCTTTATAAGCTTTTCTAAGAAGAATGTCTACTGAATGTAAATCGTGAAACCTCTCTTGGCAGAATAATTAATTGCAGCATAATACCTAGGCTTTAGACAAATATTTCTTCCTATTTCCTGCATATGACACTGCACACTAAATACTGAGGAAAAATTTTCCATTGAACATGACCAATTTACGGTCAGAGACATCTCATTACCTTATATTTACCTCAGTCAAAATGGATATAAAGTAAAATATCAGATACTTTCTGTACAGTTTTATCTGGTGAAAGCAATCAATTAGAGAATGAAGCTTTTGTTTATTAGTTATATTTAAAGGTGCCATTTAGTCTACCAAAGTCGACCCTTTACTCATGTTCTGCATTAAATCTCTCTCAATGTTGTAGCTCTGACATCCTTCTCCATTGGTGTTTTAGGCAAAAAATTACATTGGTCTTGCAATTAAAAACGACAACCTTGTGTACATTTATAATCTGGGGGGCCAAGATGTGGAGATACCTCTGGATGCCAAGCCCGTCAGCACCTGGCCTTCTTACTTCAGCATCATCAAAATTGAGAGGTAAAGTGATAATGTGCATTTCCCCAAAATCAAATAGTTAGTAGAAAAAACAAACAAAACAGAAAAGGCTGGTCAGAACTGCTCATCAGGAGTCTTCAGTGCCCAGTTCTATTCCTGCTGAAATAAATGGAAATTCTCTTTGCTTTTAGAGACCCAGGACCCATGGGGCCACAGTGGGGGAGAGAAAGTGTATGTAGTTTCTCCCCTTCTTTTTCCCCAGAGTGCCAGCCTTCTAGTAAGGAAATAAAACCCCTTTCTGCAGTTGGAGCTTTGCTTGTTCTTTTTTAAGTCTAGCCAACATGAAGCTCACTTTTCTTACAATTCCCTTCTACAGGATTGGAAGACACGGCAAGATGTTTTTAACTGTGCCCAGTCTTAGCAGCACAGCTGAAGAAAAATTTATTAAAAAGGGAGAGGTTCTTGGTCCTGATTCTCTCTTGAACTTGGAACCTGAAAATACAGTTTTCTATGTTGGTGGAGTACCTCCAGACTTCAAGGTTGGTCAGATAAATAGTCTATATTAAAAATTAAAAAACGCAAACTTATCTTGCTGGGCTTCCCTTTAAACATAGAAATGGTTAATAAATAAAATGTCCTTATGAAGTCATTTATCATTTTGGGACTCTATCTTCTAGCCAATGGGGAAAACTACTGTTCTCTTGAGCATAACATGTCATACAGTAAGATGATCAGATTCCTGTTAGCTGTCATTCAAGTTTTCTGAAATGTAGTAAGAAGAAAAAAGCTTGCTAGATGTTCAGTAGTATGCATAGATTAAAGCCTATTAGCCCAGTTTAATGGTTTTTTTCAATGCTGATGAGTTCTTGGTGCTTACATTTTCACTTTTACAACTGTCACAAAAAAGAAAAGTAATGTTAATATTAGGACAGTGTGGGAAAACAGAAATATAGTGATTTGTTTGAACTTAAATTGTCGTTGGCTTAAATCCAGCCTCACAACAGCATGAAGACTTGCCTGAGCAAAACATGTTGGAAGACCTAAGACAGTTGCTTCAGTCTATTTCCTAGTAGTCAGCATGAATTAGCACCTCACTTACCTGCTTCTGTGAACATACCACGTCCTCTTTTTGGATTTAGAAATTGTTATGAATCATCTTGGCTATCAAAATTGTATGGCTGAATGAAAATGCACTTAGAAAGACTTCAGAGAATGCTGAATTCTTTAAGCTAACTGTAGTAAGTGCTAAAAACATCCAACTACTGTTCCACAAACAGCCCTCCTAACAATCTAAAACTAAAGATTAACTCAATACGCTTACGTATTCCTGAGCTTTTGCATTGCAGTGACTACCAGATATATGCCATGATTTGATTTTTAGATTACTGAGCCCTGGGTGAAAATTGCCTGGAAATAAGACTGAGGACTGAATAATAGTTGCACACACACACAAAAAAAAAAAAAAGTAATCCAGCAAATGAACCCTTCATTTCCGTTCCAGAGCAGAGCAGAGGAAAAGGAAAAGGAAAAGAGAAAAAAGTAGAGGAAAATTGGAAGTGGAATAGAAAGAAAATGATTCATGGAATTATTTGATAAGCATATGGGTCTCTTCTCCCTTAGGAATGGACACTTCATATTTTCATTTATTAACATACAGTCTTACTTGCTAAAAGCCTTTTCTTCCTTGTTACATACTTTATAAATATGAAATGTACCACTTAACCATTAAAAGTGTCAATATAATTTTAACAGAATAGTAGAAGAAACAAAAGAAAAAAAGGAAACAAGATCACTTACCACATGCATCTGTGCTGCAGATAAGAATCTCATTTTCTCGTACAGCTACACATATTCCACATTGCTATATTACCATTATTATATCGTAAGCAAAATGGAAATAATGAGAAGCCAAAGAAAAGTTATTGGCAGTGATCAGACTCCAGAGTACAAGAGGTGTTAATAATATCACACCTGTTCCACAGGGGAAAGTATTTTAATATTAGAAGAATGACTCACTAGCTCTGTCAAGTTTTATTCTTTTGTATTTTTTTCCCCCACCAGTGTGGCTATTTAAATTCCATTTGCTGTGACCTCTATTAAAAGAAGGAGTTTCTATATCCTGATAACTGTTCAAAATAATACCTAGTGAGAATTAGCCACTGGTACAGATTTTAAATCCAATTCTCCTGGGTTTAAAGAGCCCTCTTATTTCTCTCTCTTTTGTCACAGAATGAAGTTATTTTTTGGGCAGTGAAGGATGTCTATACATTAGATATGAATGATCTACTGAGAGAGTCAAATACACTGAACAAGATCTGCGATTAGTCAAATCTTAATCCTTTTCTCCTTTTCCAAGTGTGCTCCCCTCAAAACTACAAAACTTTGTTTGCAGTTGCCTTACCTGGACTGTTGTTCTCACTGTGAGACCATTTATGTGAGACATTTTAACTGACAGCACAATGGCCATAGCATGATAAGGACTGCAAAGACTATTCCAAGGTAGCATCATCCCATTTGGTTCAAAATATGAAGAGGACAGAGACAAAACTGACCCCAGGCACAAATGCTTTCGTGATATCCAAATAGAGTGTGACCTTTCTCCTTTTACTTTTCCTTGCCCTCTGCACAGCTCCCTCCAAGCTTAAACCTACCTGGTTTCATCGGCTGCCTGGAACTGGCTACCCTGAACGATGATGTGATCAGCCTATACAACTTCAAGCAGGTCTATAACATCGACACCACCACATCGCCACCTTGTGCCAGGTAGGGGACAGTCCCACAGTCACTCTGCTGCTCTGGTCTGTTGCAAGTGCCAGCCCCGGTGCTTCATTCCTGGTTTAGATTACAAACGTGAAGGTGATACTGAGATGCCCAGAAGGAATGTGCCCACTTTTAACTCCTAGTTGCATCATCAAGATAAACTTACATATATAGAGACACAGACAGAGAGAGAGAGAGAGAGAGAGAGAGAGAGAGAGAGAGCTGGACTCAATGATCCTTAGGAGTCCCTCCCAATTTGAGATACTCTATGATTTGTCTCCATTAACTCTCCCCCAGCCTTGCTCATGCATTCAAAAGAGAACCTGCTGTGTTAGCTGGGACATGGTCCAGGTTCCCTCCTTACCTCACTGCTTGCCTAGCACAGGACTGCTCCTAACTCAAATCCTGTTGCTGCAAGCAATACAGCCACAGCCAGTTAGCTCCGCCATAAAACGTGAGTGCTGTCGCACCGCCAGCTAGCAAAGACAGTATGGAGATTATCTTTCTGCCTCACACTCTTAAACCAACAGATATTCCTCGGATAAGCCCTTCACAAACTGGCAAATTAAGTCCCTATAGTAGAAGTGAACATCAACCGTGGGGTTCGATTAGCACAGACATTTTGTGCATCCAACAGGCAGCAACAAAGAACCTGCAGCTCTCACTGGGAAAGAAATTCAGGAGGTGTTGGGACAGAACAAATGATTGCTTCTCATGCCACTCCCACAGGGAGTGCAAGCTCCTGCTCTCCAGGACAGTGCATGCGGGCTGCTTCTGCGCTCCCCAGTGGAGCTAAAGGCCTTCGAGATTTCCAACAGGTTTCTGCACAAACTGGGCAAGCTCCTAATATAAATGTATAAACCTTTATAATGAGAAAGTGTTGTGGGCCCGGCACTTTACAAGGATGAGCAAAGAATTTTCCTTTCCTCTACATACAACACAGGATAAAAGCACAATGTAATAATGAAGGAACTTTAAAAGCTACACATCATTTTTCAGAAAAAATTCCCAGAAATAAACTGAAAAAAAAAAAGTCAGCAGTCTCACCACTTCCAGGAAGAAGCAGCAGTTCAGAATTATTTCAAGAAAGTATTTCAATTGTAAAGGCCTTTAATTTTCCCCAGATTAAAATGGGGATGTGCCAAATATTGCTTCCCTCCTTGTTTTTTCACAGAAATAAGTTGGCTTTCACTCAGAGCCGGGCTGTGAGCTATTTCTTTGATGGCTCTGGCTATGCCTTGGCAAGAAACATTGAGAGAAGGGGAAGATTCAGCCAGGTAACTCGGTTTGACATAGAAGTTCGAACACCTACAGACAACGGATTGATCCTGCTGATGATTAATGGGGTGAGTACCACATCCTGCTGGTACCCTTTATCTGAGTACCACTGATTCCCCAGTACTTACAATATCATGGAAAATCTAAAATGCTTATGTCCTTACATTTAACTTCTGGAAAGAGGAAATACTTTGTGTTCATCTGGAGCATATATACATTAAGAGAGAATTGCAATGTGCTCTGCAATGGCCCCAGGAAGTCAAGGCCCTGAGTTGGTTGGACTCTGCTCTCATCCAGAGACAGTCAGGACTTCAGAGTGATCATACTCTTCTGATGACACTTTGAGAGACACACCAGTTAAATTCAGTAGTTACACCTTTATTTACATGAGAATGCACAATCAAAGTGATAGGAAATTTCAGTGAAGTAACTCCTATAAAGCAGCCCCTTTGTGATAGCTGCCACTTTATAACTGTCTCAGGGTGTAGTAGAGGTAAATATTTATTTGTTACCAAAAACAGAAAGTAGCCCAAATAATAAGGCTTGATTCAAATATCACCCAGCTTTTCAGAAGTCTGAGACTGATGCAAACTCTATGAGGGTTTGAAGAAGGGAGACTCCACATGCAAATTTCTATGCCACCACTAACCTTCGCTCTTAGGAGGTTTTGGACTAAGCAACTGCTGTTAAGTTTAACAGCCTCTACTGCAGATCAGTCATTTTTCTTCCAAGCAAAAGTGCCCAGAGGTTTGTCAGAAATGTAGGCACTTTGTGTGCTGCAGTGGAAACTGCAATCAAGATGGATGTTAGCTGTGGCAGACCATGCTCACAGGCACTTTTGGAAAGACTGTGTAAGCCGGCCCATTATTCAGTTCTGCAAAGACAGCTCATAAATATTCTGAACGTAATCCCTGTTTCATTTTCAAATTTGAGCTGTTCAAGA
Source organism: Athene cunicularia (assembly GCF_003259725.1). Taxonomy (NCBI): domain Eukaryota; kingdom Metazoa; phylum Chordata; class Aves; order Strigiformes; family Strigidae; genus Athene; species Athene cunicularia. The sequence continues at coordinate 51,549,441 of NW_020799097.1, read as the reverse complement.
CAAACCCAAGCTGCAGTTTCCTTTAAAAGCGCTAGATTAAAACCTGCTTTCACTACTTTAAGTAATAGCTTCTGAGGGTGGACTTATTTGTGTCAGAGACAGCAGTTCTTGGCCTGCAGTAGTTTTTTGAGAATTATTGTTCCCATGTTTCCATTAGGCATGGGAACAACAGCATGAACACTAAGCGAGAAGATGAACATTAGCATTAAAAGCATTAACCCAGATGCACAGTTGCTGTAACCTGTCCTTTCTAATTCTTTATGTTCAGATTTGGAACAAGACTAATTCCATGATACAGATCTTCATTTCAAGCACTCCCTAAAGATTATCTAAAGTAGAGCTCCTGTTTATAAAGGTTAGGTCACCCAGCCACAGAACAGAAGTCAAGCCATAAAGCAGGAATACTCAGGAAATCCAGAAACCAAACACTGAATACACACTAGCTACTGCTCAGCCTTTGGTAAATACATCAGTGCTGATCAGAGCTGTGAAAACATATAATCCTGAGCTATTACAGGCACCATGACAGAAGCTGCTAATGCAGATATAACCATCCTAGCACAACATTGCTTTTACCAGTATAACATCTTTCATTTGGGGCATGTGATGTTACTTCAACAGTAAATAGATGTGCTTGCAAAGTATTTGAAATACTCTGCTGGTAAAGAATATTGACATTATTGTACTACCAAATACTGTTTCTACTGAGAAACAGTTCACCAAGTCTTTAAATAAGTGCTGTTTATCAAACAATTATGTGTGCATGCGTACATATACACATATATTATGTATAAAATAGAAATCCAAAAACTGTGTAATAGTTTTGCAAATAAAAACACCTTTTCACAGCATGCTTTTGCAGGCATGTCAGACACTCTCATAACATTCTTTTTTTCTAAATTGTTACCACAATTATAGGGCTTTTCTGACTGCTGTTTTGTTTGTACAGAGTATGTTCTTCAGTCTAGAGATGCACAATGGTTTCCTGTACCTTCGCTATGACTTTGGTTTCAGCACCGGCCCTGTGCTGCTAGAGGACTCCATGAAGAAGGCTCAGATTAACGACGCTAAATTTCATGAGGTAGAGATGCAGTAACAATCAATCACAGTCATTTGACCAACTATCCCAGCAGCTCCAAAGCAGCAGTAAATTGGAGGAACAAAGAGATGAGGGGCCAGGTGATGCAGTAGAGCAGGCAGAAGAGTAGAGTGCATGTCTGCTTTGCATGTGAAAGAGCACATGCAAGTCCCACCACTGCTGAGCAGTGGAAAGGGAAGTATCTCCCTTGAATCTCTCCTGAGACTCTCTCCTGGTAAATCAGTGCCTGTGGACAGATTCTGCATATTACCAGCCAAGGACAGGACAGTTCATGTAGGAGAAAAACTGTTATTAATTCAAAATGAGAATATATCCAGGACAACTATATCCTTCAAATATACCACGCTCCTCAACTAAAAACATGTCATTATGTTAACTTGACCACTTCAGGTTTTATGCACTGTATTACAAGAAATATTGCATTTCCCATCTCATTTGAAGGCAGAATTAATTTGGTAACAGTCTTTAATATATGCATAGTATTTTAGGGACTATGGCAGATCTAAAGTATCTACTTGTATTTGGTTTAAGAGAATTTGCTTTAAGACAGTGCAACTGTGACAGTGACAGCAGCAAATCACACTTAGTGGCTTGCTTCTCCTGCCATTTACTTGAGGTAAATTCAAAGTCTAATTCCTGATCCACAACTACAGCTACAGTTCTGTTCAACCTGTTTAAGCAGAGCACAATTAAGACTTTTTAACTTTGAAAATTATATAAGTTTTTTAAAAAGTATGACCTAGCATCTTGGATAAATCAAGAAAGCACTCTGAAGTTAATGGAGCTTATCCATTTGCTACAGTGTAGAATTTGACATGGGGTACTTTCATATGGATTTATTTATAAGTGAAATATGCTGGGTTTTCAGTTATCAGAGAAATTGTGACATCAGAATAAGCTCCCTACTAGTAATTGTTGTCAGCTGCTCATGATTTACAATTTTTCCTATAAATGGGAGGAACTTTTCAAACAAAAAGATATAAAGGTGTAATCAATTTTGCAGAATCACTATGACAACTTACAAAATATGACATTTTGGACATTTTTAAGCACATGTTTTTCTTTTCAGATTTCTATTATATATCACAATTCTAAGAAGATGATCTTGGTAGTGGACAGGCGACATATAAAAAGTGTGGACAATGAAAGAACAGCAATGCCATTCACAGACATTTACATTGGAGGAGCGCCTGCTGAGATCTTGCACTCCAGGTTGGTTTACAACTGGGATTCAATCATTATCTTCAAATAATCACCATATTTAAGTTATGTTGTATGACCTGTGTTGAAGGGCTTACAATAAAACATTTTTCTCAGCCTCAACACCTTACGTAAAACAACTCCTCAGACACTCTTCTAAGTGTCTCTCAGAGCTCTGAAGTATCAAAGATTAGGCTTGATCAAGCACAGGTAAATTCTGCTGAAACTAGTCTAGTTTTAGGAAGGGTAACAGAAACTATTGTTTTCTTAAAACAAAAAGGCATTTTCAAAGAACACATGAATATATAGAAATGCTATTCCTCCTTGCTCTGCAAAAACTGATCTTTGTAAAATATCAGTGCACTAGTTAAAGGACCAAAACCCTCTACCAATTGTGCTTTCAAATCTAAAGATTATATTTTTCCTACTACACACTTCAGTTCTGATCCATCTCAGTTTGTCTCTAGACCCAAGTCAGCTAGCTCTGTGTAGGCGTGGGAAGAAAAGAAAAAGTCTCATTTTCCCATCATACCATTTGACAGAAGCCAAATTTAATCTCAGCAGACTGTATAACCCTCATTTCCTGCAGTGGGAATCTGCCAGACCTGAGTCACGCAATGGGAGAGCAGACTGGATGCTTGAAGAAGGGTATGCTCTCCTGACAGATAATATTCATTCCCAGGGTCAGACAGCAAGGCCAGTATTTTCAGAAAGTTTCAGCTGCTGTTTCAAGTGTCACAACTGTTAACAGAAATACCAGTTCTCTTTAAAATATCCTCTATGTAAAAAAAAAAAAAAAAAAAAAAAAAAAAAAAAAAAAAAAAA